>NC_090929.1:172060823-172363853 GCF_040938575.1 Ambystoma mexicanum
ATTGTGCAGGATATCACAGGTGAGCCCAAAACCTGACGGGCAGAGCTAGCCGCAAAAAGACCGACGGCAAGGCCGTGAAGCGGCAAAGCATATTGAAGAGTTGAGCTCCAGCTGGCAGCATCTGCTGGAGCCCACACAAAAGAAAACAATATCCACTAAACCACCAGGGACAGTGATAATAAATAAAGACCCCTATAAAGGCCTGAACAACCCACTGAACCACTAGACGTCGGGTACAAAGATATCACTAGCCCATTGGGAATCTGTTAATAGTTAAAGGTCTGCATTCGACCATGGAGAAAGAGAACAATGGTTCTCTTTGAACTACCCTCCTGGCCATGCTAGAAATGCAGCAGGCCTGCATAGTAAAAGGGATGGGGTTTACGAGCATTTAAAACCCGCTCGCAGCCCTTCCCCTATCATGCCCCTGGAAGTAAGGTAAGTGATTTGTAGGCTAAGTGGGTCAATGCTGGGAGGGGGTGAAATATTTAAGGTTAAGCCTGGGTATTGTTCAATGTGCGTTCGTTGGGTGAGGACAGGAGGTGGGGAAGGACATCCGAGAGACCATGGAGAGGAGAGCGTAGAAGTTATTGAAGAGAGGAGACTGTGAGGTGCCTGTAGTAGCAGTAGTGTAGCAGTTATGCCGATTCACAAGGTGTCGTCACTTCTCCCCAAGGGCGAGCCCTTTTCCCTGAGTCTAGGGAGGTGTGGCTGCTACCCCATAGTCCCCTTAGTTTTGGTTTAATGTGTGAGGGACTCCCCCTCTGGGGATAAGGATGATTACCTGGGATATAGCCCATTAAATGGTGTTACTCACCAACATTCCCTAGCCCTCCCTAATGTTCAGAACTTCTACATTGAAAGAAAACCTAGGCATTGTTGCAACATAAGAGATAAAACCAAAAGTACTAGGACAAGGAAGAACACAGGAGACATAAAGATCATTGACTGTGCTAACACTGATGCGAGGTGGCCCCGAGGCGGCATGAGGATCAAGTCGTTAGCAGAGACAAAAGGACTTGTGCAATCTGCATGTGAGGAACTGGATACAATGTATGAAAAGGAAAAAAGGACTATCCGATGTGTCAAGCCTGGCTGCAGAGCCGAACGCAACCGATAGAGGAAGCATGTGTAGCAGATCTCCAAGGCGAGAGATTTGAACGCTGACGAGCAGCTGTGGGAGTTCTCCATTGGGTCTGTCGGTGCAGACCTGAGCACACGACCAAGAGGGGAACGAGCTGAGCAGTGCATCGAGATGCCACGCTGCAGGTCCTGAGAAGGAGAGAAGCACGAAGAGCTGACAGAGCCGATCCCAGTCTTAGGAAGCCCCGGTGATGTACCCAAAACCCCGAGAAGATAAGGGGAGGTATGTGAGACCTGTAGGGAATGCATGGGCAGGCGGGAGAGATACTCAAACAGCTTTCCTTCAGCCCAGTGGGAGTGAACCAACTATTGGACCTGATCGGTGTCAGTCGTGGCCCCAATGTTGTCCATCTCATGTCAGTGGCAGACAGAACACACCGACCACCAGAGACGGGTCAGGGACCCTACCACGAACACGAGAAGGGTTGAGGACCCTAATCACAGCCCAAAAAGCATCAGTGGCAGAGATAAGACCACTGGCCACCAAGGAAGGGCCAGGGACCCTAACAAGAGTGGTCTCGGATACGAAAATAGATGTCAAGAGCGTAAGCAGAAATCCTCCTCATCACAGTGGGAAAGAGAGAGAGCCACTGATGACCAGAGAAGGGTCGGGACACGAAAGTAGATGTAAAGAGCATAAGCATAAATCTTTCTCATCACAGTGGGAAAGAGAGAGCCACTGATGACCAGAGAAGGGGCTGGGACCCCAACATGATTTGGGACTTTGCCAAGAACAAACCAGAGTGACAAAGGCTACCGCAGGCTGAAAACAGTGAAAGAGAACCAAAATGTCCAGAAAAATAAAACGAGTGTACGTTTACTGTGTGAATGGCATTAAACAAAAATGATGGGCTTGGGGGTTACAGGGTGTCCCCCGCAGTCACAAGGCAGGGATTGTGGCAGTAAAACATAGCTATGCAATCTATGTGATCACTGTGCGCCTGCATTTTCACATTCAAATATCGGTTTACGAAATCTTTGGCCGCACAGGGATCACATTTATCCCCAAGCAATTCCAGGCGAAGGGAGTCATTCTCCTGGTACCGAACTATGAGTTGTGATAAAGATGCCAGAGGAAGGGAGTCATTCCCCCTGGTCTTGTTCTGAACTGAATCAAGTAATACCAGGGAACGGGAGGCATTCTCTCGGTCCCGGACTAAGAGTTGTGCTGGAAACACCAGTTTAAGGGAATCATTCCCTCAGGTTTTATTGGAAACTGTACAGATCTGCACCAGGAGAAGGGAGCCATTCTCCTGGGAATGAAATTGCATAAAGACTGGCTGGAACCCGCAAGCCAGGTGAACGAAGTCATTCCCCCTGGCATTACTGTTGTGAGAGAACATTTCTTTGAACACTGTTCAAGAAGCAGAAGGGAGTCATTCTCCAGAAGAAGGAACTTTCTGTTAGTTTATCTTTTAGTTGGAGTGTGAGGGATAGAAGTCTGCTGTGACACAGGACGGTGGAGATTAAGGTGACGGACATTCTGACAGACCCTTTAGTATTAGTTTTGAGGCAGGGAAACCCCTATTAGAGATAGGGACAGGTAGGTTTTCAAAAGCACAAATCAAGGTTTACAACCACAATCATACAACCTTTGTGTCAGCTTCCATCTAGGACACCCTTACACAGTAGAGATGAGGTAATAGCAGTTGGGAGTGGAGATAGTGGTATTGTGAGTAGCAGAGTAGTAGTGGGAGGGAGAGGTAGTTGCCATAGTAAGAAGTAGTGGTTGTAGCATTAGTAGTAATGTAGAGAGAACTAGCTGTAGTAGTAGAGGGTAGTGGTAGAAGCAGTAAACAGGGAGAAGTGGTATCAGGGAGTGCTAGTGATAGTAGAGAGGCAGTAGTGGTGAGAAGGGGCAGTGGAGTAGGATTAGTTGTAAGAGCAGAAAGGTGGCAGTAGTGGCAGACAGGTAGTAGCCACGAGGAGGCGGAAGAGAAGTAACTTCAAGGGGTGGTGATAGGAAGGCATAGTGGAAGAGTGCAAGGGATAGAAGCGTGGTGGGAAGGAGAACACCTTTGGATGCCATAAAAGTAGTGGGGCAGGTGCAATTGTGCGTGCACGGAGAGCAAGTGACCCCGTGTGGAAGAAGGCACCATCCCGAATACTCTTAGAACACTAAGCATCGGCTAGGAGAGGGACAGCTGAAACACCCTAGGGAGTAAGTCTGTCAATATTTCAGGGATACCACTAATAGCCAAAGGAAGCATCACAGACAGAAGAGGTCACCTGTCAGTATTATTAACACCCATTAAGGATAGCTGGGCTAAGGAGGAGGAAGAGGCTGGGGTAGTTGCGAGAGGGAGGTTCGGCCATAGTGCTAAACTGCCACAAGATCCTGGTTGGCCTTGACCAGACTATTGTAAAATCTATAATAAACACCCTTGGGACACCATCTGAGTCTCCTGTGTGGTTATTTTTGGGAGGCCCCAGTCACACCCCGTATTGCCTTATGTTATATATATTCTTTGGCAATGTTTTGCTACATTTTGCTACATTGGCTTTCTATTCGGGTCGTATTGTGTTTAAAGTGTCCACTTTAATGCATAAAGTGCTATTTCTAACCAAAATGTGCAGGTATCTAGCCACGAAGATCAAACATTCTCCACTTTATAGAACCTTGAGATTTGCACATTTCTGTTGGAAGCGGGAAGAGCAGGGCAGAAGGCAGGGCTCCTCCAGCCAAACTAAGTCAGGCAGTGAGGACTGGAGGGAGGTGCCTGGTCCACCCACTTATGCTGGTTGGGCAGAAGAATCTGTTCAAAAATTGTGTAATGCCGTTGGCTTTCACAACTGAGAAGAAGGTAAAAAAAAAGATGGCCACTCTGCAACAGAGATAAGGGACTACCTACCTAGCCCCTTCTCGCTTTCCATAGCGTTCATCCAAAAAAGAAGAAAAAAGTAAATCAAAAAGATGGCCACTCTGCAACAGAGATAAGGGACTACCTACCTAGCCCCTTCTCGCTTTCCATAGCGTTCATTCAAAAAAGAAGAAAAAAGTAAATCAAAAAGATGGCCACTCTGCAACAGAGATAAGGGACTACCTACCTAGCCCCTTCTCGCTTTCCATAGCGTTCATTCAAAAAAGAAGAAAAAAGTAAATCAAAAAGATGGCCACCATGGAATAGGGTTAAGGGACTACATGTAACCCCTTCTCTCTTTCCATGCGGCCATTAAAAAGTAATTTTAAAAAAGTAAACCCAGAAAATGGCCACCAGGGAACAGGGAGAAGAGACTACACATAGACCCTTCTCCCTTTCCATGACGGCCAGGCACGAACATTGAGGGGCACAGAAGAAGTGCAGGTAAATCTTAATCAGACTGGGTTCTAATAGGTAATCCTTTTGCCTGATCTGCTGACCCAATCAGAACATTCCACTCCAGGTGCATAATAAATTCATAAACACGCGCACCATGAAATTATTTACAAAATTAATGTTAGTCGCTGGCTATTGATCTATAGATCTAATAGAATTGAATGTAGTTGGTGGGCTAAATGAACTCTGTGTCTTATGGCTTTACTGATCTGAGTGGTCTGCTGTACTTTTAGTCTTGAATGTGGTAAACGAAGGCATAAAATAAACACTGTCTGCCTAGGATGCTGAAAAGAGGCCCGTTATCATATTGCCCTAGCACATATTCTATGCCATGGCAAAATCTATGCCATCCTCATAGCCCCCTGCCTCTCTGCAGCCAAGCACATTTCACATACCAGACATGTATGAAACAGAGCCCAACGTTCAGTTCGCCCTGGATCCTTTCACAGTGAGCAACCAGTCTTGGTTGTAGTCCATCTATTCAGGGTATTTGCCCAGCCCAGAGTCCTGATACCAAGCATACTTCCCACCCCAGCCAGAACCCTTTTCAGAGCCCAGTTCCATCCACTTGTAGAGGAGCAGACATGTACGTAATTGATAGAACCCACGCCCTCACCTCCGACATACTGGATGAAGAGCAAGAAGACACTGGACCTAATTACGAGTTTGGGGGTAGCCATGCCCTTGATAAGGGCATGGCTACCCCGAAACTCGGGTCCGGCACCCGGTCCCGCGAAAGGGGAATAACCGGGCCATTCTGACCTTTGCGTGCCTGGTAATTTCCCTTGCGCGGAATCCGGTGCCGGTACGTCCCCATTCCCATTGGAGTCTCCATAGGGCTCAATGGGAATGGGGAGGATGGTAGCAGCAGTACCATTCATAACGGTACCATTGCTACCATCCTGTTCTGCTCGCGGGTGCCGCTCTGCACGCCTGGTCTGACCAGACGTGCAGAGCGGCACCCGCAAGCAGAACTCTTAATGTGGCGGCATGGTAAGAACAGCGCCGGTAGCACTACCGGCGCTGTTGTTGCCTTACCGCCACAGACGTAATGAGGCCCACTGTCCATGACACAAGGTATTATTCCAATACTGCATCGAGTGTATGAAAGACGTTATACACTCAGACAACCGTACTGAATTCAACCTGGAACTGAAGGGGTAGCAGGAGATTTTCAGACACGACTGAACATCGAAGAGCTGTAAAGAAAATCTGACAGATGCAAAGTGATGTCATAAGGAGAAGACACGATGACGCACAGAAACGATATAAGAATACTTAAAGAATGAAGATGTAACTAAATAAACAAGAGTAAGCCTACATACAAGTGAGAAGAAATTATATATACACAGAAGATAAGTAACCAGATGAGCAGTAAATGTATATACGCAGAATAGATGAGTCACATAGAAGCTTGCTGCAGTAGAAAATATAGCATGGGTAAAGCGGTCATGTTGAAAAGATGGACTTGGGTTCTGAATAACAGAAAGCTAGAAGCTTGAAGGAGAGAGACCAGAGTTGCAGAACTGACAGACACTGGAAAATGGATTTGCACACCAACAAAGGATAGCTTTTGACTAGCGATCAAGGATGCCACAGCAAGAAGCAACTGCAGGGTGCAAAGGGAGTAATTGAGGCAAACGCAATGTACGCAGGACATATTTCTCTTAGGTTAAGTAAAGGAGCAAACATTTGTGAATGCCAAGTAGTGAACAATTAAAGATGCAGAACGCATATGTGAGACAGAGCAACCAAGTCTCCAGAGGCCGAAGAGAGTCATGACACCCAGGATAATTGAATCAAACAGCACTAAATAAAAAGGCCAGATGGACAAAATCGTGGTCTCTTCACACGTGGTGCAAGACCAGAAATCAAGGCCTATTCATGAGCTCCAGGTGAAGATAACAATGTACCTTAACTCCCCTTAAAGTTCCAGGGAAGAGAACATTCAGCAAGGTCAAGTACAAATAAGAAGCATTGGCTGAAGGCTTGGTTGATGAGAGATGGTAGACTAGTTGGGAAAGTGGGCAATAGTCTGACATTCTCTGCACCTGGGTTTCATTTTGCTTATGTGCTGCTAACGAGCCGAATGTCCAAGGTTGGGAGAGAATGCCAACCAATCATGAGGGTCTCTGCAATAGTGAGCAAACAATGTTGCGGGGGTCAATCCGCTGCTGTTATGTTGCTATAATCTGTATTATAAGACGTTAGAGGGAAGTTCAAGACATGCCTGCCAGAAAAGGGTCAGCCAATGATGTTACTAACACTTAAAGAAACTTTAAGTAGATATGTTCCCCTAACCAATCCCTCCACCCGACAGGTTTTATTATTTGCCGCGCAGGATGACGTCATGGCTGACGCACATCGTGGAATAAACCCTTTGTTTAATCTAAATGTAACGGAGAGTGTGTGGGCTACGATTTGTTGTTCGCCAGGTTGTCCTACTTGATTGAACTGATAATAAAGTAGTATTTTGCCATATTCTTTGAGTCTGTCCGGTTATCTGGGTCCAAGATAATTTATTACGGTAATCTTATTCTGCGCTTAAAGAACACCTAAAGGTGCTACTGCACACACCTTAGTCCAACCAGCGCAGAGCTAAACCTGCCAGCTTCACCCTGATACGATCTTAGAATTGAGGCTATCCTAGCCAAAGCCAAGCACTGCAGAAAGTTAATCAGCAAGCCGTGGGAGCCCAACCCCGGAAGTCCAACTGTCTGAATCACTGTTCTACCCAGAAGCCGCACTTTTCCAGAAACGCAGCCTGCCATCAACCCAGGCTTCTTTACACTTCAACTCCAGCCCTATTGAGAACCCACCACAAAACCTAGCCTGGCTCTAAGCTCTGCTCAGAGCTCAGTTCAGTCTGGAGCCCATGCCGGATTCCACCAGGCCTTAGGCCAGCCCTGCCTGAAGTCCCCATTTTGACCACAGCCCTGCCAAAGTCCAATGCAGAGCTCAGCCCAGACTGGAGCCCAACCAGCCCAGAAAATAGCCTTGCCCATTACTCAGCCCAACACCGAGTGCTGATACCATCATTGCCCGGTGCCCAGGTCAGCCAGAGTCCACACAGAAGCCCTGCGGAAACCTAGATCAGCCTCAAATGGAGCAGACACGTATACTCACGTTCATGCCAACATTTGAAATGAATAGTGTACAGTACACTTGCATGTTGTAAGTCATTTCTGCAAGTCTTGGCTGCTGTGTGGGACCGCCCCCTCTCAGTACTAAAATCGATAACCCGCTATTTGTTTGCCCATTTCTCTCCTCTGCCCAGGGTGTGCAGAGGTTTTAGAGCATAAATCAGATGGGAAGGAATTAATCCAGCTGGGGGACATTCGGCTAAGCACTCTTGTCCCTGTGTGATGTAATAAGAGTTTAAGAACCAGAAGAGTGTTAGAAGGGAGCAGGGGAGCACTGTCGGTACCCTGAATATGAGCGGCCACTGGATTCACACGTGTGCTGTACCTTTAAATAGCTTGATTTTATCTAGCACTGAGCAATGCTCTTTAACCTATTTCTAAGGGGTTTTAAATGGTGTTTCCGATAACTGAAGTCAGGCCCCAGGGAGATGTAGAGACTTGCTCTGGGTCACTAAGCTATACCACGCTGAGGCGGAGGGAGGGGATTTCAGGTACCAAGGTTCCAGAGGCAGAAGTCAACCCCATCCAGACCACATTACTACTTGAACGTTTGCTCAAGTTGTTTTTAATTAAGACAAGAATGCTGTTTTATATTGGCCTGACCCACACAATTTTTTTTTATCTAAGAATGCATTTACAAACGCCTCCATTTTGCATTACCCTTTTAACCTCTATTTCAACTCCACTTTTCTGTTTCCCCACCGTTTGCCTCTGCCTTCTTTGCCAGTTGTACTCGATCCTAACCTCCTATTTCCACTTATTTTGCTTTGTCTTTGCCTCAGTCTCTTTCAACTCTTCCCCTGCCCTTGATTCTTTCTTTCTCTGCCCGTAACTCTTTCTTTCTCTCCTCTGCCCTTGTCTCTTTCTCTCCTCTACCCTTAACTCTTTCTTTCTCTCCTCTGCCCATGACTCTTTCTATCTCTCCTCTTTGGTTTGATTCTTTTCCCCTTGCTCTCTCTCCCCCCTCACCTTGGTTTGTTGTTTACCACCATTTGTTTCCTTTTATCCTTTTCTCCTTCCCCTCATTCCGTTTAGTACTTCTCGTGCTTCCTTACTCTTCATGAAATCACTCTTGCTCCCTTTAAGGCTCTTTCTTTCTCCCACTCCACGTTGGTCTTCTCTCTCTCTCTCTCTTTCCCATGTCCTCGCATACCCTTTTTCATTTTCTCTATCTTTCGCTCCCCTTTATCCTCTCATCCTCTCATTCTGTTGCTCCTCTTAAGGCCGCATTATGAGTTTGGCAGTAGAATATGCCCTAAATGTGCTGATTTACCATCAGAGTCGATCACTGTTACTAGACCTCGACCCCGTGACATTACCATGGGATTTCGAGTGGTGGTATGGCAGTGTAAATCCCCATTTTCAGACTCCATAGGGATTTTTGGTGGATTTACCACGAGCGGTAATACCCTGCAGTAAATCTGGCCGTTTTCGGAAGTAAAATCGAGGATTCACCTCCCTTTTTGCTGGAGGTGAGTCTTCCATTTTACCTCCAAACTCGGATTTCAACAGTGCGGCACAAGTGGCGGTAATTGCATTACCACCCAAAAAGTGGCAGTAACGGAATTACTGACCCTTTTTTTGCTGCATTGCCAAACTCGTAATCGGGCTATTCCCTTTTTTTCACTGCCCCTTGTCATCCTTCTCTTACCCTCCCTCCCACTTCTCCTTCATTGTACACTGTTACTGGGACAGGGCACATGGGAGTATAGAGTTCTTCTATTAATCTGCAAATGGTACTGATTTGCCACTGAGCTGCGTTCATCTGAAGTTGGCAGGATAGGCGCCAGCGCTGCAGGATGGTAATTAATATAGCGGAGTACCCACCGGCAAGCCTTCCAGCCTCACCCATGGCTCGATGGAGCACTATCTGTGGCGCGCTCACCGCTGAGGCTGCTTTAACCCTATTCTTTTGTTTGCAGATTGGTGACCGAAATGGGGAACTAACCGCTCGAATGAACATATCTCAACTCAAGACCGCACTCGGCATGAATTCCAATGAGGACGACGCAGACGTGTCCCCACAATACGACGGCTATGAGGCGCAAGGTACGGCGACAGACCTCCCCTCTATGCGGGATAGGGAGGTTTCATCGCAGGACATTTGGTCAAAGCCAAAACCATCTAATTTGTTCCGCAATTTGGCCGCAAATATATGTGGGGGGTGAGTACGGGTAATAATTAAGGTGGGGTAATGGGGAGCAGCAGGGGGGTCTCCCATTCGTTACACCTACACTTCTGCTCTCGGGGGTGCTCCGCTGTGTTCCTATTGGTATACATACATTCCTATAGTCTAAGACTGTAATTTATGGTACAAATGGTACAGTATGGAAGCAGTGGATTAGATCAATGGTTCCCGTAAACTGAGATGAAACATATCATGTAGCACGCAAAGTGTACTTCATTGACTTTACTGCACATGTTTATTGACTGGTGCACATTGATAATAGCACAATGGCATTTACCATTTGGACAGCTTAACAATAGCTCATTTTCCTTGTAGAAAATCTACTGGACAGTGGATCATAGTTACATTACACATACAAGAACGGGGTATCACTTTGCAACACCCCCCCCCCATGACCCATCTAAATAGTGGTTAACTGGTATGTCATTCATGGGACCATTTGAGAACCTGGAAGGTCCCTCTGTGCTCCCCACAAGGTCCGAGACTGGCCACTGGGGGAAGGTCATCAGCTTTACTGGGCAGCCTGATGTGGCTGCACCTATATGGGATCAAAAGGGGCACCAAGCTTTGGTGGATTTATCTGGTTGATGAATAACTACTGCCTTTTGTGAGATAGGTGTGGGGAAGAATAACCCAATAAAAGAGAAGCCCCTGTTTTTCCAAAGGGACACTTACATCATGCTTGACCCCATTAAAAGCCCTTGCACCAATTTAGAGAGGTGTGTTCTTAATGGGTCTCTTTCTCTCTGATTGGAGGTTACACTACAACCACGAACTGTTCTCACAGCTCAGGAAGCCCCATCATTCCCTTCATTTAATTCATCTTTTCTAACGCGCTTAATACCAGAGACCAGTCGCTCGGCGCGGGACCAGGATTCGAACCTGTGTTGATCTGCGTTGTCTTGCTTGCCTTGCTCCTGCGCTATCCTCCTGGTGGAATCTGTGCCAGTGAGGGAGACCTGCTTCTGGGTTTCTGGTGCCACATTGGACGCCAGGGCCTGTGGTGTTCTGCATAGATGGGAGGATGAATATAGGGGCCACATCCCCTGCTCTCTGCTGCTGTACTTCTTAAGCACATTGTAAACACCACCACCCCCAGTGTCTGCCTGTATCTACACAGGAAGCTATGTTCATTGTCTTCTGCTGTTCTCCTACCATCATACTCCTGCATATCCTCCATCTTACCATCCTACCCTTCACCTGCGGCCCACAATCTCTCGACTCCACTTTCTCGATTATTCTCTCTTGCCCCTCACCCCAATAACCTACAAACCACCGTCATGGAAACGTTCTTGATCACTTCTTCCTCTCCGCCTCCCTCAATTTGTCTTCCTCTGTGTCGAGCCAGCACACTATGACCATGCTCGCGTACGTTTTGCAGTCTGTCCCGCCTCCACTCTTCCTCCCACCTCCTTTAAAAATCACTAAATGAAAATTCAGACCTGGGTCTGTAGCTCCCTACATAAGTCAGGACCCCTCTTCAACCTCCCTCTCCACCTCTTGCCAGCTTCATGGAATCGGCATCTCTGTAGTCCTCCATTTGACCACCATTACACCACTCGCTCCTTCCCACCCTCTTGCCCATCACCTCAACCATGAACCTCGCAGCTGAGGATAATCGTACAACTCAATCCTCTACTACAAGGGATCACTCACTCTTCGCTTTCACTACTGCTCTGGACTAAGCTCAGTCAGCTCAAATCCTGGCAAGCGATCCATGCCCCACGCTAGTCCACGCTTGCCCCCCTAGATTCCACGCTTTCTTCTTCTCACTGCTGGATTTGTTGGCTACTTCTTGAAAATCTCTCAAATTTAGGGCCACCTATGGGACCCCTTCTCTCGTCCTGCTTCTCCTCCCTTCACTCCACCTCCACCAGTCTCGCCCTTTCCTTACTAATTGACTTTCAGCCAACCTCCTTGGTTGAGTTAGCTGTGATCCTTCTCACTCTTCCTACCCCCCCACCCGTGTACCAGCTGAACCCTTCTTACCACCGACAGCCCATAAGCAGGCAACCTTGATCTCCTCGCACTTATCAACGTTTAACTACCGTCTGGTATTCTCCATCACCAAGATCGAGGTCAACCAACGTCGTACCCATTTTTAAGCTACCCGCCTCTGACCAAAACCACACAACCAACTATTCGCCCATTTCTCAACTTCCTCAATATTCCAAAGTTCTCAGGTTTGTAGTCTTCCCTCTCAGCCTTAAGACAAAGGACCAGTTGCCCGCTCCAATCTGATTGGCGCAGCCAACACGGCACTGAGACACTGCTTATCTACGTATCGAACTAGACACAGTGACTGCCCCTTCCTCCTTCAGACTCTTAAACATCCTGGCTCCCAGGGCACTGTCCTCGCTTGGGGGGTTGGGTGTCTCCTTACCTTGCTGCACGCTCCTTTTCCATTTCCTGGAACCCTGGTTCCTCCCCCACCACCTGATGGGTGCCCCACAGGCCTCTATGATGGATCCCTTCCTATTGCCGCTCTACACCAGCAATTGCAGCAAGCGCACCTCTTCATTGCGATTGCCATGTCATCTATTTGCCGGGGATTCCCAAAACATCTCCTCTCAGTCCCTCACCAGAGCTGCCCTCCATATAATCTGTTTATACATTATATTTCAACAGTGGGTTTCCTTTGGAGTCTAATAAATGGTGATCTATTTTGCCTTCATTATAATGGTGTCTGATAAATGTATATACCTCTTTTGTGAACGTGATTTGATTTATCATAAATCGTGCCTGGTTGCGCTGTGCAAGAAATCAAAAAGAAAGGACTAATGGCTGGGTCACATAAAATGCACAGGGGTTATTTGGCACATATCGTTTCTGTGGATTAGCGCCATTCGTGTCACATAAAGCATTTGTCAGAGCAGAATTGTAGGCCCCCAGCCCCTGCCCCCCCCACACCCTCCAGCCCCCTAAACTCCCCTCCCCCGACCCCACCCACCTACCATCTCTAAATCCCTCTCCCCGCGGTGGCAGCTTTGTGGTTCCAGCGGACACTGATGCATGTTGTGGGGCGTGGGGTGTGGAAACTATCATTAGCAATCTGCATTTTTGACGCATGTACAAAGGTCGGCAGTAAAAAGACCGGGTACAGGGCCTGAGCACAGCTGCCAATGCTGCATTCATAGTTCAAACTGGGCGAAAGATTCAAGTGGCGTGTGGGCACTCTTTGAAAAGTATGCATTAGGGGAACCAAGAGGCTTTTATGTCAATTTAGAAGAGGAGTCTGCAACCTGCAGCTCTCTCAGATGTTTGGCACTACAACTCCCGTCATCCCACACCATGCACTATGCTGGATACGGCTGATGGGAGTTGTAGTCCAAAACAGCTGGAGAGCCAAAGGTTGCAGACCCCCTAACCAACATGAAATCTAGTGCCTAGACACCAAGGTGAGAGGTGGGATTGCCCCAACACGCTCTGCCACTATGTGCGTGTGTTAGCCTGTTGTAAGCTCTGCTTCCCCTGTGAAGGTCTCGCCACTCGTGGGCGCAATTATCGACATACCGGGGTTCCGACGTACACTGCTGTGTGTGCACAGACCCTGCAGCCTCCTAGGAGGTCCTGCACGGCGCCTCCATAACGTCATTAGCATTGACGCGGGCCCTTTAATTTTTAAGTGGACTGGCGGCTTTTCGCAAGAATCGCAATGCTCGGCTTTTCCCTGCAGAGGTCTCGGCGCGCTTCCCCGAAACCGGGAGCGGGTGGGGCCTGTGTTTACTCGTGGTGTTGATTCTCCAGGTGGAGCCAAGAGAGGGAACGCAGAGCCTCTTCCAGGGAAGTCTTGGAGCCTGTGTAAGGCCATGTTCCCAAACACTGCCCTCTCTATCCATGAACCCCCATCTCCGCCATGCCCCTCCGGACAGCGCATGAACATAATGGGCCTCATTCCGAGTACGGCGCTAACCAATGGCGCTATTAACGCCTTGGTTGACGCCGTACCCTGACCGGCAGCGCCTTGGTGGATGGCGGAATCACCGCCCCATTCCAAGGTTGGCGGGGCGGTAATTCCCCATTCACCAAGGCTCTTCCCCATTCCCAAATGAGCCCCCATAGGGCTCAATGGGAATGGGGAAGATGCAAATAACGGTGACCGTTCATTACGGTCACCGTTATTGGCTTGGAGGCCCCTTTGCGCCCTCGACTTTAACACCTGCTCAAAGCAGGCGTTAAGGGTGAGGGCGCAAAGGGAACTCGGAGTATGGCGGTAAGGGATTACCGCCACCGGTCTCGTTACCGGTGGCCGCTATCCCTTACCGCCATACTCGGAATGAGGCCCAATGTGTACCAAAACTAGCAATTACACATTGGAAACAGGAGGTCAGTAGCTTACGCTTGGCTCATGTATCCAGCTTCTGCCAGTCCTGGCTTTGTAAACTGAAGAGCTCTGCATGCTGGCAGAGGGGCACTGCCCTCTAGGGAACTCTGGGAATTTCCCGGTACGGCTCCGCACCCACGGCCTCTTTTGGTTACCAGAACACCCCTGCATTCTGGGATGCCTGCATGCCCCTTAATGCAAAGTGCTTTTGGCCGAAAATCAAGGCGCGGTTCAGGTTATCCCACTTTGATGCCCACTTCAAGCAAAGATGAAGCAGTGGGCCTCATTATGGCATGGGCGGCTGCCGATGTCATAATGAGGCCCATTGCTTCTACTTTACAGGCATGAATACAGGCACGGCTCCCGCCGGTGCATTTTTTTTCCGGCGTCCATGAATGAGCAATTACCGGGTAATTACGGCCCAGCCGGACACAGTAATTGCCCATTTGCGGACGCCAGAAAAAAGATGCTCCCCATTCCCATTCGGCCTTATAGGGCCGAATGGAAATGTCGGATGCACAGTGCCGGTGCATTCGATATGCTGTGCTCGCGGGTGCCTTTCTGCCCGCCAGGTCCGACCAGGCGGGTAGAATTTTATATGTGAGAGCACAACTCGTAGTTTGCCGGTCCAGGATCCACGGTACCGGCAAGCTTACCGGTACCATAGTTCCCAGACCAGCAAACTTATAATGAGGCCCTTTGGTTTGGGTTCATCAGAAGAGCGTAGCTTCGTCCAGGCATGAGTCCGGCACCCAGTGTGGGTCAAATCAAATTTGCTCTCAGTCACTCTGCATGTATGCGATATCCTCAGACCCTTGGCACCCCGAGCTGAGAAAACAATTAATTTAAGAGAAGTAATGGGAAATATATCACCCCCATGCCCCAATAGGAAATATATCACCCCAATAATATAAAAACAGCCTAAGTATACTGTAATGTCCCGCCATGGTCATATGTCTCTGCCCTGTCGGGAGCACAGATATCTACTTCAGTAGCAGATTGGCTGCACCATTACACGTGACATTCCAGCCAGTCTGAAGATTCTAAGAATAAGTGGCTCATTTGGATTTGAGTTTTCCCCATCCTTGAGGGTCTTCTCGCTTGCGGACACTGATGGTGGGAGAGTGGACAGCATATATGGGGCCCTTATGGAGACTTGAAGTGAAATCCACGTTCCCCTTGCAGGGACAGGAGCCCCTCTCCATGTTATTGACCCCATTCTATTGCTTTCACTATGATCAGAGAAAACAGACCCAGTACGCGTGTGTGTGGTCGCGCTCCTGTCCCAGATTCTGGTAGGTTTGTAAACATGGATCAGGGATTCACTGCATGCATCAGTGTAGGGTCTCCCGGCACCTGGGTGCTCCAGAGACCAGGCACCCGCCACCGATCAAACCAATCTGTGCACTGCAAGGTAACAATGTTAATACCCTTGCAGTTCCACGTCCCTTAAATCTGAGCACCAATACCACCAACCCCCAGGAAATTCAGAAGTTGGCGCACCCCCATATGTGTGAAAAGGCATGGGACCCACAGACCCCCGGGTTTCTATACCTTTCAAGGCAAGCATGCAGTGAATGTGTGGGTAGGCTAGGTACTACCGGGGTGGCCACCATGGCAAAAATGGCAGCCACCCACATAACGGACTGCACCAGGTGTTTGCTGATACAGGAAAATGGGGCATAATCCCTGCTATTGTGCCCATTCTGTGGCTATCGGAAGCATGTAGTCCCCAGCCAGGGTTGACAGATGATGTTTGGGGAAAAACACAAATGCGTTCTTCAGTTGTAGTTTAAGGTTTTCAAATGAAAAATGCCAGTGGAAAAATGGTTCCATGTAATAATGTCCCCGCAAAAATGGCTCCTGACAAAAATGTCGCCGTTTTTTACAGAGACATTATTACATTGAATATTTATTTATTTACTTTTTTTATTTTACAAGGGGGGCAGGGCACATCCCAGTAACCTTCCCCATACATAAAGTCACCATATATATAATCTCAATGGGCCTCATTACGAGGCTGGCGGTAAGGGGTTAACGGCGCCGGTAAGGATGCCGGTCACGTTAACCCCTTACTGTCACATTACGAGGTCCCTTAGCGGGTCCCACTAAGGCCAGCTGGTAAAACCAGCCGTCCGTAGCGAGAGCCGCTAAGGGACCAGGGAGCTCCCTCCCCATTCCCATTGAGCCCTATGGGGGCTCGAATGGGAATGGGGATGGGTATTTTGAATGAGGAATTACCGGGTCCTCCAAGGTTGAAATGACCCGGTAAGTCCCCATTCAAGGGACCTGGACCCGGACACGAGTTTGGAGGCAGCCATGGCGCTAATAGCACCATGGCTACCTCCAAACTTGTAATGACCGCCAATGTCTTTTCCCGGCGGTATTATGTATGGGGACATGATTACCTGATAGCGGAAAAATGGCCCATCCTTTTTTTCGGCACAAGCAGTTTCAGATGGTGCAGCTGGGGGTCGCTACAGCACATGCCTGCTCATGCAATCATGATAAGGAATGGGAGGAATGAATTAATTGCAAACCCAGGTAAATGTCTTCTGGTGCGGGAGGCAGCTGGGGGTGCATTCATCATAATAGAGAATGTGTTTCCAGTGGGTGACCCCCCCTGATATTTATCATCGAGCTTGCAGGAAATGAGCTACCTTGAGCTTCATTCATCTTCAAGCATATTCACCGCCCCACACAAAAGAGCTGGAGTCTGCATGCAACGTGGTGTCTCCAAAGATTGAGGACCTTCTGGCGAGGACTGCAGCCTCCTAGCCAGCAAGTGCCCACTTCAGGTGGCACAGCTGTTAGTTTGTGAGGACTGCTGCTTCCTTTGGGCATGACTTCAGCCACACCTTTACACGTCACCCTGTGGCAAAATCTTAAGCTAAAGCAACGGAGGGAGGAGGCGCGTGGCTGTGGATTATGTTATGTGGAAGGTTCTCGTGCGCGCACTGTTGCCACCTGCGTGGTTTATTGGCACTCTGGCAGACCTGTAAAGCAGGGGGGGGGATGGGGATAAGTTAGACAGTTCTAATGTCCTTGTCACAGTAGGACAAAGAAAAGCAGCCAGCAGTGGACCTGAAACCCTAAATGACCACTTAAAAAAAGCTATTCATCTTTCTTTGGCAAAGTAACAATGGAACACCCAAAGGTGTGGGGCCCATTTTAATTTAAAAAGAGGAAAAGCCCTAATTACACACCTGTCCCCAGTGGCAACTAATCCCTGAGTGGGATCTCTGGTGTCACCAGGAAGCGCAATATGTGGAGGCAGGGGAACTGCTTTTTTTTTCCTTGCATCCATCCCCATCAGAATGAGTTTATTTGATTGTCAAAAAAACACTTATTGTTCATTATTTGTTCAGGGTTTTACCTGGTGTTTTAGTTAGTCCTCAATATGTGACCTCTTGCTACTGCTAAGACCCACTGAACTGATCCAAGATGCACCATGCATGTTTCCCCTATGCGGAGGTCCAATGCAAAGTGTTGCTCTGCTTATTAACCCCACTTTCTCAGCTTCAGACAGGAACAGAGAGGCTCCTGCACACGGAAGTAGGGCAAACAAGCTGTAACCTACCGGCTGCTATTGATAGAAAAGTAGGTGTCAACTAGAGGATATATTCCACCAAGGGGCTCCGGGTGACAAATGATGGGCAACAAGAGCAAAGCATGAGTTGCCCATAGTGTCAGCCAGTAGCCCAGGGTGGACTATACCTCCAGCTGTATAGCTATTCATGTTTGATTTAGTGTTGTGTATGCTCCCACTCGTCCCTTCATTGCCCCCTGTGCGGTTCCCATGTATCAGCACGGTAGAGGGTGGAGAGACTAGGCACGAGGGGACTAGGCACAACCTCAAACAATCTCCCTAACTTCCCAAAACAAGAAAACAAAAGCCTTGTGCCCTGCCCCCATCTCCCTTGTATGCTGCCAACCAGCATTTCTCTACACAATGAACCTGGACTGTATTTATGTGGGTCCAGTGCAGGGTCACCATGAGATAAGAATTTAATGGCACTGTTGGATTTTGCCCAGGTCGTAGTTCAGCTGTTAAAGGCTATCTTCGTTGCATTGTAAAGAAGAGATGTTGCTATTTACCAAATGAATAGTATGCATTTGATCGACTGTTTAATGACTGGCAGTAAGGACTGGGCAGAATTCGGAAGTATGCATGAATTTCATATGAAGAACTCTGGAGGTCTGCACATATATGAATATCTCTCTCTCTCTCTCTCTCTCTCTCTCACAAGCTCTGAGTTGCTTGCTAGCCATGTCTGTCTTTTATATAATTTTGATACCTACGTATGTAAATGTTTCTTTTTTTCTGCCCTACAACCCTAATCTTTTATTATTATTGTATATATTGAGTGCTGACCTAGCTTTGAGAAGTAACAGAGCGCTTTACTTTGGTATACAACAGTACAGATGTGTAACAGAGCGATTTACAAAGGCATACAACAGTACAGATGCATAACGGAGCACTTTACAGAGGCATACAACAGTACAGATGCGTAACGGAGTGCTTTTTCGAGGTAACAACAGAACAGATATACAGTAGGTGGTAGGATACAGAGGGACACAGAGGAGGGGGTAAAGCTATATAGGTTGGCAATGAGGAAAATAACTGTGCGCAAAATAACTGGAGTGTCAACATTCTAGAGCTAGTTATGCAGACTGAAGAGAGGCAAATGAACGTGTCCATCAGTGCGTTGGCCCTCCCCCGTTTTGAAGGTATATACATAAACGGGAGTACCTCGCTCATAGCGTCTACCCCCGCATCACCATTGTATCGCCGATGCCAGAGACGTTACTCCCTAAAGCAACCTTACAGACTCTACCCAGATGACATCCACGAAGCAATAAATCTGCAGAGGATGTAATGCATGGGTGAGCTGGAATCATGAAAGAGACAAATGATGTCATGGCGGAGGCCGACACGCGGTGGCACATTAGATACGAAGCTCATATACATCCAAACATGAAGAAAGGCGAACACTAAGTCAGATTGCACTTAGACGCAAAGAATATGCTTGCATCCACTAGGGTAGAAAACATATACTCTCTTTTCTATGCTGAAACGAAAGTCGCACGAGAGCACATATAAAATCTTGCTTAATGTGGAAAGCAACAAAAATGAGTGGCCATGTAAATCAAGATGGAGGGCGCAATCACGTTAGGTGAATGGGAGACATCGAGAAGGCAAAAGACAGCAGAGACCCTGTCTTGCTGAGCCAGCAAAAAGAGCTAAGCCTGAACAGCACAGATTGCAAGTGCACAGTTTGCCAAGGTTAATGGGGAAAGACAGGTTTGAACCAGCATTGGAAAAGTACAGACAATAAGCAGATCCCAGATGACGGACACAACTCTACCTGAAGCAGAAAAAGAAATAAATGTTGCAGGAAGGTCAGGATCCCACCAGCTAACACCGGACACTGAGAGGAAAATAGCTCGAACAAGTTTCTAGAGGCCAAACAAAGAGGTAATGACACCCATAGCAAAAAGGGCTACAATCCATATAAATTATAGAACAGAATAATTTGAAATGCGGTCCCAACACACGTGACTTGCAGCTGCCAGGAAATGCCTATTCATTAGAGCCAGACATGGGCAGACAGAGACCTTCATTCTCATCCATCTCTTTGGGACAAAAGATACAATACAGTATAAAGTTGAAAGCTAAATGCCCTGGCTCGAGGCCTAGGGAATCAGGGAATGGCAACTTTAGTGGAACATGCAGCACCTTGGGCGGTTATCTCATCTTCAATTGTAGCTCATGTGCTGGTAAGAGTCCAGCCTGCCAAGCCTGAGAAGGCTATCCCTGACCAATCACTGTCCACCTTTCACGCTCACCTTAACAGTGTTGCAGCCACCACCCATAACGCGCCCTGATGACACGTGCCCCATGTATTGTTTTTGTAGGATGTCCCAGGAGGGTCCCACCTGATATCACAGGCCAATTAGAGTACTAACCCCATATAGAATATATACTGTACCATACTACTCACCCAATCATATCCCACCTAGATTTGTGCAATGTATCATTTGTTTGTGGCGTCTTATTGAAGTGAAACTCTGTGGCAAGCCTGTACCAAGACGAGAGAGAACTGGAGATCACCTGATGTCCATTGCTGTCCCTGTTTTATTTGGATATCGTGTGAGTGGTCTGAAATGCGAGGCGTGAAAATTGGTGAAGGTTTTTCAAAAGATGCCATTTTATTAACTCAAAAGGTTGGATAAACGCCTCACTATCCCTACCCTAATGAGGATTTCCCAACTTAAGATAAACTAAAGGAAACACTCTAACGAAAGTATTCTGTCCCTCACACTTAATTGTACATGGTTACAACGGAGTGTGGGAGCCCCTCTACTGAGAACGAACAAAGGTTAAACACCCTGTTCTATGGAATTTCTTCCACTCAGGTGGGTCTACAACCAGATTTTAGCTCACTGCACCCTTCACAGAGGAGAAATATCCATTTGCATGTCAGTCTTTGTTCTACCCACCAGGGCAGTCCAGCACCAGAAATGTGTACCATCGGGTTTAAGTCTTTTTTTCTCTTAGGACCTCCTTTTCATAAGGGCATTCGTATTTATCAACTTGAAACCAGCAACTGTCTTCTTTTGGCTTTGGCAATTATGGTTCTTTCTTAATTGCTTTGGTATATTTCTCTTTTGCAGACCCTCCAGGATATTGCAGCATGAAATGGCAAATTTTGCAGCATCAAATGGCAAATTTTGCAGCACAAATCTTTATTTATTACGGCATTTTGCGGCATATATTTGATTGACTGGAGGGTCTAAGATTGGAACATTGCAAGAAAGAGGCAGTGTTCAAGGCTACAAGAGAGCCAGGGTGTCAATTTTCTACCCTTTGTATCAATTTAAAAGGAAGAGTCCCAAATATCTCTGGCTTGGCAGAACAGTGTTTGTTTTGGCTATATTTCGGGTTTAATGTGCCTGCCTATTTAATATTATTGACAGTATTGATCATTATAAGTTCTCCAAATCCCAACCACCCACACATGTCTCTCACCAACACACCTCACATGTCTCACCAATTCCCCATCACAACTTGCGTTCCCGAACCTATCACTCTGTCATACACACTCATGTGCCCTGTCACACTTTTTGCACTCCCCAGTCCCTGCCACACTCCAAATCATACTCCCAACTTACACTCCCCAATTCCTCCCACAGTTTACAGTGCTTTATTCTTTCCTGCTACTTCTGAATCTTGTATTCTTTCTCTCATTCTATCGCACTCTTCCCTCATCCTTTCTCCCAATTGGCAGCTCACTGCCTCTTTCCTGCCAACCGCTCCCTCTCTGCTTTTTGGCCCACAGCTCCTGCTGAGCCCACGCTCACCTCTAGTTTTTGTACCTCCACTCCCTCTCTGATTTCTGTCCCGCTGCCCCATTGCTTCCTCTCTGCTCTCTTGCCCACTACTTGCCCCTCTGACCCACTGTTCTCCCTCTGCTTTCTTGTCTGCCACTCCACCTCTCACCCATCATCCCCCTCTCTCGCCTGTTCCTCTCATATTTGTGACCATTTTTAATTTTTTTTTAAATGTAGATTTAGGCTCAGATCCTCAAAAAATGGGGCATCTAAAAAAAGTGCAGAGGATATGCTATTTTTAGATAACCCAATTTTTGGAAATGAGCAGATCACCTTGTTCTTGGGCTGTGCTGTGGCACAAATGATGTGCTGGACGCTGGCCAGCCGCCTTTTGTGTCGGAAGCCCTCTCCCAACAATGTTCTACAGGCTCCCAGCACCTTTCTCTGTGACGGCCTTTAACGGGCCTGCCCCTCTAAAATGTGACCCCAAAAAAACTCATTTCTACCCTATTTGATGAACAGAAACGCAAGTTAGGTAACAGCGATTAATAACTCTGCTGTCACAAAAAAAAGTATGACCGGGTCAGGAAGACCCTATCATGCAGTGGCACCCACAGTGTGCCTATTCGAACCAGGTGCATAGGTTTCCCCACAATTTCTGCGCATTTAAAAGCGTCTTGTTTGTAAATTTGGGATGCGCTTTTAAATGTGCAGAAACAGACCTTGATTTGCATAGAGGGGTGAAGTAGGCCATCTGAATGGGTGCATATAAGATGTGCCTATTCAGGTGCCATAGTGGATTGTGCTGCTCTTCGTACGGGGCAAGTGATGAGATGTTTTTGCGCATTCCATTTCTTGCGTCACATTTTTTTGGGAGAACCCTGCCCCGATTGTTTTTATTTTTCTAATAGTCGTTTTTTTGTAAAAACAGTCTTTTTTTAATGGTCTTTTTTGCAAAAACTGCAATTTTCAATGGTGTTTTTGCAAAACCAGCAGTTTTTGCACTTTTTTAAAAACAGCAGTTTTCGCGGCATTTTGCGGGATTGCAAAACCGCTATTAGCTGGACGGTCTGCTTTTGGCTTCGGCAATGAGTGTTTATCTTTTCTAGCATAGATATTGCACCTTTTCTTTGCTGGCTCTTTTTATGCACCACAATGTCACAATCATATGCTTCTGAGATGGCAATCAGATTGTTATGTTGCCATCTGTGCCCTTTTAAATCAGCTTGGTTGTTAATATAAGAATTAACTTGTTTTCTATTGGTTCAGTATTCAAAAGGGTTCTTTTTCACTTGCTTTACTTTGCTTATCACTTTACTACTGTTGAGGCCCCTGGACTTGGCCAGCTGGCAGATACGGAGCGCTTCGGGGTCACTATCTAACAGTGAACTCACCAGGTATGGTGTGCACTTCCGTTCGTCTCACTGCCTCCAGGTCCTCTGCTTCACTTTCCCCACGTGGTACGGAAATCTCTTATCCGCGGTCCTCCACAACTCACGTCTATCACCAGCAGCAGGGCTTTCTTGGCTGCCACAACATGTCGGTGCTCGCCTGCCACTGGTGCTTGTCAAACAAGGGGGAAAGTTATCAAAAGGTGCACTTTCCACTGCGTGACCTCTGCAGCTAGATTCCTCAGAGGGAGAGTCATCTGTTCTGACGCTTCCTGCTGCACCAGTTCTGCAATTACTGTCTGGAGCAATGAAGACCCTCTCAGGACCGACATTGACCTCACACGCCACCATGGACCCGGCATCTCTGCTCCCAATTGACCTCTGCTTCTGCTGCTGCCACATGGAGGTAGGACAACTACCCCACCATCTGCTGCTCCTACCTATGGCCTGCAACTGAGGGGGCTTCTTATGCCTCCCAGTACTCCTCAGGTGTGGGTCATTATTCCTAATTGACTGTGACCTGCAGTCCTGTGCCTATGCAGTCTTCTCCATCGTCCCAGTACTGTGGGATTCATGGAACTTGTAGTCCATAATATAGAATTCAGCTTTCTTAGTGAAATTATCATTATCATGTTCACTATTCATCATATACCTATCCCCCACAGTGCTATGAGGATTCCAAGTATTATTTGACTTTGCAGAAGTGTATGGTTTTTCAGGAATTAAATTGGTAACATTTAAAGGCTCTTCTTTGCGACTTTGCGACTTTCTCTGCGACTTACAGGGGCTTTTATGTTTATAAATGTCAGTGATTTTAAGATGGTTTTTCATGATTGTGGTTATCTTCATCTATATTCCGACAGTCAGTTTGGAGAAATTAAAGCTCTCTCGGACAGCAAGCCATTACATATTCCAGCATTACAGATATTCCCTTCCTTGAGGAACACAAATACAGTGTCTCATCCCTGGCAGTCCTCATATTTCCCTGGGGCCCTTCTCCTCTCAGTGTGGTCCTCACGGCTAACCCCGCCCCCAGGGTTGGGATCAGGGAATGTCTGCCTCTGCCTGACTACCTTGGAGGAGACTTTAGGTATAGCTTTTGTGAAGATTCTATAGGATAAATCACAATTGTTAATAAAAATATTATTTTTGCAACATTACTGGCCTCTTCTATTTTTTGGGCATGGGGCGCTCCCTGCCTGTCCGCTGCATACCCAAGAGGTAGCTTCAACCCCATTCTCGAAAAGACACACCATTGTCTGCTTCCCTCACACTGCTACTTCATTGCCACTCTTGTTTCAGAAACAAATGCTGCAGGAAACCTCTCAAATCATTTGTATTTATGTACGTATTTATTTGTATAAATCATGTTCTAGAGTAGTGCTCTTCCAACTTTTTTGGTCGGGGCCCCTCTGAGCAAAATTTGGGCAGGTCGGGAACCCCAGAAATGCCAAATGGACAGTATGTATTGCGCGCCGTCACCTGCTCCCATCACAGTCGCTGGGCTCCCTCATCCCACTCCTACCCAGTCCCTAGTCTCTCCCCACCCCATCACACACCCTGGGCTCTCCCCACTCTGCTCCCACCACTATCCCATCCCGTCCATTGTGCTCCCACCATAGTCCCTGGGTTCCCCCCATCCCGTTCCCAACACAGTCTAAGGGCCAGTGGCGGCTGGTGATTTTTTTAAGTGGAGCGGCATAGCTATTTCCCCGAAAAATGACATAGTGACCGAGCATAGTGAGGGAGCCCGAACCAAAAAAAGGAGGTTCGGGGGAGTTTCCTCCTGTGAAGTTTTTTTAAATAATGGGTTAAAATGTTGCATTTTAGAGCATACTTTTAACAAAAAAAATTGGTACATAGCCAAACAGTTTGCAATTGGGGCTGGGGGGCTCAGGGGGCAGGCATGACATTTTTACTGGACATCTATGATAGATGTCCAGTAAAAAGATACCATCCCTGACCCCTGGGCCCCACTGGGCCTAACACAATCAACATGATTATGTGTGTATGCAAGGCGCTGCACATTCATACAGCAATCACACTATCATTCACACGAGCATCCATCACCATACACTCACTCATAATTTAAGCATGCATACACGCATCCAGACACATGTTTAAATAAAAACAATGAACATAAGCGTATCTTCTGCATTGGCCTGCGTGTGGGTGCTGAAACGCCCTGCTCCAGGCTGCTCTGTCCGTATGTGCGAGGAGGCGCAGGAGCTCCCCCTCGGACATACAGACATGCAGTGCCCCAGCCAGCATTTCCAATGAGCTATGCAATGCTGGCGAAGCAAAAGGCCCCAGCACTTGCATGGCTCAGTGAGCATGTGCGGCTGGGGAACTAAACTGAACTGTCAAAGGGAAACAGTGTTCCCTTTGACAGTTCAGCCAGCCCAGGAGCACTCCATCAGCTGGAAAAAGCAGCTGAGGGAGTGCTCACTGTTTCACTGGGCTGGCTCCTTAGCTCCTCCATAATGGGTGAGGGGCCACTGGGTGGGCACCTCCTCGCCATTATGGATGAGCCGCCAGGCTCGGACTGGCCTATAGGGCAATGCATGTACCAAAAATGTAAAATGCTAGCGTGGGCCAGTCAAAATGGGCCACCATTTACTTCACTATACAGTTAGTAATTTTGACCATTGTTGCTGAATATATCACAATTTACTACATTTTAGCACAAAGCACCCCCTTGGGTACTTTTGAAACAGTGGGCCTCATTACAACCCTGGCGGTAGCTGTGCCGGTAAAACTGGCACGGCTGCCACCGGAGTTGCATCTGGGTCCGGCACCCGCGAATGGGCAATTACCGGGTCATGCCGAGTTAGGCGGACCTGATAATTGCCCTTTTGCGGGTGCCGGTACCTTTAGATCCCCATTCCCATTGAGTCCCATAGGGCTCAATGGGAATGGGGAGCTTGGATGTACCGGCACCGTTAACAACGGTGCCGGTGCATCCGACGAGCTGTGCTCACGGGTGTCACACCGCGGCCGTGGAAACTCTGGGCAAGATGGAGGCGGTATCGAGCCTCTATACCGGTCCGCTTGACGCTCTAGTCGTCTTGGACCGGCAGGTATAATAGGAGACCACGCCCCCTGCAACTCGCGTTGCAACTCGCTTTCGTTAGTCTCTTGACTTTCGCCCGCGTAGCAGTGCCCCTTCCAGTGTGCATTATTACTCCTTGCTCCCTCTGGTCCTTTGCTACCCTTACCTCTCCGACTGTGTTTTTCTCCACTGGATTCTGCCTCGCTCACTTCCCCTTCTCTCGTTCCTCCTTTTTGTTTCCTGCTCGGATTCCCAGTCACCCGTTCGCGGTGTGTTCTGTGTCCGCGACTCCTTACTACGCCCGTGTCTCTCACTCTTTCACTCTCTCCAGCTCGCTTTCTCTCTCTCTCTCCCGCTCGCTCTCTCTCTCTCTCTCTCTCTCTCTCTCTCCCTCTCTCCCGCTCGATCTCTCTCTCTCTCTCTCTCTCGCACTCACACTCTCTCTTTTCTCTCTCTCTCTCGCGCTCGCACTCTCTCTCTCTCTCGATCTCTTCTTCTTTCATCTTTTCCTCCTCTCTTACCTTCTTCCAGAGTTCTATCGTGGCTATCCTTCTTCTTTAGCCTCCTGTCTGGAATAGTTCCTCGCTTCCAGTGATCGGCCGAACCCCATTCTCTCCCAGAGCTTCGCTTGGAGCAAACCCTTATCCGGGAGGATCAGACCTTCTGTTAACTTACTGTTTCAGCTGATACGGGACTACGCCAGCCTCTCCAGTCTCCAGTCTTCACATCGGATTTGTCAATACCATCAATTGACACACAGGGTTTTTTCTGCCATATCAGGCTTTTTCCCTGTTTGAGGAGCGGACTCCCCTGGGTTCACCTGACTGCCAGATCCATAGGCGGGCAAGGTGGCCTCGGGGGGAGACCGTCCCTATCTCTTCGAACGTAAGAAGGGAAGAAGGACTATCCAGTCAAGCGACGAAAGAGGGAGTTCCCAGACAGAAAGAAGAAGGAGACCAAGGTCATCAAACCCTGCTGAAGTTCCAGGTGAGGAGTCTCAGGGGGCAGGAACCTTTACACACTCTGACAGATTGCAATGCCCAACTACCGGCATGGCCTCGCTGGAACAATACCAAGAGATGGTGACAGCTATTCAGGGCCTTCAGGCCGAGGTTCAGAATCTCCGGACCGAGAACACGAACCTACGCCAACAAGTAGCGACACGAGAAGAATCCCGAGGCGACTTACCTCCCCTGGCTTTTTCTTTTGGGAAGTATGATGGCAATCCAAAACTCCTAAAGGAATTCCTGAACGCCTGTATGGTTTATTTCACATTTCGACCAAGGGCATATGAACTGGATAGAACTAAGGTAGGATTTCTTGTTTCCAACCTTGCTGGTAACGCACTGGCTTGGGCAACTCCACTGATAGCACTCGCAGATCCTGCCATAGCGGATTACTCTCAGTTCACTCAACTGCTGCGTACTAGATTTGAGAGACCAGAGGTCCAGTATTCTTCTTATGAAACCCTTCTAGATCTCCGTCAAGGCTATCAAGATGTGCAGACTTATGCCTCTACTTTTACCAGACTGGCCACAGACTCTGGATGGCCAGATACGGCCCAGCAGACCCTTTTTCGCCGAGGCTTACAGGATGAGCTCAAGGACGAGCTAGCCAGGATGGCGCGTCCTACCTCCTTTCAAGAGTTGGTTACTTTATCCCTGCAATTGGAGTACAGATTGCAGGAACGAAGGTTAGAAAGAAGGAGATTCAGACTCCATCCCTCAGGAGGGATTCCCACTGCAGGTTCTCCTAACCGACCACAACAGGAGGAGCCTATGCAAATAGGAACAACCCGAGGCCCTTTGACCCCCGACGAACGCAAGAGACGCAGAGACCTGGGTCTCTGTATGTACTGCGGATCTTCGAAACATTTGCTCCGGAATTGTCCAGAAGTCCCCCCGAGACGTCCGGGAAACGCGCCTCCCCGGTCTTGAGCAGGGAAAGGAACCGGGCAGAATCGAAGAATCCCTGCAATTCCACCCACCAGGATCCTTCTGCGGACAATAACAGCCTTATGGTGTTTTCTGTGCACCTTACATTTGAATCCTCTCCTTCTGTAGAAGTCCTAGCAATGCTGGATTGTGGTGCGGCCGGGAACTTTATTGATATCCAGTGGGCTCAAGAACAAGGCATACCCCTGCGTCGGAAGGCCTGCCCTTTGCCTGTAGAAGGGGTAGATGGAGCTCCCCTTTCATCCGGTCCCATCATTAAGGAGACAGTCCCGGCTAACATGTCCTTGTCTCAGCACCAAGAACGGATTGTCTTTGATGTTATAAGAGCAGCCCATACCCTGGCTACGTAAACATAATCCCAGGATTGATTGGTCTGCAAATACCGTCTGTTTCTTGTCACAGTACTGCACGAAGGAATGTCTACCACAACCCTCTCCTTTGATGAGGAAGGGGATAACACTCTCGACATTCACTACAGTGGTCCAAACGATTCCACCGCATTATCAGGAGTATGCTGAAATCTTCGAAGACAGGCTACCTCGTACTTTACCCCCACATCGAGCCGAGGACTGCGGTATCGATCTAAAGCCCGAGGCATCGGTTCCTTTTGGTCGTATGTACCCTATGTCACTTCCGGAAAGAAGAGCCTTGAAGGAGTACTTGGATGCCAATCTGCAAAACGGTTTAATACAAGAATCCCGTTCTCCGGCAGGAGCCTCAATGTTCTTCATTCCCAAGAAGGGGACTACGGAATTAAGACCGTGTATAGACTACCGGGGGCTGAACAGCCTGACCATCAGGGACAGGTACCCTATGCCCCTCATTAAGGAGGTACTGGAAGCAGTGGAAGGAGCCTCAATCTTTACAAAGTTAGACCTTCGAGGAGCCTATCATTTATTGAGAATAAAGGAGGGAGATGAGTGGAAGACGGCATTTAGAACTCCCTTGGGACATTTTGAGTATAGGGTAATGCCCTTCGGACTAGTGAATGCTCCTGCCGTGTTCCAACGTTTTGTAGATAAAATCTTCTCAGATATGCTATACCTCTCAGTGGTGGTCTATTTAGACGATATTTTGATCTTCTCTTCCTCCCTCTCTGAACATCGAAGACACGTCACGCAAGTCCTTCAAAGGGTGAGTGAACATCAACTACTGGTTAAACCCGAGAAATGTGTTTTTGAAGCCTCCTCAGTATCCTATTTAGGATTCATTCTTTCTAAGGAGGGGGTACAGATGGATTCGGAGAAGGTTAAAGCAGTTCTTCAATGGCCTACTCCAAAGAATCCCAAGGATATACAGAGATTTCTGGGATTATCTAACTTTTACAGAAGATTTATTCCTAGCTTCTCGGATATTGTTCTACCAATCACCCGTTTGCTTAAGAAGGGTCAGAAGTTCGAATGGGATAAGGAGGCGGATCAGGCCTTTCTTTTACTTAAGAGGACTTTCACCACCGCTCCTATCCTAGTGCAACCAAATCAGTCTCTTCCTTTTGTGGTGGAGACGGATGCTTCTGGAGGTGCCATAGGAGCGGCTCTCCTACAATCAGGCAAAGATGGAGCAGAACATCCGGTAGCATACTATTCCAGAACTCTTACACCTAGTGAGAGGAACTACTCCGTGTTGGAACGAGAATTACTGGCGATTCGTCAGGCATGCATTGAGTGGAGGCATTTACTGCAGGGGGCGGCACATCCATTTCTGGTTCGCACAGACCACCGGAATCTTAAGGTATTACAACAGATGGAATGCCGCAATTCTCGCCACGCCCGCTGGGCGTATTTTTTTTCCCAGTTCGACTTTGAAATAACCTACCTTCCAGGAAAGGAGAATGCCCTAGCGGACGCTCTGTCCCGCAGTCTGGAGCCCAAGGAAGAACAGGGCCTGGGTGAGATACTCTCTGGTAAGAGAATCCTAGGAATGATCAACTCCTTCATACAAGAAGTAGAGCGCTCGACCAGACTCTCTGAAGTCTCTCCCGACCATATGACCCTCATGGAAAGGAGAGGGAAGCTATTCTTTCATCAAGGATCACTGTATTTACCATCTGAGAAACTCCAGACGCAAGCCTTGTTCTGGTGCCATGACCTTCCCTCGGCAGGACATAAGGGCCAAGAGGCAACACTCCATCTGATATCCAGATATTTCTGGTGGCCGACTATGGACCAGGACGTCAGAACCTACGTGATGGCGTGCCCGATATGTGCGGCTAATAAACCCATTACTCATCGACCCATGGGGTTGCTCCAACAAGAACCTCTACCATCACAACCCTGGGAACACATTTCCACTGATTTCATCGTGTATCTCCCTCTCTCTATGGGATCCACCGCAATCATGGTTACGGTGGATACATTGAGCAAGATGGCACACTTCTCTCCCTTGCCTGGCTTGCCTTCTGCATCCGAAACCGCCGAAGTGTTCCTGAGAGATATAGTAAGATTGCATGGTCTACCTCGGACCATAGTTTCCGATAGGGGTTCCCAATTCACATCCCGATTCTGGTCAGCTTTATGTAGCACTTTGGGTATAAAGAGAGCCTTATCCTCTGGTTATCATCCCCAAAGCAACGGACAAACAGAACGCCTAAATTCCACCCTCGAACAATATCTCCGTTGTTTTTGTCATCGGGAACAAGAGAAGTGGAAATCCTTTCTAACTTTAGCAGAATTCACCTACAACAACACCAAACATTCGGCAACGGGCTGCAGCCCCTTCTACTTCACCTACGGATATAATCCGAGGCATATACCTCTCTTTGGGGTTCCTCCAACTTCAGTCCCTTCGGTAGACCAGCGCCTGTTTGATCTTCGATCCATCCAGAAGGAAGCGACTCAGAAGCTGGAGGCAAGTAGAACTCGATACAAGAAGTATGCTGATAAGAAGAGATCTCCAAACCCCGAATGGGAAGTGGGAACTAAGGTCTGGTTGTCAACCAAATATCTCCCACGTTGGGTTCATCCTGGTAAATTCTCAGCCCGCTTTATAGGCCCATTTCCCATTTTATCTCAAGTAAACCCAGTGGTCTTTCGATTACGTCTGCCATCCAGTCTGAAAAGGATACACCCTGTTTTTCATACCTCTCTCTTGAAGGCTTATCATCCAGATCCCATGGGCCGTCGTATACCCTTTTCTATACTCCAAGATCCCGAACCAGAGGAATATGAGGTGGAGAGGCTGGTGGATTCACGTTACAGGCATGGAACTATACAATATCTGGTTCAGTGGAAGGGATATTCTGTCGCAGAACAGTCCTGGGAGCCCAGAAGTCATATCCACGCCCCACGACTTCTAAGACAGTTCCATCGCCTACATCCGGGGAAACCTGGGGGAGAGTCGATGAAGAGAGGGCATACTGTCACACCGCGGCCGTGGAAACTCTGGGCAAGATGGAGGCGGTATCGAGCCTCTATACCGGTCCGCTTGACGCTCTAGTCGTCTTGGACCGGCAGGTATAATAGGAGACCACGCCCCCTGCAACTCGCGTTGCAACTCGCTTTCGTTAGTCTCTTGACTTTCGCCCGCGTAGCAGTGCCCCTTCCAGTGTGCATTATTACTCCTTGCTCCCTCTGGTCCTTTGCTACCCTTACCTCTCCGACTGTGTTTTTCTCCACTGGATTCTGCCTCGCTCACTTCCCCTTCTCTCGTTCCTCCTTTTTGTTTCCTGCTCGGATTCCCAGTCACCCGTTCGCGGTGTGTTCTGTGTCCGCGACTCCTTACTACGCCCGTGTCTCTCACTCTTTCACTCTCTCCAGCTCGCTTTCTCTCTCTCTCTCCCGCTCGCTCTCTCTCTCTCTCTCTCTCTCCCTCTCTCCCGCTCGATCTCTCTCTCTCTCTCTCTCTCTCGCACTCACAATCTCTCTTTTCTCTCTCTCTCTCTCGCGCTCGCACTCTCTCTCTCTCTCGATCTCTTCTTCTTTCATCTTTTCCTCCTCTCTTACCTTCTTCCAGAGTTCTATCGTGGCTATCCTTCTTCTTTAGCCTCCTGTCTGGAATAGTTCCTCGCTTCCAGTGATCGGCCGAACCCCATTCTCTCCCAGAGCTTCGCTTGGAGCAAACCCTTATCCGGGAGGATCAGACCTTCTGTTAACTTACTGTTTCAGCTGATACGGGACTACGCCAGCCTCTCCAGTCTCCAGTCTTCACATCGGATTTGTCAATACCATCAATTGACACACAGGGTTTTTTCTGCCATATCAGGCTTTTTCCCTGTTTGAGGAGCGGACTCCCCTGGGTTCACCTGACTGCCAGATCCATAGGCGGGCAAGGTGGCCTCGGGGGGAGACCGTCCCTATCTCTTCGAACGTAAGAAGGGAAGAAGGACTATCCAGTCAAGCGACGAAAGAGGGAGTTCCCAGACAGAAAGAAGAAGGAGACCAAGGTCATCAAACCCTGCTGAAGTTCCAGGTGAGGAGTCTCAGGGGGCAGGAACCTTTACACACTCTGACAGAGGGTGCCACACGGCCTGCCAGGTCTGACCTGGTGGGCTGTCAGGCACCCACGAGCACAACTCGTAGTACGGTAGCAACGGTGCCGGTAGCTTACCGGCACTGTTGTTACCATACCACCATAGTTGTAACGCGGCCCAGTCTGTGACTAAAGGAATTAATATCCATTTACAACTGCGGGCCACTTTTTAATTGTTGCCTGAGACAGTTTCATGCTTCAGCCCGACCATGTGAGCCACCCCTGCCCCATTTCTTCCAATCTAAACAAAAAAAAAGTTTTTTTTATTTTTTTTATATTTCATGCTGAGCTCTCAGGGCCCCCCAGGGATGCACCCTGGGTGGTCGCGCCCCACAGTTTGAATACCGCTGTTCTAGAGGTTCTTGCATTATTTTTACATCATTTTGCCTTCCCCGCACAATTTATAAATAGAGGCGTCCAGGTACCAGAATGCAATATGATGTGGGCCAAACAGCTAAATCTATTTGATCATTTCAGACTTGGCATGCGCTGTCCTTCTTACAGAAGAGCTTCTTTGATAGTCATATGCTTCTAGTCATTGTTAGACAGACCATGCATCTTGCAGTTGCACAGAAATGTTAAGCATTTTTTTATTTGCCTCCATCAAGCAAATATACACCCTACCAGGAGCCCATCAGGAACTGTCCGAGTTCAGCTGTGCCAGTTTGGCATGTGAGGGCTTGGGGCAAGTTAGGTGGACCTTGACCCTTATACTGCACAATTTCTACGCCAGTGGTACTTTGCTCCCCATACCTAGAACCCAACCAGAAAAGGTACATCTGGGGTCCTGCCAGCCAACCTGTCTTCACGCGTCCTCTTGGTACCCCCACCCCAAAAAGACAAACAAAGGCCTGTTGTCCTGCAACCCTCCCTTTTGCCAACCTTCTCCAGTCGCCCTCACCCCAAAATAGATTCGATTCGTGTCCTGCCTGCCACCGAAACTCCCCTTCTCCTTCCTGGTGGGCTCTGCCTCTGTGTGAGAGTGGGATCTGCGCTGCTGAAAGTCAAGGCTGCAGGTCACGCACGAACCAAGGCAGAGCAGAGCGTTGGCAAGCTTTGAGCTGCATGGCGCCCGTTGCGACTGTGGTGTAATCGGGCTGGTCCTCTGCGTCCCTTGGGTCCCAGGAGAGCCGGGCCAACGGAGGAAGATGTTGTGTCGTCTGCCGTGACGTCACGGTAGTTGATTATGAAGGTGTTAAAACATGAAATGGCATTGATTTCGAAAGGATTCTTGCTGATACACAAGTGACTGTTACTGACGCCATCCAAGCCGTCAGTTGGCTCATCCCGTCCCATTTTACTTTGCAAAACCACAATTAATAGACATACAAATTAAAAAATAAATCAAGTGTAAATTACAAGCATGTGAGCTGTGACAGTGCTCTGATGGTGGAGCGGATACGAGTGAGCAATGCTGGCCCCGTGAGAGCAGCGCCAAGTCAGGCTTACTATGTATTTCATATTTCCGGTCTTGCCGCTGAGGTGCCAGGCTACCCAGTGGGGTAAATGGGGGAGCTTGGGAGATGATTGTGTTCTCTCTGGGCTGTGTCATGGGCAGTTCTGGAAATGGACATTATTAACTGGGGGGTCCCACCACCAGGGGCAGAGAGAGGGGTCGGGAGGATGGGCCTCAGCACGCCGTCCTCATAAACATTTTAATTTCAGGCGATTTATTAAGACATTGGGGGTGGGGTTGTCAAGCCTCTCAACCCCCATTAATAAACATTTTCTTTGTAGGAGGTTAATTAATACATTATTAACAAGTGCAAATTAACCCAAGAAAGGGGGAGCGTTTCCTATAATGTTGCAAGCAAATCATAAAAGGTGCGCATCTTTTAAACGTACAAAGCTGTATTTCTATATTTTTCTACAGACTGGAATTTTAAGGCATATTTGTAGGTTTTGAACCAGACGTTCCAGTGGTCTAGTGGGTAAGTCGCCTGACTTGCGCCCGGGCAACCTGAGTTTGAATACTGGCTTCGGCAAACAACGGATCAATTACATAAAAGGGCGCAAATATATTTCCAAGGGCTGAGATTTGGGGAGACATTTTTATCCGATCAGGGAAAATCCGGCCCAATGACCAGCGCTGCTCAGATTGCAACCATGGGGGGTCAAAGATGTTCTCCGATCGTAATGCTGCTCAGTTTATTGGCCATTGTTGCATATGCTTTCATTTGTGGCATCAAAGCTGTGTAAAGTGTGCATGATCGGATGCATTGCAGCATGTTCCTGCATGCGTGACAGTGAAGTGCTCTGTGGTGTGCATGATCGGATGCATTGCAGCATGTGCCTGCATTTGTGACAGTGAAGCGCTGTGTGGTGTGCATGATCGGATGCATTGCAGCATATGCCTGCATGTGCGACAGTGAAGCGCTGTGTGGTGTGCATGATCGGATGCAATGCAGCATGTGCCTGCATGCGTGACAGTGAAGTGCTCTGTGGTGTGCATGATCGGATGCATTGCAGCATGTGCCTGCATTTGTGACAGTGAAGTGCTCTGTGGTGTGCATGATCGGATGCATTGCAGCATGTGCCTGCATGTGTGACAGTGAAGCGCTGTGTGGTGTGCATGATCGGATGCATTGAAGAATGTGCCTGCATGTGTGACAGTGAAGCGCTGTGTGGTGTGCATGATCGGATGCATTGCAGCATATGCATGCATGCATGTGCGACAGTGAAGCGCTGTGTGGTGTGCATGATCGGATGCATTGCAGCATGTGCCTGCATGTGTGACAGTGAAGCGCTGTGTGGTGTGCATGATCGGATGCATTGCAGCATGTGCCTGCATGTGAGACAGTGAAGCGCTGTGTAGTGTGCATGATCGGATGCAATGCAGCATGTGCCTGCATGTGTGACAGTGAAGCGCTGTGTGGTGTGCATGATCGGATGCATTGCAGCATATGCCTGCATGTGCGACAGTGAAGCGCTGTGTGGTGTGCATGATCGGATGCAATGCAGCATGTGCATGTGCCTGCATTTGTGACAGTGAAGTGCTCTGTGGTGTGCATGATCGGATGCATTGCAGCTTGTGCCTGCATGTGTGACAGTGAAGCGCTGTGTGGTGTGCATGATCGGATGCATTGAAGAATGTGCCTGCATGTGTGACAGTGAAGCGCTGTGTGGTGTGCATGATCGGATGCATTGCAGCATGTGCCTGCATGTGTGACAGTGAAACGCTGTGTGGTGTGCATGATCGGATGCATTGCAGCATGTGTCTGCATGTGAGACAGTGAAGCGCTGTGTGGTGTGCATGATTGGATGCAATGCAGCATGTGCCTGCATGTGTGACAGTGAAGTGCTGTGTGGTGTGCATGATCGGATGCATTGCAGCATATGCCTGCATGTGCGACAGTGAAGCGCTGTGTGGTGTGCATGATCGGATGCAATGCAGCATGTGCATGTGCCTGCATTTGTGACAGTGAAGTGCTCTGTGGTGTGCATGATCGGATGCATTGCAGCTTGTGCCTGCATGTGTGACAGTGAAGCGCTGTGTGGTGTGCATGATCGGATGCATTGAAGAATGTGCCTGCATGTGTGACAGTGAAGCGCTGTGTGGTGTGCATGATCGGATGCATTGCAGCATGTGCCTGCATGTGTGACAGTGTAGCGCTGTGTGGTGTGCATGATCGGATGCATTGCAGCATATGCATGCATGTGCGACAGTGAAGCGCTGTGTGGTGTGCATGATCGGATGCATTGCAGCATGTGCCTGCATGTGCGACAGTGAAGCGCTGTGTGGTGTGCATGATCGGATGCATTGCAGCATGTGCCTGCATGCGTGACAGTGAAGCGCTGTGTGGTGTGCATGATCGGATGCATTGCAGCATGTGCCTGCATGCGTGACAGTGAACCGCTGTGTGATGTGCATGATCGGATGCATTGCAGCATGTGCCTGCATTTGCGACAGTGAAGCGCTGTGTGGTGTGCATTGAAGAATGTGCCTGCATGTGTGACAATGAAGCGCTGTGTGGTGTGCATGATCGGATGCATTGCAGCATGTGCCTGCATGTGTGACAGTGAAGCGCTGTGTAGTGTGCATGATCGGATGCATTGCAGCATGTGCCTGCATGTGCGACAGTGAAGCGCTGTGTGGTGTGCATGATCGGATGCATTACAGCTTATGCTTGCATGTGTGACAGTGAAGCGCTATGTGATGTGCATGATCAGATGCATTGCAGCATATGCCTGCATGTGTGACGTTGCATTGCCGCATATGCCTGCATGTGTGAAGCGCTGTGTGATGTGCATGATCGGATGCATTGTGTATGTCCTGTGAGCGGGGAACTAGGAACATTGGAGACTTTGCAACTGTGAGTGTACAAGAAAATACGAACACCAAAGCATAGCTCACATTAGTGCTTGAACTTGATGGTCCCTGATAGTCGGGTCCACATTGGTGGATGCAGGTTTTCAGAAGAGGTCTTCCAACATGGTGGCTTTGGGACTTGGGTGTACGAGTAGAAATGCAGGAATGATGTAGAGTTTTATGGAGAGTTAAGCGATACGTGGCTTTTTGCAAGATTGCATACTTCTGGTAGAGTGTGGAAGCCAAAATTGGGACTCGTGTTCCAAACACCACATCTACATCAGTTAAGTATAAAAAAATAGGAAAAGTGGCAAAATCGATGGCGGCAGTGGGGATCCATGCCTACATAGTGCATTGGGTCTAAATAATTGGCTTTACTTTCCTTGTGTAAGGACCTATTTTTGCTCTCCAATGCGGGCCCTACGAAGCTCCTCCTATATTATATCACACAATTTCTTTGCTTCTTTGAGGCAGCACTGACTCCTAAGTGTGGTGTACCACCCCTTTAAGATAATGTGAGTCCCTGCCAGGTCTCGTGCTCATGTCACATGTCAGTGCCCATGTGAATATGTTAATAAAAAGGGATGAGCGGTTTCCCACTCATCAGTTAGCACCGCCAAACTCCAGCCTGATGTCTCCTCATTTACAGCGCTGTGCTGGTGCTGCGTGTTATGTTGAGGGCGGCCACCCGTGCCTCAGGTGGCCCACACACACACACACACAGCAGGCATGCACACGCATACATCGAAGGAGACGCGGGACGCGCTGGTGCTAGTGACGCGTCCCGGCGGCAACTGCCGTGGTACGCAGTTTATTTAACCTGCGCATGCGCGGGCCCGAAACGAGGCTCGCGCATGCGCGCACAAACTAACTGGGACGTCACATCCCTTTTTTTCTTTAACGACAAACAGTATAACACTCAGGGTGCTCAGGCTCCCCTGAACTTGTAAACATGAACACGTTGTCTCACCAAACTTGAACGGCCTCTCTTGCAATAGGCTCAGTCCCCTGAGTCCAGGACGTAGTCCTTTAGATGAACCGGTGGCTTGCGGTCCCAGCGGATGGGATGCCGGGGCGTGACCGTCGGCAGGGGGTTGTCGCCGTCTCCAGCGGGAGTGCTCTCGCTCGATGGCACGTCCTCTTGCGCTCTGGGGCTCCTTTCCGGATTTAATGTCTCACCCGGGGTCTGGGCTTCATTCGGCGTGTCCACTTCCTTGAAGAAGGACCGGTTGCGGGTGACAGTGCCACGCTCGCACGCTGCCGTAACCATTGTCCCTTTCACATGCGTTACCTTCCAGGGGCGAGGTTCAAAAGGTAGAGACAATTTGCCTTCCGGGTGCCGGTTGCAAACCAGCACTGAATCTCCAACTTGCATTTCCGTTTCTCGCAAACCCCTCCTCTCACTTTCCTTCTGGTTGCGCAACACCCGTTCTTCTTGAACCTTACCATCATCAATGACCCCGGGTCCTCGGCCCTCCACTTCCGGTAACATTCCCGTCGGGCACCGCCCAAACAGCGCCTCGGCGGGAGCAACTCCCCTGGACTGATGGGGCGTTGCTCGATATTCTCGCAGGAATTCCACGAGCTTTGTCCGCAGGTCTTCACCCCCACTGGCTGAAATCATTAGTACCTTGTTGAGCGTCCGCATCATTCTTTCGGCCTCTCCATTAGCTCGTGGCCATAGTGGAGACACCCGGCGGTGATGTATCCCTCTTTCTCGGAGGAATTGGGCAAACTGGCTGCCAGTGAATGGGGGTCCATTGTCTGAACACAGTATGTCCGGGAAGCCATGCGTTGCAAACATTTTGTCCAACGCTCTGGTGGTGAACTCCGTTGCAGTCGACTCCACCACCTCTACCTCAGGATATCTCGACCACTGGTCGACGGCCACCAGGAAGTACATGCCCCGACCAGTCGAGCCAAAATCCACATTGAACAGTCCCCCATGGCTTCGTGCTGCGCTCCATCGAGCATATTGGTGGGGCCTTGTCTCCTGGGGTTGCCGCTTGGCAGGACAGGCATCTTCTCACGAAATTTTCAACCTCACCCTCCAACTCTGGAAACCAGACCTTGGGCCTTAACCTCGCCTTGGTCTTGACGACCCTTGGTGACCAATGTGCGCCAGTTCCAACACCCTTTTCCTTAGCGCCTTTGGTATGACAATTTGTCGCCCTCTGAGGAGTAGTCCATCATCAGAGACGGATAGCTCGTCTCTAACTCGCCAGAGTGCTTGCAGGTCCCTCCGTGCCTCCTCGTGGTGCCGTGAGTTATTGCGCAGCACTTCCCTCCAATCTCCGCTCTTCACCGCGGCTTTGATAATGCCAAAGACCTCATCGTTGGAGGACTCTGTCGCTATTGCCAGTCTCGAGAGGGCCATGGGCAGTGCTCCTTCCACTACTTGACAGAGCAAACCTTGGCAGTCCTCTTCACCGCTCTCCAATTCAGCACTCTCCTTGTTGGGATGGCGCGACAGATAGTCAGCTGGGTTGTTGGTTCTGGGTCTGTATATTAGCCGCACACCGTATTCCATGAAGGCCAACATCCACCTCTCAATTCTTGGGGGCGGTTTTGACGAAACTCCCGCCAATATGGGCAATACAGGTTTGTGGTCTGTCACCACCACGACAGGCTTGCCCAAGATGTAGAGGCGGAAATGGCGACAGCCCCACAGGATGGCCAGGGCCTCCCTCTCAATTTGCGAGTACCTCATTTCGGTACTGGAGAGAGCTTTACTCGCGTATGCAATTGGCCGCATGTCCCCCCTTTCGTCAGGCTGTAGCAACACTGCCCCCACCCCTACAGGGCTAGCATCCACTACAATCTCGGACTCCACCGATGGATTGAAGTACGCCATCGTGTCTTCATTGGACAGGGCATTTTTGAGAGCTTGAAATGCCTCTTGTTCTCGGGTTTCCCACTTTCATACAGCATCATTTCGCGTCAGTGCCCTGAGTTGTTCCGCCAGCGACGCCAAACTCTTAATAAAGCACCCTCAGTACGTCACCATACCCAGGAAACTCCTTACCTCCGTGGGGGACTGTGGTGCGGCAGCTTCCCGAATGTCTCTAATCTTTGCCGGGTCAGGCGACACGCCGGCGGCGTGAAAGTTGAATCCGAAAAATCCAATTCGGTCTTTAAAGAATTCGCTCTTTTGACGGTGTAGCGTGAGGCCCAGATCGTGCAGTCTCTTTAGTGTGTCCTCGAGCCTTTTCATATGTTCAGCTTCAGAGTTGGCGAACACCAAAATATCGTCACTCATGTTCAACACACCTTTTAGGCCTGCCAAAGCTCCCCTGATGGTGTTTCCGCGGCCGACGAAATGCCAAAACTCAGGCGTTTGAATTGGTAGAGACCCTCGTGCGTCGTGAATGTGGTGATGAATCTCGAGTCAGGGTGGAGCTCAAGCTGGTGATAGCCCGCCCGCAGATCCAATTTAGAGAATACTTTTGCTCCCTGTAGCTCCCCTACGATGTCATCCAGGGTTGGCGTCAAGTGTCTTTCCCTTTTGATTGCGGCATTACGGAGGCGCATATCTATGCAGATTCTCACCGCGTCAGGCTGTTTCGGCTTGGGCGCAACCACTATTGGTGACACCCAGGGCGTAGGCCCTTCCACCCTCTCAATGATGTCCATGCTGACAAGCGACCGCAGCTCCTCCTCCACCTTCTCCCTTAGATGGAATGGGATCCGCCTATGCTTCAGGGCTGTTGGCCTAATTGAATCGTCAATGTGCAGACGCACAGGGGGCGCCTTCAACTTTCCGACCCCTTCGAAAATGCCCCCAAACATGACCAGCAGCGATTCAATGTCTGTCAGATAAACCTCATATGCGAAATGAACCAGGTTCAGTGCTTCAGATGCTGCACAGCTGAGTAACGAATGGGGACTCACATCTGTGACAAAAAATCTTGCCTTAATCGTTTTTCCTCCCTTGGATACAGGAGTTATGAACACGCCCTTGGCAGCGGAGTTTCCCCGCCGAACGTGAATATTTTCTCCGCTGACCTGTCCAGTGTGGGAGGACCTGGAATTTTCTGATAGTGTTCTTCCGCCAGTACACAGACCGAGGCCCCGGTGTCAATTAGCACTTGTGTCGGTACTCCTTGTATGTCCACTACACACTTGGGCTGTCTCTTTCTCTTGACTCCAGAGGCAATGTTTGAAATGAAGAACACTTCGTCCTCGTCTTCCTCTTCCTCCTCGGCCAACTGTAGTCTTTGCATTTCCTGCTCCAGGGCCGCAATACTCCGTTGTCTTCTTGACCCGCTCCCCCGAACTCTAGCCGGGCCTCTCTGTACAGAGACGGGAGCAGGGGCACGACACATTCTCGCATAGTGTCCCGGTCCATTGCACCGGCAACACGATCTTGATTTTCCCGGACACTCCTCCGAATGAGGCAAATCATACCCACAGTCTTGACAAATCAAATTAGACCCATGTGGTGTTTGAGTCCCTTCCCTTCTCTGGCCCCACTTGTCTTTCGATCCGGCTCGCTTGCTGATGGCAAACGCATCCTCAGATGCGCCCGGTCGCACTGCTGCATCCATCTTGGCACCTCTCGCTTCCGCCAGCTCATACGTTCTGCCACTGTCTAGTATTTGTTGTAGAGTCCACCCTGGCTCTCTCAGTATTTGTCTCCGTAGTTTCCCAGATCTACACCCTTGGATAACCTGATTACGTATCATCAACTCCTCATTGTCCCATCGACACGTGGTGGCCATCAGCCGCAGTCTAGCACAAAATCGATCCAGGGATTCGTAATCAACATTGGAAAGTGGTATGAAGTGATTCTCCAATGCAGCCTTGATGGCATCATATGTGACTACTTGCAGGTTAAGAGATTCATATATGCGAATAACGTCCAGACCTGCGCAATATAACAGGGTCGCCCTTTTTGCATCATCGTCAGTTATCCCCGTTGCTGTGAAATACATATCAAGTTTCTTGATCCATAGCAACCACTTTGGACCTAATTTCGACGGGGGACCTGATACATCAAATTCTTGCATTGGAAGCAACGACCCCTGCTGTGCTCTCGTCACTATTGCGGCAGATCCTCCTTCGCCATCACTTTCTGCCATGTACACAGGTCGCACAGGCACCTCTTAATGTCTCAGAGGCCGCAAACCTGACTGGGATGGATTTCACACGTACCTCAGACTGCTGCTTGCTACTCCACCACCTTGTCGTGTCTTCCAGCACTCCTCCACAGGGTGTCTGTGTTGAAAAAAAGTCATCCTCCGGGCTCTGGGGCGACCAAAAGTTCCAAAAATTGCTTGGTTGCACTTAAACAGCAGCGCACAAGCTCCTTTTCAGGCCGCTACTGCTGTGTGCTTGCCTCTCGATATTACCGGAATGTTCGTGCCGGGTCCGTGCTTCCGTCCGACGTAGCGTCGCTGTTTTTCTGCCGTGGATATGGGGCGAGCGCTACGGCGGTATCCCGCCTCGTCGCCAGTTGTTATGTTGAAGACGGCCACCCGTGCCTCGGGTGGCCCACACACACTCACAGCAGGCATGCACACGCATACATCGAAGGGGACGCGGGACACGCTGGTGCTAGTTACGCGTCCCGGCTGCAACTGCTGTGGTACGCAGTTTATTTAACCTGCGCATGTGCAGGCCCGAAACGAGGCTCGCTCATGCGCGCACAAACTAACTGGGACGTCACCCTGCATTTACAGGCAGAGGGCCTGACCTGTAAGGCCCTTTACCATGACAGTGCCCTTGCGAGGCAACACTGTCCCTGTCCATCAGTGTCCAGCAGAGCCCCTGCCGGGCAAGTTAGCGTTGGTGAGCCAGAGCCCCTGCTGGGCAACTCCGGCTGCTTTGATGCTGTGTTGGCCTGGATGCCCCCAGACCCTTTCTGATCGTGTGCTCAGGGTCCTATGGGGAGATCCCTGTGAGGGTGCGTGTTGGCTGGGTGGCCCCCCAGCAACAATGACCCTGGAAACATGTGCCCTGGGTCCAGGCACAACAATAGGCAACATCCTTATGCCCCTCCTTATGATTTGTGCAAATTTGTTTGCCCGATTTCCCCTTGCGCTCATTACCATTGCCACATGTGGAAATCTCAGGCACCCCCCACTACCATAGCCTTTCTGCCCTACTAGTGCTGTATCTCTGAAAATCCACCACCTGTTCAGCTTTGGTAGCCACTAAAAACTTCTATTCCTGTTTGAGGGATGGAAATTAATTATTTAAAGCAGTGGATCATACCCTGGTAAGAGTGACTCTGTGGAAGGCTGCCATCTATGATACGATAGGTTATTTATAACGCGCTTAATACCCAGAGGTTTCTAGGGGCAGACCCGGGGATTGAACCTGTGTTGCTCCTTGTAGTGTTGCTTCCAAGGCGAGCACGTTGCCCCTGAGCTATTCTCCCGAGACCTATAGCCACCCCTCCGCAGAGACACTCTATGCTTTTGCGCCCCCCTCACTCGCCATTATCAGGGGGTTTGCCCCTGCACCTCCAGTGACTGCAGCGTGGTGCTCCCGCTTCCCCATTCTTCCGCCACCCACAACATTCCCCCACCTTCGCCACCTACCTTGACCCCATACGCGCCCATCGCCCTTACATCTGCCAGCACAGCTCCTGCACCCAGAGGCTGCCCAGGAGAAGCTCTTATCGCTATTCTATGCTCTTTTGTAGATTGTGCTTCTCCAGGCCACAATCGGTACCATATACAGTAATGCACAGAGGGATCATGACTGACCCTTCTGTGCATTTACTCTGCATGAGGGTGGAGATCCCACTTTTCACCCCCTTACGAGTTCCCTGCATGCTTATTTCCTTTATGTCCAGGAGTGTGCTAGGAGATCCCTCCATATGAAGGATTTTCTTTTGTTTATTTGGGTGGCTTTTACAAGGTGGAGATAAAAATGTCATGCTTATCCCCTGGTCGATTGTGTAGTTCAAATCTGACCGCATAATGAGTTAGATAACAATTGGCCCACAATAAGGCTGGGAGTAAAAATAGGAAGTATTTCAAATATCGCCTGTTTTTACTCGTATTGCTTGATTTACCGTGAATGCTGCAATGAGGCAACCCTTCCATTGTGCTAAATATTTTGTCCCAGGAGAGTCACGTGGCATTCCACCATTGGCCAATTTCTAGACTATACGAGCTGGTGTGGCTCTCAAATTCCGTATAGCCCAGAGATTAGCCAATGGCAGAAGGCCACACCATTACCCCAGGGCTTGCTGCGCAGACAGCATGGCTCTCAGCACGGCGCTCCCTCATCACAGGAATGCCACATTGACAGCCACACTACCAGCACCACATGGCTCTCAGCACGGCGCTCCCTCATCACAGGAATGCCACACTGACAGCCACGCTACCAGCACCATAGGCTGAGTAGTGTGGGTTCCCCCCCTGCTCTTGTCCCTGTTGTCCTATGCCCTGACCCAGAAATGATAATGCACACACAGTTATGTTTCGTGGAAAATTTGGTGGCCGTAGGCCTGTTTATTTTATACAAAATTAACGCTACACACTGGTTATGACGACTGTACAATAACCAACGCTTTTTGGGCACCTCGTGTCCAGGGGTTGGGATGCCCACCTTCCTTTCGACTACATTTCGTTGCCCTGCGGCATCCTTTCCTGGACACGTGCCGCCGCCTACGACTTTTTCTTTTACCGTGTACCGAAGAAAAGTACTCGGCGTTCCTGTTCCGGATTTCTTCCTTCCTTTCTTGTTGGGCGGGTTGGGTGGCAAAACGTATCCTTATCCCCCTTTTCCAGACCCTGGGAGCTTACCCGAGTGAGGTGAGCTCCTAACCTGGTTGTGTCTTGGCCACGCTTCCTTGGGTTACTTATACCCCTTCCCCCTTTTGTTGTGCCGTTGGGGGCCGGCTTCTTTCTGTCCTCCCCCCCCTGCTACTTTCACACCTGGTCTTTTCCTGTTTGGCGTTTCCTGGGGAACGCCGAGGGTGGGGGTGCCGCTCTGGCTGCCCCTCCCTTTTTGTTTTCCCGCCGTTTGTCTCCCCCCACCCTGCGCCTAACTCCCCAGGCCCTCCATCGTGTTGCACTTCGTGCAGCACGGGGCCTGTGGCATAGGCTGAGTAGTGTGGGTTCCCCCCCTACTCTTGTCCCTGTTGTCCTATGCCCTGACCCAGAAATGATAATGCACACACAGTTATGTTTCGTGGAAAATTTGGTGGCCGTAGGCCTGTTTATTTTATACAAAATTAACGCTACACACTGGTTATGACGACTGTACAATAACCAACGCTTTTTGTGCACCTCGTGTCCAGGGGTTGGGATGCCCACCTTCCTTTAGACTACATTTCGTTGCCCTGCGGCATCCTTTCCTGGACACGTGCCGCCACACCTGAGGGGTTGTTTTTCTACACCACTCAAGTCCCCCCAAAACAGCGACCCTACCGCCACCTTATTTGCAACCCTGTACCGCCAATGCTTGAAAAATGTTGTCCGAAAATCTCCCCAAGCCCTTATTGGACAGGTGTACCCCATCCTGGTGGAACCAGTCGGGGTCGTTCTGTGATAGCCCATGTCTTATAAAATGGAGTCCTGTGCTCCTGCAGAACTTCTCTACTGCTTTGTTCAGTTTTTTCCGTGCCGTCTCAATAGCCTGCCTCTTGTGAGCCCCGTACCAGATTCTGCGGGTTATGATCTCTGAAATAAAAATGTCTGTTTTACCCCAGCAATGAGCTATCGCCCTTAGTGATTCACACATGTTGCGCATTAGCTCGCCCCGATTTGTTTTGACCAAGTCGTTTCCCCCGAGGTGGATGACCAAATACTCGGGAGGGTCCCTGAACCCAATCAGATCTGACAGCCTGTTGTGGATGTCCTCCCAATGCATCCCTGGGAGGCCCCACCATGAAGTTATTGTCCGTTTGAAATGCAAACCCTCTCTGTAGTCCTCGATCCACCTGCCTGCTCTTGTCACGAATGAATGGCCGACTATCCATGCTGACTTGTAGGGTGTTTTGTCTGTATGGAAATGGGAAATGAATCATATCATGTTTTCACGCACATATCTTTTGAAACATTGTGATTTCCACCCCCCAATTCTCTTTACTCCATCTGCCCCCAGGCCTCCTGCCCATGCTGATGTGGCTGCCCCTATTCTGAAGGAGTGGGTCCCGAACTCTGCCTTGTCCCATCCCGCCTTTGCTATGGTTTTCTTCAGTACTGCCTGGAATTGATATCTGCTGAGGGCACTGCCGTTCCTATGTATCAATAGCTGCCCCCCTACTTCCGGGCGCACCTTGAGAAATTGTTTTGTGATGCACCTCGGGCAATGCTCTCTTTCCTTGATACAATTTAGCTCTATTGTCCGCCCTCTCCCCTCTTGGTCTGTTTTCGACTTCCTTAGTAGTATTGCCATTCCTTCGGCCCTTATGCAGATGTCGCTCTTTGCTAAGCCATCCCCTGCCGTTGTGTTACGCGCTACTAGCTCTCCGACTCTTAGTGCCCCATAATATGCTAATGCAAACGCTGCCCTAAACAGTTTGATCTCGTAGCTGTCTCTACATGTGCTGTGCAGAAGTTTCAACAATATCGTCACCTTTGCAAAATTCAAGGGCCTCCTGCTGTCAGGTATCTTTCCTTCTAACCTTGCCCACCCCTTCATTGCGTATTTTATTTGTGAATTTGTTGTCGGGTCTGCTATCCCGGCCACCTTTGCCGTATATGCTATTGCCGCCAGATGTGCTGCCGCCCAACTTTTCCTCTTTCCTTGCGAAAAAGCGCTCCCCACAAATTCACATAACATTGCCACTGTGATGTCCCCCACCTTTTTTGCCCCCGTTTCTCTTAACACATTATTCACATGCTTTTTGTATTGCTCACCAGTTCTGTATGTTATGGCGTTTCTGGCCAATTTTTCGACTGTCTGCTCCTGTGGTTCCTCCTCCTCTTCTGAGCCAACCTTGTAGTTGACCGTGCTTCCTCCCATTCTTCCAGAGGTACCCATGCCTTCTTTGGCGTAGGCGTTTTTGTCCTTCTTGCATCTGGGCGCAATTCTCTGAACCTGGCCCACTGAAAGCGAGATAAGTCGTCAGCGACCACATTTGCTTCACCGGCGATATGTCTTGCCTTTAAGCTGACATTATTCATAAGACAACTCAGGGTTATAGCCCTCATTATTTCCAGCACCAGTGGGCATGAGGCGCTCCCGTTATTTATGACATGCACTACCGCCATGTTATCCGACCATACTTTTAATTCTTTGCAGCTCAGCTCCTTTTCCCATGCGCATAGTGCTACCCATATTGGGAATATTTCTAACAATGTAATATTACTAGTCCATGCTGCTTTTTGCCATGCTTCTGGCCATTCTTCCGCACACCATTCCGTACCTAGCATTGCGCCGAAGCCGAACCCCCCGGCTGCATCTGTGAACAATACCCTTTCGTTCTCTTTGTTTATAGGTGTGCGCCAGATTACTGAGCCATTGAAGGACTTTAAGAATTCTGTCCACACTCCCAAGTCCCTTTTTATTCCTTCCCCAATTCTTACCCTATGGTGTCCTTCTTTGGCCCCTCTTGTCCTCTGTTCTACCCTCCTCTGGAATATCCTACCTTGCGGTATGATTCTTCCTGCAAAGTTCAGTTTTCCTGCCAGTGATTGTAGCTCCTTTACTGTAGCCTTGTTTCTCCCTTTTAGGTTTTTGATCTTACTTAATAAGTCTGCTACCTTTTCTTCTGGGATCCTGCATTCCCCCATTCGTGAGTCTATTTCGATGCCTAGGAATTGAATTGTTTGTGTTGGGCCATGGTTTTTTCTTCCGCTAATGGGAAACCCCACACTTTCGCCAATGCTACGAATTTCTGCAGAGTATTTTGACATTGTTTGGAACCATGCGGCCCCACGAATAAAAAGTCATCCAGGTAGTGTACTACCTGCGCCCCTTTACATTCTTTTGTAAGTACCCAGTGTATGAATGAGCTTACTTTCTCAAAATACGCACATGAAATGGCGCAACCCATCGGGAGGCACCTGTCCACAAAGTATTTGCCCTCCCACTGCATGCATAACCACCTCTGTGACTCTTCTGCTACTGGTAATAGGCGGAAAGCCGACTTTATGTCAGCTTTTGCCATCCATGCTCCCTTTCCTGCATCTCTGACTATGTGTACGGCTTCCATGAAATCTGAGTAACTGACTGACACTGCCTCCTTGTTGATGCCGTCATTAACTGAGGCCCCTGTTGGGTATGATAGGTGGTGAATCAGCCTAAATTCACCTGCCTCCTTTTTTGGAACTAATCCTAGTGGTGAACATATGTACTCTTTAAATGGGGGAGAACTGTAAGGGCCTCTGATCCTCCCTAGCTCGATTTCTTTGCTGATTTTCTTGGTTACCAACCCTTTGTTTGCTAATGCTGATTTCAGATTTTTGGGCATGTTCGTAGAACCGTGTCCGTCAAACGGGATCTTAAAACCTTCTCGAAACCCTTGCCTGATTGTTTCTGCCATTTCTTGATCTGGAAACACCCGTAGCCATTTCTCCATTTTTTCTATCTTCACTGGGGTGACCCCTTTCTCACTTACCCTATTAGTTCCGCTTCTCTGACCCCCTGTACTTATTGAATGCTGTTCTCGTGCATTTAGTGGTAATATGCTCCCCCCCACAATTCTCGCATTTGTGATTGAATTTGCATTTTTTTCCCCAGCTGCATGGCACCCCCTTCTCGAAATTTCTGCATTGCCCCTGCTGTGCTCTTGGACCCCCATTCTCTCCCTTGCCACCCCCTTGTGCTGTTGGTGGTATGTTGTTCTGCCAACTTCTCTGTGCCTCGTACTGCCTGCTCTGAAAATTCTGCTCGCTGGCCCTGTCACGACTACTATCGAACCTCCTGTTGCTGTATCTGTAATCGCTCCTATAATCGTTGTACCCATACTGTCTTCTGTAATAGCTGCCTGCATTAGACTGTTCTCTGCTGTCCCATTTCTCTTTTAATACATTAAAGATGTACAGATTGTAATTCTCTTCGTCCCACCCAATATCCGGGAAACAATCCATCTCTTTCCTAAACTCATGATCATACTCTTTCCACGCATCACCCCCAAATGCTTTGCAAACTTTCAGTACACTCTGCTGATAGGTGACTAGCGATGGGCCGTCCTCAGGGAATTTCTGCAAAATGATGGACGACATTATCTGGAATGCTGCTGTCCAACTGTCAAAGTTCCTTGTCACTGCTGATCTTTTCAATAAACCTTTTTCGTCCTCCTTTATATCCTCTTTTGCTATATCATGGCCCCTTTTCTGTACATCTAGCAAGGTAAATATGTCTATCAACTCTTTTCTCCATATTTTTTCTTTAACTTTGTCGCTAATATGCCAGGCTTGTGCTTTCAATGACCGCCCTTGTGCATCTTTGCCTATCGTGGGTCTCCCATACTTTGTCATATTTGTGGCTGGCTCGGTTACCGTTACTACGGCAGGTGCTGGCGTTGCTATAGGGTCTGGGCTTTGGGGAAGCCCCGGTGTTGGGATGGTAGCCCCGCTGTCTGTTGGCCCCTGCCCCCCTGCCCCCATGCCCCCTCCTGCCCTGTCCTCTGTATTTCTTCCATTACCTATTACCCCTTTCTTTTTCACCCAGGCTCGCAGGTGGTCTCTCTCTTCATTATCACTACTTTCCCATTCTGATCCCAGTTTATCTTGCTCTCTTTTCTTGGCTCTGGGCGACATACCCTGAGCCCTTAAGCATTTGACATTCGCATTTAATACTTTAATCATTTTGCTAATATTGTTATTTAATTTTACGATACCTTTGTTTTTCTGCTTTTTCTTAGGCCTCTCTTGCTCTTGCGACTCTTCCGCTGCTCCTCTTGCCCTCTTCTGTCCTTGGGGTACCGCGGCTTCCTCGTCGCTGTCCGTGGAATCCTCTAGCAGCAGGGGCGACATTGCCCTAGCCCTTTCTTCCTTTTGCATCACATCCAGCACCCATTTGGCCCCATAGTCTTTTTCTGCTTTTTTGGCCCATGCGCTGAACTCCTGCGCTCTTCTTGTTCTTTCTTCCGTCATTCCCAACTTTTACCTCTTCTGGCTTTCTTGTAGACTCTCCCTTGTTCTTCCTGTCTTGTTTCACTGAGCCCCCGTCTGGCTTCCCGTGTTGCCTGTTCCTTCCTTTTTTCCGGTGTTAATTGTTTCCTGGGCAACGCTGCCCTACCCAGCTCGGACTTCAGACTGTTGATCCAGCACGTTGTTGTTTTCCGCTTTGTGCTGTTTGTCTACACCGGTATGTACTGCCGCTTTAAAGATTATACGGCGTGTCCTTCGCCCCGCCCCCTAGGCGCGATGTTTCTTCCGCGACCTTTCTTTTCCTCTCTCCGCGGGTGTAGGAGGCGCCCGCTTCAGCTCTCCGGCCCTCCTACTTGGCGACGTGTTGCCTGGCCTCTCCCGCTTCTTCCGCCGGTTAAGCTGCCTGTTCTTCCCCGATGACTTCTGCAGCGGTCTTCTTCCGCACCTCCGACTGGTTGTGTTGCAGCTCCGGATTCCCAGGTACGAAGCCGATGGTCCCGCTTCTCGCCTTCCGGGGTCCCGCTCTTCGCCGATGGATGTCGCCGCCAAGCTGAGGATTCCCAGGTATGCAGCCGATGGTTTCGCTTCTCGCCTTCCAGGGTCCCGCTCTTCGCCGATGGATGTCGCCGCCAAGCCGAGGATTCCCAGGTACGCAGCCGATGGTTCCGCTTCTCGCCTTCCGGGGTCCCGCTCTTCGCCTGATGAATGTCGCCGCTAAGCAGAAGATTCCCAGGAGCGAAGCCGATGGTTCTGCTTCTCGCCTTCCGGGGTCCCGCTCTTCGCCGATGGATGTCGCCGCCAAGCAGAGGTGGGTCCTCCTTCTTCCTCTCCTCCTACGCCTCGTTCCTTTGTTCTTCCCGACACTTAAGCCCGCAGAGGCGAAATTGACCGGGGCACCGAAGACCCGGACTACGCATAAGCCCGCAGAGGCAAAACGTATCCTTGTCCCCCTTTTCCAGGCCCTGGGAGCTTACCCGAGTGAGGTGAGCTCCTAACCTGGTTGTGTCTTGGCCACGCTTCCTTGGGTTACTTATACCCCTTCCCCCTTTTGTTGTGCCGTTGGGGGCCGGCTTCTTCCTGTCCTCCCCCCTGCTACTTTCACACCTGGTATTTTCCTGTTTAGCGTTTCCTGGGGAACGCCGAGGGTGGGGGCGCCGCTCTGGCTGCCCCTCCCTTTTTTGTTTTCCCGCCGTTTGTCTCCCCCCACCCTGCGCCTAACTCCCCAGGCCCTCCATCGTGTTGCACTTCGTGCAGCACAGGGCCTGTGGCACATGGCTCTCAGCACGGCGCTCCCGTCATGAGGGAGCAATGCGCTGAGAGCCATGCGACCATGGTTGTCAGCGCGGCGCTCCCTCTTCACTGAAGCGCCGTGCTGACAGTCATGTAGTCAGCGCGGCTCTCCACCTTTCCCAAGCCGTACATGACACACGTGGCCAAGGCATACAAAATGACCTGCCCCAACTCCTTACCGTATGACAGCGGGAGGCAGAGGCCCTCATCCGAGTGCCGCTCTCATACTGCCCGACCGCACCTCAAAGACGCGTCATGGCCATGTAAAAAAAAAACACCCCTCCCACTTCTAACCTGTTGCCTTCACCGGGCTGCACCTGCCAGACACGGCCCGGCTGCTAATTAACCATTGCCCCTCCTCCTCATCACGTTTGGATGTGGTTGCTGGGAATGAGCCAGGTCCCAGCAACCACTCCAGGCAGATTTCTTTTTTTAAAACATTTATTTTTTATTTTTTGGGGATATAATAGGTTTATAGACCATGCTCTCGGGTGGTACTGGGAGTTATGGACCTTATTAAATGCCATTGCTGCGCTCAGGCCTCTGACTTGGTCGTAAGGGCCCATACGTCCCGATTAAGCCCCTGGGCTAGGTCTATAAAGCTCAATTATACAGGGCGCAACAAAGTAGTCTACAAAACCATGTATGAGTAAAGAATTTTGGATAGCGTACAGTTAACAATCACTTCAAAGTAGGGTGACCAGATTTTCAAAATAAAAAATGGGATCAGCCACAGACATAGAAGAAGGACTCAAAACAAACAAACCCCCTAAACCCTGCCCCCGCCCCAATCGGGATAACACAGTATTTTCAGCACTTCTCCTGAATAAAAATGGCGTGATTTTTACTGTAAATGTATGCATTGTAATTACAGAGAAACCTTTGCTCTGATTGAAATTAGAGGCATTTCCATGGGCTTTTTTACTGAACTGTTTCTGTGGCGCAATCAGTTAATGCATGTGGCCAGTAGCCGAAAGAATGGCAGTTCGAGCCCATAGCGATCTCGGACGTTACACTACAAAATTCAGGTCCTGTTATGTTGTTTATTTCGTTTATGATCGTTGTGAAAATGTAATAATTCCCGGGAGTTGGCTGGGATTGTGACAGTGTTGACCCTCCCCTTCTGACAGAGGGTCAAATACCGGGACAGAGCCAGCAAATCTAGGACATCTGGTCACCCTACATTTGAGGCGAAACCAAATTAGGTCGCTAAAGAAAATGGGACGTACATGTGGTCTCCCCTTCTACCATTAACCGAGAAAGGCCCTGATGCAGTGTATCCCATGATGCCCAATTACACTGCTTGTTTTCAGGATAGCCACACAAAACACATGTGAATACAGTGACTGCAGGTGGGAGTTGTTTTCATGGTCAGCGGTTATCCAGAAACCCCGGTGTGATTGTTGCGTTCTAGGCCAGGTGTTGGAGACCACTTACGTGCAACACTTGCCAGCCCTGGTCTGAACTGGAACCTGTGTTGGTGGAGGCGGACGTCTTGTATCAGAGCGCCTGCTCCTTTTGAGCTGCTGCAGGATCTCTATTACCTGAATATTGAAGCTTGCCTGCCTAGGCAGGAAAGATCACTCAAGCCCCGCAGTCAATACAAAATGGTCAGAATTACAGGGCTCGAAATTAAGATTGGATAAGCAGGGGCTAAAAGCAGCTCCTGGGTATCAAGCATTAACAAGTGACCAGGAGCTACCACTGGGGAACAAGGAGCTAGTGCGTAGCGTTCTGCAAATCTAACTTCCATATCAGATGGAAATACATCACTTTGTCCATTATCTATGACTCCTTCTGCTTTAAATGTCGCATAGATGTGTCCTAATGTTTATTTATAGATTGTCCCCATGCACAGAGTTAAATTCACATAGGTGTGTTTGTTTGGCATCACCTGCCTTGAGGAGCCAAAAATAGCTCCTGGTAGCTGTTGGTGTCAAGCTAACCAGGATCTTCTAGGATACAAGCAGGGGCTAAATAGCTTCCAGCCCCCCTCAATTTCGAACCCAGGAATTAAGGTCAAGCTGACAGAAGCCAAAATCCATCGCAGGTCTCTGACAGTTACTGAAGCACAGAGACACAGGCTCCCATTAAAAGTTTTCTAGTTCGTAAATAAGGTGCCTGTAACAACATTATCAGAACCGTTTCTGGACCTGCAAACTACAAGTCTGGTGGTAGGGGCCGTGAACTGCCGGCATGTCTGACCTGCCGGTAGTTCAAGCCCCTACTGGCAGATCTTTTCACTGAAGCACCGGCCCCATTAACGGTGCCAGTGCTTCAGTATTCCAATGCCCAAGGGAATGGGAACTTACCGTTCCTCCACCACTTGTAACATACCAGTATTACCGGGATATTGTGCAGTGGAAACAGTAAGACGAGGTTGCGAGCCACAGTCCATTATACCCTCGGAAAACTGCTTGCTATTTACGCTGTCAGCTTCTATGACAGGAGACCTTTATAATGGCCCTCTGTCTCCAAAATTCTTCTCTCTGTATATTTGCAGGCCAAAATAAGAGCCGACTGCCATAGCCGAAGGGATCACATTAGCTAGAAAAAAAATGAAAACACCAAGGTTCCAGGTGCAGTCAAAAGGTGGCAAAAGCAGGTCTGTCCTAGTAGGCAACTGCAACCCAAATATATATCGTGGCACTACCTCTGTGTGTTAACATGAGACTGGTTGCGAGGGTAAGAGCCCCTGTACTTCTGTACATGCCCACCACCCTCTCTGCTTTCTAGTCCATTCCCAGTGCACATATCGCTCTTCATATGCTTTATACGTTTGCTTTTAATTGATATGATATGGCATTTGAAACGCGCCTTGCGCAAGTGTTTCAAGGCGCGACGAGGCAAGGAAGGGGGAACAGAGGGAAGACAAAGACAGCGATCTTACTAGGCTAAGTGACATTGAGATCGCACAAGTGCAGGGGAGGGGGTTTAAGAACTATACTGCCTCCATCTGTTCCATTATGGTAGGCGAGGAACCATTTACATGTAAAAATGCATGCAGTGTCTGTCATCCTCTATCTACATATTTTGCAAGTCAGTTAAAATGAAACCTACGCACATTAATAATAGTTTTAAAAATAGTTATGCAGGTGTAAATATAAGCAATGTAAAATAGATTTCAATACAAATATTAATACATTAATACAACCATCATATACGTTAAGATTACAATCAGTAATTGATTGAGGTTGCAGGGTGCAAAGGGCCTGACATGCCTGCACCCTTTCATAGAAAGCCTGCTTGCTTGTGCTGCTGGATTCCATTTCCCTAAAATGGGGCACTCGTTATCCATTCCAGCTTCTTGCATGCAGGGTGCTTGCTCGAGCGGTTTTGCTCTTTCCTCTCTGCAGTGTGTCCAGACGGGATCCTCCAGTCACCCGCTCACTCTTGCCTCTGGATTGTGGAGTGCCCTGAGGCTCTATCTCGCCACCTGTAATTTTCTTTCTTTATACAAAGCCTAGCCTGTGGCTTCTTTACACATTATTTTGGCACTGATATGCAATTAAATCTGTTCATATCAGCAGTGGAAGCCATCTACTTCCTGAGGAGTTGCCTTTCCAATGATGGCGGTCTTGATGATCTGCCTGGCCAGTCTTAGGTTTAACACCTTTTAAAATAAGCTTCTGATGGTTAGGTCTGATAAAGGTAAGTCTACCAGCCAGGCTCTGGTTGTCCATTCTAGGCCTCGGTTGATATTATCGCAGTAGATGTCGACCTCTACAATTTAGTCTGGATACTAAGCATTTGAAGCGTGAACATGTCAGTAACAAAGCTCAGAGCTATTAGATGTTTGCTTCTCGCGCAGAGCATTAGCGAATGATACCCGTCAGTCACTGCAACAGGTATGAGTTTTATCGCATGTGGACAGCAGAAGATCCTCTGTTGGTAGGCACACAGAACAGTATTTAAAATCTAACAAAATAAGCTTTTTGATTGGCTGCTGGGCCGGTGGCCAGAGACCACAACAAAATCATGTGTTGTCCGTTTTTGCTTCCTTCCCATGGCTGCCCTTTGAAGAAGGTATATCTGCTTTATAAAGCGAAGTTATTTATTTATTTAATTATTTGTAGGGCGCCGAAGCCCGCAGGCATCAGGGCGCACAAGAACAAACACAGGAAATGTCAACAGAAAAGATGGGACAGGTGACCAACATGGGAAAGAAAGTCAGAAGCGGGGCAGGTTCTATTCAGAGAGGGATGGCTGTAGAGAGCGTTAGTTGAAAAGAACAGTTTTCAATCTCTAGTGAAAGGGATTGTATTCCTTTATCAGCCTGAGCTCCAAAGGCAAGGCATTCCAGATCTTTGCGGCCTTGAAGGGGAAGGATCTGCCTAGAAAACTGGAAAGAAAAAATTTAGGGATGTTGACCAGTGGCGAGGCCGAGGAGCACACCTTCCTTGGTGGCTCATAACTGCATCCTCTGAGAATCTGATGCAGTCGTTTTGCTTCTCTCCTAGATCTTCGCAGTAAGGGATGACCCTTCCCTAAAGTCACTTAGTCCACCTCTGTGGCTTGAACTGCAGCCCCGCAGGGAGAAGTTTCCAATGGTGGAAAAAGCTTTTCGAAATAAAAATGAAAGGTGTGAGGCAACCTCAAAGTCAAGTTGTAATGCACCCCTGGCCTATCGCTTACCACTCACATAATGGGTGGTAACCAATGGGGACGGAGAACACAACAACAGCAAGGAGGCACTAATAACTCTAGCCCTTGCACATTCGTGGCAGACATCTTGGAAGGTAAACAGTTCTCAACATATTGACAATGCACGGCCTGATTCTGAGTCCCAAGTAGGCAACATACAGTGAGTGAAAGACACTGCACTCCAATGCCACAATTGTCCTGAAATCCCCTCTTGACCTTGCTGCCATGGTCGTCCCCATCCCCGGCCCCGGAGTTGGGAATTATCTCAAATCGTGCAGGAGTCTAAGCCCCAGACTCCACCTGATTCTTCAGTACAGCCCAACACAGTTATTTGGCAACCAAGTTTCACATATTGGCTGGGTTTTGTTTTGCTGCTGGAAATTCTCATTGTGAAAAGGGTTTAGACAAAGCTCCCAACGTTTTGTGTCACCAAGGCGGGTGAAAATACCCGAGTTTGTTTTGGGCAGGTAGGAGCCCATTGAAGCATGTGGGCATGTAGGGGCTTGGCGGGTGTGCCAGCTGATTACAAGGCGAGTGACACCCTCCAAAAGCGTGAGAGTTGAGAGGTCACCGTCCGACCCATAAACACGCATTCTCTTCTGCTGCCCAAGCTATTGGGAGGCCCTGCCTGCCTGCCTGCTTGCAGCTTTCCCCCTTGTTGTCTGCCTGCCTTCGGGATGTTTCGCTTCCTCAATCTAAGGTTTAGGGAAGCGCTTGCTTTTTCCCAGGTGTTGACCATCTTGCTTGTAATCTACCCCCGCTGGCTTGCTGGCTTCATGGACGCTGGTGGCAAGGATCTGCGCACTTATATTGTTACGCTGTTATTCGGCTGTTATGAAGGGTGACGCAATGGCCTCTGTTCACATATTCATAGTTAATTGGATGCCGGTGTCAAAGCGATTGGTCTATTGTTACATTAACATTACGACAAAATATGATCTTTTTACGTTTCTCTCTAATGCTACAGCGCTTTGTCTACCTTTTACTATTGAAACTATGAAGTACTTTAAATACAGTATACAAAGATAGATCCTGCTTTTCTGAGGCCGTGTTTTACTGCCCATAGAGGTGCCAGGCCTGGGCGTTGGGACCAGCAAGATGCCTGGCGATGTCAGGGGCAGCTCAGAGCCTAGGGATGTTGGGGTCATTGTGGGTTCCAATAGGGTGCAGGGTAATGGGCCTAGAAGCAGTGTGAACGGCATGGGGACACAACGCTGTATGGAAAGGAGTAGAGGCTGATGGGGTCTGGGGTCCCGCATGAGAACGGACACTGTTAGGCTGCAGGTTTGTTCTTGAAGGTGCAATGTGTAATTGAAAGAGGACTGGGTGCTTTAGCGTGCCAACATGTCTGATGACTTTCAGGTGTTCCTATTCCATGGTGGCTGAGCCAAAGGGGTGCATATAATTAGTGCTGTTCTGTTCTATCTTGTCTGGGCTTCTGTGCACCTCTCATCATTGGGGCGTGGCCTGTATATAATCGTCTAGTGACGCAATGAGGCTGCATAGTGTCATCCCTTTCTTCTGACATTTTGACCATTACCTGTATCTTATGCAGAGGAGAGTTGAACGTAGAAGCAGTCATCGACCCCCTTTGCAGAGACAAACTTAACACACCATTAATCCTCCCTTGGCCTCTGCCAGCTCCCGATTCATTTTTTTTGGGGCAGGTGACCGAGGCGAAGACAGGGTAGGGCCTGAGTGAGCAAGGCCCACCCAATATCTGTTAATGCCCACTACCTTAGCTCCAGGCCTCACTTGGTCGACAATCCAGGCTACGCCTCTGGCAGGTGAGGGAAAAAGTTCCCACCTTGCTATCTAACTCACACTTTCCTCTGCATACTGATTCCATGTTCACAGTTTTTAGCTATTAGGTGATGCTTTTGCGCCACCTATAGGCAAAAAAGATTGCATTGCAATAAAGACAGGAATGACATGGAATGTAAGGGGGGATGCAAAGCAAATGGGTGCTTTTTGGTTATTTACCCACCAATGGCTGTGCTGGTCTCTATGGCTTTTCCCACCCACTATATACCCCTCTTCTCCCACAATACTCTGATGGGGCCTCTATCATGTAGTAACATACAACTGTGCTGTATGGGGCCTGCCAGTGTTATTTCTAAGCAGTCTTCCGAGAATGAATAGCTCATGTGCCACTGTAAACGAGTACCTGGTGTAATAACATTGTCTTTCACAAGTATGCCTTCAGCCACTTGATTTATAAACAACTAACAAAAGTACCCATTCTCCGAACGGGTTCTGTCGACAGACATGATAACACTCATCAGTTGTTGAAAATGAATGATCCTGAAGGTTGATGTTCCGCCTCACCCTGGCGTGGTGCAGTTCTTTGTGGTGCATTGCGGTGTAAATATCTCAGAAACCGTGCATTCTAAGGCCTCGAGTTTTGTTCCTCGTGTCGGGGCCAGTTGAGAAACAACATTTTTGGTTTCCCTTCCCAGAGAATATGGTTTACGGCTTTGTCGGCAGGCCACAAAGTCACAAACAAATGTAGGCTTTTGTTGAAATCCGGGGAATGTCATGTAGCCAGTAATATCCGGAGGGTCCTAACAGGTAAATATGCTAAATGTGGTGCAGATTGGTGAAACAGTGTGGAATTGTATCTGAAACAGCACTTCGGCAAGCCACAAACCCACAAACAAATTTGGGGAAAGGGGTGGGTTGTCCAAATGTCATGTAACCAGTATTGCCCAGAGGGTCCTAACAGGTAACTATGCAACATTTGGGGCAGATTGGTGAAACGGTGTGGAACTGTATAAGGAACGTTTCATGCCACAAACCCACACACAACTTTTGACTTTTAGATATATAGATATGTGTGTCCTCAGATGTATTCCTTGCACTGAAGTCATGTTAAGAACAAGCATTGGAAAATTCACCCATTTTGGGTTGGTATTAATTGGGCATTTGCCATGCACTGACATTATATGCTCAGCTACTCACACCATTTTCCAGCTGTTGCCATTTTATGGCAAGTTATTCATTACCATTATGGCAGTGCTTTGAAAAGCGTTTCCCACATGCCAGAACTGTGGGATTTGCCAACGCTGGTTCATTTAAGGTCTAATGATCACACTAACTATAATGCTGCAAAACCTGCTACACAGTTAAGTCACAAAACACTTGTATAGTGCGATAGATACATAGATGTATGCATTCTGTCTGATTGAGCAGTGTATTGCCTAACCATAGGGCCGCATCACCGAAAGGGGGAGGGGTAAGTGCATTTTCTTTCACTGCCTTTGATGAGTAAATTAAGACTAATTGAAAATTAAGGTGAGACATACCACCTCTCCTCCTCAGGACCCTCAATGTAATAGACGTGGCGATCTGGGTATGTTCTGTTAAGTTACTGGGATTCATTCCAGGCACTGCTGCCACTTGCAAGGTCTCCAGGCACTCTGGTGGATCTGAAAGAGAGGGGAGTAAGTTAGGCTGGCAGGGAGAGGACAAATGCAAAATACCACTGCCAATGTGAGCATGCTTGCTACTGTCCATGGTTCTGTTTCTAGGTGGTCTATGTCCATGTCAGCGGCATGGAGTAGTAATGGGCACGCCATGGCTCCACACATGATCCGGCCCACATCTTCCATGATCCCCCACCATTGACTGTGCTCACTAGACCTGGTGGGAGCTGCAGGCCAGAACATCCGCAGGGTCGCAGCTCGCCCACAACTGGCATGAAGTCCAGTGGCAGCCTCGTGTGCCCATGTTGCTAGCGTGCACTGGCAAGAGTGCTGGTATGTAAGTAGGTTGTGGAGGTGTAGAGTTCTGTTGATTGACATCTGCGGGGAGGGATTTTAAATTGACATGTGTAAGTGGCATGATGGTCTGAGTATAGTGTGTTGGGTGTGTAGAACAGTCTTAGTTTTGTGGCAAACAATTCATGCCATGGGCAAACAATAAATCCAGGATGCTCGGGGGCAAAATACAGTAGGGCAAAAATTAAACTATGTCAAACAATTCATCCTTTCTCAACCCGAACATCAGCTCTAGCAGATTTAATCGGGAACAACTTTTCTGCATTCACTAATAGATGAAAGCCATTCATGTATTTATGGAGTCTGAGAACTCTCACGTGTCTTTCGTCCCTGATGCCGGAGAGGCCATGGCCTTCGTCTTCCTACTCATTATTCAACGAGTCATAGCTTAGTTACCCACCCCAGCCCCGTGAGTCTCTCCACCTCCCTCGCAGGCCCCAGTGTCTCTCCACTTCCCAGCCCCCTGAGTCTCACTCCTAACGGCCCCCTGTGCCTCTTTCCACCTACCCCGCCCGCCGGGTCTCTCTCCTCCCACCACGCCAGCCCCCCGGATCTCCCTCCGCCAGTCCCCCACCCTGTTAGGAGCCCGTTGTCTCCGGGCCCCCACTATGTGAGTATGCCCCGTCATGCGGGTTGGACGAATAATCCCATTGTTAGAGAGCCCCTCAGAGCGGCAGTCAACACTGGTGCTGTGCTTCAACTGCCGAGCGGAAGCACGCGGCTCAGCACCTTTATTAGTGCGGGTCACATGCATCAGCACGTGACCCTTAACATGTGACTAGGCACGAGCCCTCTACATCCCACAACATCTTAAGATGGCATGGGTCACAATAACCGCTCGAAGCTCACACTGATCTCGTCAGTCATCTTGGAACGCTACAATCCACATTCTTATTTAGGTACACTACTTACACACTATCTACAAGGGTACACTACCAGAAGTTGGGCGGTTCAGTTTATTAGCTGGTGAGTTGATGATGGTAAACGCTTGTCCCATTTGCAGTTCGGGCCAACACTGATGGCAAGCTGTTTATTTATTTATTATTCATTAAAGGGATGGTCTAGTAAACATTTTTATTTCAAAAATAGATAGGCCACATAAAAAAAAAAATACTAGCATCCTCCGTTTTAAAACTTCCTATGTAAAATTTTGAGCTATTCAAGCTCAAAATTCGAAAAAGCAAGCACAGGGGCGCAGCCATTTTGTGAAATGGAGGCCCTCCTGTGCTGGCTTTTGCTTTTGCGGCACTAATGAAGGAAAAGCCAGCCAGCTGTAGTAAACAAAGTTTACCGCTGGGTGGCTTTCCCTTCATTAGTGCCGGGACTCGGAGGAAGCGGACCGGAGACCAGAGCAGGAAAGCTGCAGCTGAATCTCGGTAAGTGCTATTTATTTTTTTTACAAAAAATAAGCACTAGCTGCGGTTTTTTTAAAACCGCAGCTTTAAAAACATTGTATTTATGTTTGCGGTCGCTTTTGAAGCGACCGCAAACATAAATACAACGTTATTGTGTTGGAAAACGCTGCGGTTTTAAAACCGCAGCGTTTTCCAACACAACCGCGTTGTGTCTGACTGAATCTGCTTTCCCATTTGGGGCTCTCGGGCTCCCCACGGGGAGCCCGAGAGCCCCAAATGGGAAATCAGCTGCAGGTAGAAACACTACGCGGCATGTAAACATAACCGCGTATGTTTCTGCCTGCTGTGGCTTTCACTTTGGGTCTCCGGTGCTCGCCTGGGAGCACCGGAGACCCAAAGTGATAGCCACAGCAGGCAGAAACACACGCGGTTGTGTTGGAAAACGCTGCGGTTTTAAAACCGCAGCGTTTTCCAACACAATAACGTTGTATTTATGTTTGCGGTCGCTTCAAAAGCGACCGCAAACATAAATACAACGTTTTTAAAGCTGCAGTTTTATTTCTAAGTTTTCCGGGCTCCTCCAGCCCGGAAACCTTAGAAAAAAAAACCGCAGCTAGTGCTTATTTTTTGTAAAAAAAATAAATAGCACTTACCGAGATTCAGCTGCAGCTTTCCTGCTCTGGTCTCCGGTCCGCGTCCTCCGAGTCCCGGCACTAATGAAGGGAAAGCCACCCAGCGGTAGACTTTGTTTACTACAGCTGGCTGGCTTTTCCTTCATTAGTGCCGCAAAAGCAAAAGCCAGCACAGGAGGGCCTCCATTTCACAAAATGGCTGCGCCCCTGTGCTTGCTTTTTCGAATTTTGAGCTTGAATAGCTCAAAATTTTACATAGTAAGTTTTAAAACGGAGGATGCTAGTATTTTTTTTTTTATGTGGCCTATCTATTTTTGAAATAAAATTTTTTAGTAGACCATCCCTTTAAGATTTCTTCTAGAGCGCCTTTTGGCCTCAACCCACTTACAAAGAACACAACATACAAAAACAATACAAGCATATACAACAGAGGCAGAAGGGGAAAAACAAACCAAGTGGAAAAGAAATCAAAGTATGAAAAAAGAATGGAATGTAGAGACTAATAGTGGCCCATCAATTCACATCTCCAGGCGGCCTGGCGAGGTCCGACTACTAGTCCAAGGTTCGAAGAGCCCATGGGCAGGTATTTACATAATCTCAGGGAAAGGGGCAAAGTGCTAGCTCTGCAACCCCACCAGAGGCCTACTTTAAACATCTCGCGTGTGTGGTATCACTGCATTATATATAAAAACGCCTTTCTGCTCTGGTACACATTTACACACATGCACATTGGCGTGTACCACACATTTGGAGCTCGACCACTGCAAAATGTATTAGTCCACAAGAGAGTGGGTATCGCCCCACAGGCCGGAAAAGCTGTACCGGGGATACTGGGACCACATCGGCAGATGGTCAAAGGGCAGTCCCTCTTTGTCCGCTCACCCAAGATGGAGTGCGCTCCGCTACCCAGCAAAGCTGCGCCCCGGGACACCAGGGGCCACATAGTCTGTCGTCTTGCCAGCAAGTCTCTGCCACTCCTGGCATGAGCATGTGACCCTTGACATGTGACTAGGCACGAGCCCTGCAGCACCTTGCCTACGTTAAAACACGCCCCCGGGTGTCTCTCCTCTCAGCTCATGGGGTTGTCTCCTCCCAGTCCCTTGGTTCTCCCGCCTCCCAGCCCCCTGGCTCCCCCTCCTCCCAGCCCCCTGGGTCACCCTCTTCCCAGCCCCCTGGGTCACCCTCTTCCCAGCCCCCTGGGTCACACTTCTCCCAGCCCCCTGGGTCACCTTCCTACCAGCCCCTTGATTCTCCCGCCTCCCAGCCCCCTGGGTCACCTTCCTCCCAGCCCCCTGGGTCACCTTCCTCCCAGCCCCCTGGGTCACCTTCCTCCCAGCCCCCTGGGTCACCTTCCTCCCAGCCCCTGGGTCACCTTCCTCCCAGCCCCTGGGTCACCCTCTTCCCAGCCCCCTGGGTCACCCTTCTCCCAGCCCCCTGGGTCACCCTTCTCCCAGCCCCCTGGGTCACCCTCCTCCCAGCCCCCTGGGTCACCCTCCTCCCAGCCCCCTGGGTCACCCTCTTCCCAGCCCCCTGGGTCACCCTTCTCCCAGCCCCCTGGGTCACCCTCCTCCCAGCCCCCTGGGTCACCCTTCTCCCAGCCCCCTGGGTCGACTTCCTCCCAGCCCCTTGGTTCTCCCGCCCCCCAGCCCCATCAGTCACGTTCCTCCCAGCCCCTTGGTTCTCCCGCCCCCCAGCCCCATCAGTCACCTTCCTCCCAGCCCCTTGGGTCACCTTCCTCCCAGCCCCCTGGGTCACCTTCCTCCCAGCCCCCTGGGTCACCTTCCTCCCAGCCCCTGGGTCACCTTCCTCCCAGCCCCCTGGGTCACCTTCCTCCCAGCCCCCTGGGTCACCTTCCTCCCAGCCCCCTGGGTCACCTTCCTCCCAGCCCCCTGGGTCACCTTCCTCCCAGCCCCTGGGTCACCTTCCTCCCAGCCCCTGGGTCACCCTCTTCCCAGCCCCCTGGGTCACCCTTCTCCCAGCCCCCTGGGTCACCCTTCTCCCAGCCCCCTGGGTCACCCTCCTCCCAGCCCCCTGGGTCACCCTCCTCCCAGCCCCCTGGGTCACCCTCTTCCCAGCCCCCTGGGTCACCCTCCTCCCAGCCCCCTGGGTCACCCTCCTCCCAGCCCCCTGGGTCACCCTCTTCCCAGCCCCCTGGGTCACCCTTCTCCCAGCCCCCTGGGTCGACTTCCTCCCAGCCCCTTGGTTCTCCCGCCCCCCAGCCCCATCAGTCACGTTCCTCCCAGCCCCTTGGTTCTCCCGCCCCCCAGCCCCATCAGTCACCTTCCTCCCAGCCCCTTGGGTCACCTTCCTCTCAGCCCCCTGGATCACCCTCTTCCCAGCCAGTGCAAGAAAAAATGTAAACAAAAGAGATAAAAAAAAGTCAAAGAAGAAAGGAAACTATAATAGGGAAAAAATGAATACTCCAAAAAAGAAATGGCGAAAGAAAGATACATTGATAGATGAATTCGGTCTGCCCTAAAAATAGACGGCACTAACAGTGGAAAATGCAATGCTACTTGCGAGATAATCCAGTCCTCTGGCGATCTAAACAGCGCGAAGCAGGCGAGCTCTGTGCAGCGCATGCACTCTGTGTGCACTGGCCTCGGACTGGATACTGTAGTTACATCAGATGCCTGTCACTCCTCCACCGCCTAAACAGGCGAAATGCAATTAACCTGCAGAAATTGACGCCCCTCTAGGCACCAGCCGGAAGCAATGAGGCCAGTTCGCGGCCTGTCGTGCCGGTGGCGGGCTAACAGAGTGTGTCTGGCTTTCCCAGCACGGTAATCACATTTTTAATGCACTCGCAGGTGCATTAAGGCCTTTCTCGTTAACAGCATTTCCTTAAACTCTTTGCCCAGATCAATGCCCCCAAGAAACACACCAAGAAATTGAAATTAAGAATGGTTTAGAGTTCCAGTGCCCAATGTCTATACATCACGAGCAAAGTGGCATGAGTTAGCCACAATTGCAGTCACGCCTCCCTTACGTATTTTTTTGGAAAGAGGTCAATAGGCATTATTTCAAACCAGGAGTCGAGTCCCAAAAAAAAAGTGGGGGGGGGGCGGCTCATTAACATACCAATTGAATGTGGTGTCACCGAAATGATTATATCAAGATGCCCTCTGAAAAAAGTGGGGGGACGCGGTCCCCCCACGTGTGACCTCGACTTGAGCCCTGTTTGAAACCTAATCTTACTCAGATAGTCTTGCCCACGCAAAAACAATGTTCTCCGTACGGTGAGTGCCCTGCTGTATGGGTGGTCTAGAATAAAACGAGTCGGAGCAACGGCACCCCCCAGGAAAGGCTATTTTCGTGAAAGTCTCTATACTTCTAATGGGAATTTTTTTTTTCAGCCGTCACTCCCCGCTCTTCGCCCTTCCCCCTACCCCGCCGATTCTCCCAGGAAAACCAAAAGTCTACGCCCCTTACCGTTGCTCTGGATCATCTAATTCTCATACCAGAGCGAAGCAAGGCATGAGGGGATATAAGAACGCGCAGAGGCAGGCAGTAGTGCTGGAATTGTCTTTCGAGGTACTCATAGTTGGGCAGTGCGGTCATGGTAATACAGCCGCATTTAACCCGCACCGCCCAACTCGTAATGACCCGTCTTAAACTTAATTCTCGCTGCAACTGGCAACCAATTAAATTTCTTTAAGACTGTTGATATGTGCATCTCATAGAAACACCTACAACCGCGCATGCAACACTATTTAGAATTGCTTGCAACCTATTCGGCACATGTTTAGGGTTACATGTGATGTCAACTAATTACATTTCAGAAAATGCTCTAATAACGAAAATGTTATAACCAAAAATATCATTTTTTTATTTTGACCCCCAAACTCCCTGTTTCCCTATGCTCTTACACCCACCCAAACCCCTTACCCCATCCCCATATACATTTTAAACCAAAAATTGATATTTTTCGTTATAACATTTTCGTTATTAAAGCATTCTCTGTAATTTAATTAGTTAAAATCACTGCATACTCATTTTTAGGTGCACCAAGCATGAATGAGTTGCCATAATCAAGCCACAAGCTAATATCAGCTCGGGAAATAGTAGCTGCATGACGTTCCGAAATAAAAGGTTGAAATTGCCTGAGAATCATTATATAACAATTTAAGGCACTGATTAATTTATTAGTATGCGGGGCTATGTTCAGCTGCGAGTCAACTCCCAGGTTTTTCAAAACCGATTGGCCTTTAATATTGACTTTATCTAAACAAAGCTGAGCTGGTGACTGCGAGGGTCTTGCACTCAAAAAGGTGCTCAGAGATTGTGGCAGATGCAGATTTTGGTGCCCGGGAGAAGATAATTGTGTGTCACTGGGAGGTCAGGGGGTGCATTGGGAACCAGGAGAATACCAAGGGGGGCGGCCGCCCCGGCTGCCCCACCCTGGTTCCACCACTGCTTTAAAGCATTAAGGCTCAGCCAGTTCGAGTACACCCAGCGCTCAATAGTGTTAAAAATTATATTCATATCGGCTTGTTCCAGGCCAGCACTTGCGGATAACAGATGAAATGTTACCTGGGTGTCATCAGCCTAGTTATGAAAGATATTATGGTCCTGGAACCAATCATGCAATGGTTTTAAAGAGACATTGAATAACAGAATAACAAGCCCCCTGTGGTATCCTACAATCTAAAAGATGGTCTTTCGGCTCAAAATGGTCCATCCTTAATCCGACAACGCAGTCTCTTAAGGAGTGGAGCCATTTGTCTGGCATATTGGCTTTCTTCTTTAACGTTGGACTTAACCAAGGTGGTATAGTCCAGTGTATTGAAAGCTGCTAAAAGGTCCAGCAGCATAAGCAGAGCTTGCAGAACCATAGTCCACAATACAAAGGAGCTGGTCTTTCACTTAGATAAGAGCAGGTGCAGTACTTATGCCTAGTTGTAAATCCCTGAGCAAACATTTTTTTAACTGAATTTTTAGTAATGGAATAATCCATGTACTTTTGATTTCTACTGGGATATATCCTTCAGCAAAATACCTGTTGATAACATTTGTGATAAAAGGTATGAATGTGGGACTGCAAATATGAATTACATTTGAGGGACAGGGATCATCTGAGCCTGTAGTCATATTCATAGATGAGATTAAACTAGACACCTGATTAGCCGTCACTGCGCAAAGTTAACTATTGAATGGAGAATATTTGACTGCTCAGACAGGTGGTAAGACATTGTCCCGAACAGAGGTCTCATCTTCCAGTTTCCTGGCTATGTCGCTTCTGATATTATATATTTAATTAGAAAATGCAGAAGCTAGGGTGTCCCACCATTCGGTCTGTTCTGTAGGGTCTGTTCTGTAGGGTCATCAATCTGACCGCTCTTAACTCCCCCTTGATGGCATTGAAGCCTTTTATTGTGGCATTAATAGTTTGTAACAGTTCCCACCTAGTTATCTGGATTCTAATTTTCCTGGCTTTTGCTGTTAAAATGCAGAAGCCAGGGTGTCCCACCGTTTGGTGGAGGCAGCGGCAGAGCTTCTGCAAGTCTCTGGGTTACTAATTTGTTGCAGGATTTGGAACAATTTCTTTGGGGCATTAGAGGCGCTGTCAATTTGATTCTCATAGAAAAACATGTCTAGCATCCACAATAGCATTTTAAAATTCTTGACGCAGAGATTTTAGTGCAAAGTTTTTGTTTGGAGACCCAGATCTTTCCCCCATCCCCGTTCAGGAACTCAGATATTGCATTTAATGTTTTTCAAGTGAGAATTATACCATGTGTTCTTAATCTCCAATCTAATTGTATTCCTGTGAAATGGGGCTTTCTCATTCATAACAGAATTAATACGTTTGAAAAAGAATGTTGAGAGAAACACTGTCTCACAGCACTGTCTTGAAATTAGCTTATTAAGTACTGATAAATGATTCGGGTAAACGTACCCATAAACAATGCTTAGAGTCACACAGCCAACACATGTTAAAACCCTCCGTTTTTTTTAAAACAGCAACCCTCTGCAATTTCTAAAGAGGAGCCATTCAAGGAATCCAGTGCTGTTTCCATCTGAATATAACAGCCTTTCGACGCTTGTTCGTATGCCGAAAGGCTGTTGTATTCAGATGGAAACAGCACTGGATTCCATCCTGCATTGTCGGTTCTTACCTGTATTGTGGATTAGCATGCCTGGGAGAACGCTAATATTTCGTTTCTGATCACAGATGCTTTCATCTTGCCAAATCCCTTATTTAGAATCTGTCATTGCACAAGTATATGGATTCGCTTTGCGTAGGCCTTTGCACTCTGCATGGCCCCTCTTTAGAAATTGAATTCATTTCGATACTTTTGCCTAGAAAAAGACCCGGAGGGTCGAAACACATGTTGGCTGTGTGACTCTAAGCATTGTTTATTGGTATTTTTATCCAAATCATTTATCAGTACTTAATAAACTAATATGAAGACAGCGCTGTGAGACAGTGTTTCTCTCAGAAGTGTTTACTTTCTGAGTCCGGCTCAGCACCGGAGCTCACTCACACACTGTCACCTACAGCAGTCTTGCTTTTTCGCCTCATGATCACTCTTCCACTTGAATACTGTGTTAGTGTGGATGATTCAGCTTCTAAGTGCCCAACTCTTGCCTGCTTTAGAAAAGGAATCTGGCTTACTGACCCAGTAGTAGTTTTTGTTGAATCCTATAAATACTATTTTAAATAGAAGAAGCTAGTTTATCATTACTTAAGTGTCAAGGATTATAACATACTCAAGTCCATATATAGTCAATGTAGAATGTTCCTTACCCAACTAGAGAACAGAAACATGTTGAGTTTATATTTCTAGAATATGTACAACTAGAAATGTAGTATAATAAAACAAAGATTTCTACCAGCAGAATGAATATATGTATTCTGGTGCTGTTTAAAATAGACTGAGTTTATAGATCACTCAGATTCCTATTGCAAAGGAAAACTGTCACAAGACTATTGATTTTTACAATAGTTTTTAAATATGTATGCACTTTATATTGTAATATTCTTTTTATCGATGAAGTCTGAATACATTTGATACATTTTCTTACCAATCACTGAATCATTGGTCGAGCTGTTGTAATATCCAGCTATCTTATCTATATTTTGTTGTTGAGGATTACAATATGAAATGTCCTGGATAGCGCAATGAATCGGCATCTGATCAAATACTAAATTGAAGCTAATAAGATAGTTGTCAGACAAATGCTGGGGTTTTTGGATAGTGTTAACTGTCAAATAGTTCTTAGAATAGCCCAGTCCGAAATGTGTCTGGTAATATGGGTTGGGCCAGTAACTATTTGAAAAAGCAGAGTATATCTAGGATAAACCAAAGTTTGGATGCTTTTACATCAGAGGCATCATCAAAAGCTACGTTAAAATCTCCCATGATTATTACCTGTCCGTTATTAGAGATCAGAGACAGATTTAATTCAATTGGCATAGAGGCCAAATCTGAGAATATGGTGGTCGGTATAACATTAGACTGTACATAGAGGTAGAATTTGTGAAATAAATTAAAACACATAAAAGTTTACAGCCAGGTATTCTTATGGAATTTACAATATCAACCTTAAGCGCAGAGTTAAAAATGAGTACAACCCCAACACCTCTAGATCCATATCTGTTGCCATTCAAAAGAGAAAACCCATCAGGAACTGCAGAAGAAAGGGCAGGAGCCGAATGGTCCCAGTGCAAAGTTCCGTAATCGCAAATAAATCAAATTTGTGCCTGGTGGTAATGTCAGAAATCTCAGTGAGATGCTTTTCCTAGCTGGCACAACAACTCGTTCATTTTAGTAAGTGGATGGGATGTATTTCGGCATTCGGTCATCAAAAATTACCATCTTGCAAGTACTTGCATAGACAATACTGAGAAGGTATGATTTGACATCATAAAGAATGTTGTAGCACACAGCTCACCGACTTTAGGTCTTTTGTCTATTGAATATCGATCTCTACCCCCTGAAGGGTCTAACATTTAAATATGTCTGCATTACAAGCAGAGGGAAGGAAGACCAATCACAAGTTGCTTCAATTTCATCAATTGAGACTTCAAAGTTATCCTTGCCACTAGAAACAAAAGGGGTTGTTGAAAACTATATTATTTTATATTGACATCATTCACCTCAAGTAGGTGTCCCCTATTGGTGGTAAGTAGACTAGATGTCGAGGGGGAGTCTATAAACCTTATTTCTTGAAATGTAGCAGGTTTATGAAGTAAACTAGAATATATTGACTGGCGAGAATTTGTTAATCAGACTGAGATTGTCATGGTATTAAAGAGAAAACTAAAGTGTATTAATTCCAAGGTTTTGGCTTGGTCCGACGAGAATTGCAAAGAAACAAAGCAAGGCCTCCTGGCTGCCATTAAGAGACATCAGATAAAGTAATGCAGATTATATCACATAATTGAGAAGTGAATATAAAAAGCTCATTTAAAAAAAAGGAGCTGGAACAGTAGTGATTGGATACTCTAAAAGTAGCAATTGATAACAAATACTAATACAATTTTTGGCAGATGTTCCATCTGTTTTTGTTGATCAGAAAATGTGTATTGTTTAGAAAGCAGACCGTATATTTTGTGTTTCTCGATCTTAAACTGCACTTGATGCTGACCAATAGGAACACTGTGGAGGACTTTTGAGGATATGTCAGTGCCACCTGTATGATGGAAACCATGCAAAAATAAGATAAAGGGTAGGACTTGTGGTGAGACCACAACATCTTTTAATGTCTGCCGGGGGTGAGACATGGGTGTGTCCTTGCCCCACTGCCGTTTGCATTTTACTGAATCTGGCTGCAGATGCACTCTCATTGGCAGAGAGAAGTTAGGAATCCTCCTCTTTGCCAATGATGCTGTTCTCATATAAAAAACTCCCACTGTTCTCCAAAGCCAATTAGCTCTATTTAATAAGTGATGACAAGCCAAAGGCCTACAGATCAACACGTCCAAAACGAAATGTATGACTTACTCACGGAAAAAAATGAAGATGTAAACTTTAACTGACGGATAAACTTCATGCTTTTGACTTCTGTCAGGATGGCCACCACATCAACTCAACAGACAGACAGGACACCAAGATAAAGTTTAAATACAACCAAAGATGTCCTTATCCTAAGGGTTTAAACCTTAGAGAACGTAAACAGTAGGGTTCACAGGATAAGACTTGGGACACGTCAGGAGGGTTTTTTTTTGGATTGATATTTTATTTCTATCGCGCTCGTACACAAGTGTTTCAGAGCGCGAAAACCCGAGGGTAACACTTTCACTCCAGGATATTCCAACAGTCTTTACCACGCTTCGCAAACAATCAAAGACTGAGTCTCAATCTCCTGCCCTTATCCCTCTGCGCTCTTTAACACCTCTCTCTCCAATGGACTCTTCTCTGCTCCTTCACACCTGCAACTGTTCTACCCCTTTTAAAGAAACACTCTGCTGACCCAAACGTCCTATCCAGCTGTTGCCGGGCTTTCTCCTACCCCACGTTTCAAAGGTCCATGAGCAGGTGGTTTTTAACAGGACGTTACTCTGATGATAACAGCATTGGAGATCCACCCAATATGGCTTCCATTGTAAACATTCCACCATAACTGAGCCCATGCATGCGTCCAACATTATCTCTGATGCTCACCACTTCAAACGTTCTTCTGTGCTCCTCCTTCTGGACCTCTCTGCAGCTTTCGACACTGTCAACCACTGTCAACTCCTCACTCTTCCTCTCTCTCTAGAACCTCTTGTTTTGCAGATTTTTTTCTTTTCCTGGAAGGTCATTCCTTTACAATCTCGTGGAACTCACAAAGCTCTGACCCTATCCCTGTCAGTGTTCCCCCAAGGATCAGTCCTTGGACTTATGCTCTTCTCAGTCCTTGGACCTATGCTCTTCGCCATCTATACCTCTGCCCAAGGAAGACGTATCTCCTCCTTTTGCTTTCACTATCCTCTCTTTGCTGGTGACACTCAAATCCTTCCCTCCCCCCCCCCCGCCATCTCAGAATGGAAGTCCTACTGTCTCACTGCATTCAGTCACTGTATGGCTTTCTGCTTCTTCACGCTGATCTCTTCAAAATCTATCTCTCGACTCCAACGCCGTCCCTTTCCTCTCCCCTCCCATCTCCTCTCCTTCTGACCTTCTTGCTCCCGGCTCACACACTAGGGGTCCTCTTTGATAGACACCTCCGACTGCAACAATTCATCACTACTACTGTCCGTATTAATCTAATCAACTTTCAGAAAGTTCCTCCATTTCATACTCGCCACTCTATGAAAACTCTACTCTCCACCCTCATGTGCAGAAAACATGTCTTCGGCACATGCCTACTCATTGGCCTCTCGCTCTTTTCATTCATCCCTCTACCTGCACTCTATAAAACCTACTCAGATCCTCCCCCACTTCAACCAACCAATAATATGCTGCTTGGCTCTCTGTGCACAACCGCTGCATTTTCAAGTTGCTTCTCCTAATCTACAAAGCTTTCAATGTGCTTTCTCCTGGGTACTTGGCTGACTGTGTCTCTGTCTTGTTCCCTTCAGTCCTCCTCTGCACACAACCTCACTGTTCCGCATCTCCTCTTGTGCCTCCTCTTGCTTCCTCGCTTTCTCCCTACTTGCCCTGCTACCCATCACAATCAAAGCCAGCTTGACTGCGGAAACTTCACACACTTACTAAAGACGGCGCCCTCTCTGCCCTTTCCACCATCCTCTCTACCTGAACCCTCCACTCCCTTCAGTCCTGCATAATCATAATGTAATTTCGTGTGTCCAGTACTTCTCTTTAGTTTAAATCGCTTGCCCCCAAAGTTAATATAATCTTTGTAAGTCACCGGTTCTTATTGTTTGTTTTGGTTAGTTTTGTCCCACTTTGTTCACACCCTCATAAACCGCTACCCACTTGGTCTCAACTTTGTACTGTTGTACAGGCATCTATCTGGGGACTGCCTCCGCCATCTGTAAATGTGTTATTTTAAGTCATTTCTGAACGAAACTGAAATCCCTCTACTTCAAATAAATACAAATAGAAATACAAATCTTCCGCAGTATTCTGGTCTTCTACCATCTCCTCCTTATATGTGACTTGAACTGCCTTCTGCTCTTCCACCACCTCGGAACTAACCTCTTCCTCTACTCTGCCTCTCTTCTGCTCTTCTCCAATCTCTTCCTTTACCTCTTCCCCCTCTCTTGTCTCCCTCCTGACGTTCACTCAGCTCTTTCTTCAATACATCTCCAACAAGTCCCCGTCTACCTCACCCAACACATTTTCATGTGTTGCTGCATTTAACATTCTTAGGGATATTGTGCCCTATCTACTGTACTGGCCTCAGGGACAAAGTGCCCTATCCAGTAAACTACCACCCAGGGGTGTAGTAGCCTGCTCTCCAAAAGAACACCCTTAGATATAGTGCTCTGCTTTCTAAGACCACATCCAGGAATACAGTACCCTGCTCCCTAATCTGGCCGCAGCGATATGGTCCCCTTCTCACTTAACTCCCAATCAGGTGTGTATTGCCCTCTTCAATAAAATTACACCCTGGCATATAGTGCTCTCCTCACTAAAACCACACCCTAGGATATGCGCCCTGCTCACTAAATCCACCCACAGGAATATAGTGCATTGCTCACTAAACTCTTTCTCCTCCAATACACTCTAACCAACTGCACCCCATTCACTGCACACTAGTGTCCTCCTTCGGACTCCTCTCCGGGCTCTTCAGCTCGCCATCCACGCCTTGCGCTCTCCACCGACTGAATGTACTGGGAGCTGTCTTTATACTGTCTTAACCCATCCCCTGAGTTGGCTTCCAAGGTAACAGGCTGCAGCTGTGACTGCAGGAGAAGGATGCATCTGGATTGGTTGTTTGTACTTTCTTCCTGTGCCTGCTTGAGCGGGAGTCTCACTGGAACAAAGGCTATAAGAGGTGAGACGTTCTAGATTGGATTCTGCTACAGTACCTGGGAGCCCTCTGTCTACCTGCTACCTTTTTGTCTTCAGCCTGTTTTATACACGCTAAGCCATGGCTTAGAACTTCACTTTCTAGGCACCCCTCGCCATACATCCTCCTCCTGGCACCTCGTGTGACAATGCCTGTGTTAGGTATGAGTTTCTAAGTGGTTTGGCCTCTTCCTGATTTCAGCAGGTCAGATTAGATGCTACAAACTCCTGAAGAGGGAGAGACAGAGAGAGCCTGCCATGTTTTTGTTCTGCCCTCTTACGTGAAAGGGGTGTGGGTTCCCATATGCTACCATCACTGGGTCTTGGAAACGTATGTGGCCCGGCCCTCTCCGACCCCCAGTCTTCCTGTCTCTGTAATTGATCCTGGTGTTGTGGCCCAGTCCAGGTTTCAACTGAGTAGCCCAGAGTGATTCTGGGAGTTGTGGTCTTTCCCTTCCTGCCCTGTGTGTTCCATGGGCACTCTGAGGCTTTATTCGGTTTTCCCAATGGTGGTCTCTTCTGAACCCTAATTGCCTTACTTAGATCCCGTCCAGGGTTTGATTTTGACCGAGTGGGGGATTCTGAGATGAGTAGCTTTCACGACTAATCTCTCCCCTAATGGCCTGGCTAATTGAGGGTGTGCAGTTGCTATTAGGGGTGCCATGTGACTGTCCCCTAAAACGGGGTGCTGCAGTGGTGACACAGAGTGTTTTAGGTTCATTTTGCTAGCAGCTTCGGGAGTACCTAAAACACTACCTTGGCATCCAGGGGAGCCTGAATGCTGGCTGGTCTCCCCAGGTGGAGAAAAGCAAACTCACAAGGGTTTGCAAAAGAGTATGGTGGCCATTGCACTGGGACTAGCCTGGAAATCTGTAGGGCCAAGGCTGTAGTTTCTGCAACATGTATAGCAAGAATTATGGCGAGTTGCGAAAATACAGCCCTGACAGCTAAGGAAGAGTAATATCCTAAAGAAATCTACTCACTTTACCTTTAAGTGCACAGAATCACACATTGAAGCTAGAACTAGGATATTTGGGGATATCCATGGTTGTATAAATTAAACTACCTTTTATATTGTATTCATGTACAGAGTTTGCCTTATTTGATTTTGACCTCCAGCGGAATGGTGCTCTTTCTCTGAACTGGTTTAAGAATATTAAACTGCTGGCATATCTATTTGACCTTCCGTGTTATATCGGAAATCCAACCCAAATGGTTAGACAGGATAAAAGGGAATAGTCTATCGTGCCAATACCTTATTTTATTTATTGAACATTTATAAGCCGCTTATACAATAAGACTGTGTTTTAAAGTGCCACAAGGCACATGGGAAAGGGAGCAAGGCAGGAAAATAAACAATGGAAATAACAATGAATACAGAGAAAGAGACAGCGGTCCTACTAGGCCTTGTGACATTCAGAGCGTGCAAGTGCAATCAAAAAAGGGGAGTGGGATGAGGGGGAAGTGCTGTTAGGGTCCCCTAGGGGTGAAAGTGCCAGAGATGCCAGTTGGGGAGGCAACAGGTAAGTGCATGGGTGGGAACATCCCAGGGGAAGAGGGAGGTGTAGTGCCAAACAGGAAAGTGCGTGGTGGAGGCGAACACCACCAAACAGGTGGGTCTTGTCCCCTCGGCAGTGCAGAGAGGTGCTGGGGGAGATAGGGCAGAAGGCCAGAACCCTATTTGACTCTTGAGGGACCAGGCCACCAATCTCAGAGACAGAGGGGATGGTTAGCATGGGAGGGGGAAGGAGGAGGAGAAGAGAACGGTCTTGAGTTGTCTGTAGAACTGGAGGTGGTCTGGTTCAAGACAGAGAGAAAGAATGAGACTGTTCCATAGCAGGAGAGAGATCTACCCCAGCTCTCTGCTTGGATAAGTGTTTGATCAGCAGAGAGATGGAGCCAGAAGATCAAAGGGGTCTGGAAGGAGAGTATTTAGTAAGAGTGAGTTGCAGGTAGCATGGACCCAGGCCCAAGACAGACTCGTGGATGATGCAGAGGGTCTTGAATTTGATCCTTGCAACAACCGGGAGCCAGTGGAGAGATTTCAGAGCTCGAAAGATATGGTACCAGGGCTTGAGGCCAAGGATAAATCCTGCAGCCCTATTCTGGATTAGTTGAAGAGGACTGAGTGAAGAAAGAGGCAGGTTAAGGACGAGGCTGTTACAGTAATCTAGCCTGGAGAGGACTAGCACTCTAGAGACATTGAGCTTCTGGTCAAAGGTGAGGAAAGGAAGAATGCCTCTAAGGAGGCCAAGGTGAAAGTGTGCCTTCTTTGCAAGGTTAAAGATTTGAGGAGTAAAGGAGAGAGGGGTGTTGAAGATGACAATGGGGTTTCTAGCCTCAGTGGAAGGCGAGGGAGGTGAGCCCATAGAGAGTGGCCAGAGTGCAGGATGGAAACTGGGAGCAGGTGTCCCGATAGGCAGGATCCCGGTTTTACTAGCATTAAGACAGAGATGATTGGAGGTGCACCAAGACTGAATAGCAGATAGGTAGTCGGGGATGACAGAGGGATGAAGAGGGGAAACTTGAAACTAACCTGATTGCGAATTTGAATGCTATTTGAATCAAATGGGGCCATGCTTGGCACATTTCTTGCAGCTGAATCCGAGGAGAAGGATGTTACTCCTAGCTTCTTTTACATCAAACTGATATCCCTGATATTTGTTTATACTTGCAATGTACAAGCATAGCTTGGACAATTTCTTAGTTTCCCCTTAGAGCCACATCAACAAGAGCAATGTTTAGATCCCACAATATTTGATCTCGACGCAAAGCCCTTTTTATGTTGTTTTACAGGGACTGATGCAGTATACATTTCTTTTTGTAAATATCTTTTTATTTGATTTTTCAGAAGTAACAAGCACAGTTTCAAGTACATAATCACCATAGGTCATTGCACGGTACAGTGAACTCGATGAGAGAACATACAATGTTATCGCTTCACATTGTTTCTTTAACTCATGATCCCCCTTACACTTTTCGTGATGCACAAAATAACTTTTTGACCATGTGAGGAGCCATTAATGAGATACGGACACAGAGGGCTTATGGTGGTTGTTATAGGCTTTTATTGAAATGATAAAGGGGTTGGAAAATGCCTCACTGTCCCTAATCCAGGAGGTATTTCCCTACCTCAACCAAAACTAAGGGTCTGTCAAGTGTCAAGAGGTCCAAATAAATAATGCCCTGTGTCTGAAATCCTATACTAGCCCTCACATTCTAAAAATAACTCTAAGATGTTGAGGGTATTGTCTTTTGCTCAGAAAGTGCACAAATGTTGAATGTTCAAGAAACGGTATAACTCCAACACAAGTGACAAATGGAAAATGTTCACAGTACCAGAGGGAACAGCTCCCTTCCCCAGGATTCTCTCCACAAAAAAACAAAAGTTCAAAGAATAACCAAGTTGTTTATACTTCAAGAGGATAACTCCCTCCTCTTGTTTTGCAATGCACTGCAGGGGAAATGATTCAATTCCCATGCCTTTTAACACATTCAATACCATTTCAAATCTTATGGGCATGAGTCTTCCTTAGGATTCTGCTTTCAAGATAATACAACTTTGGTGCGGGTCCCAGACTCGCAAAACACCTGGTATACCCCCTGCCAGGTTCTCTTGTACAGTTCCTTTGCACAATTTGGGTGTGTGTCCCAGACTTGAAAAAACATCTGATATACTCCCCTGCTATGTTATCTTGTACAACACAATTCTTTATGGGTGCGGACCCCATATCTGCTCTTCGCCTGGTATACTCTTCTGCCAGGACTTTGTTACAATCTCTCTTTCTCGTTCAGTGCTAGGGAGCATGAGTCTTCCCCAAGTTAATTTATGGCAAAGTACTGTGACAATGAAGATGACACTGATTCCTATGAGGATTACTCTCTTTCCCCACTCTTCGCAAGCAATTAACTCTTTCAGATTCTCTTTGCCTCAGTTTCGGCATTACCTTCTCCCATCTGGGTACACTGTCATCATCTGTGTTCTCTTGCTCCAATCGCAAACATGTGTGTACTCACCTTGGTATCCGCTGGACTCAAGTGTCTTTTCACAGTCAGCGGCATGGAATGTTCTGGCTCCGCACATCGGAATGAAGCCCGTCCTGACGTCCAGTTCCTGCTGCAACTTTGTTCTTCTTTGGGCACCTCCACGGTCAACCGGCACCGCTGCCCAATGTGGCCTGTCTAGAGCTCACCTCTCTGCTTCTCTTCTTTCCGGCAGTGCTCTGTAGCTATGGCTCTCGGTCTCGTCTACTTCCTTGTTTGCACAACAAGCCCGAAGTGCTTGGATCGGTTCCCTCTCTTGCTGCCTCCACTCGCCTTCCTTCGGGGTACGCTCCCAGATTGGTACACCATTTGCTCTGCACTGCACCCAGCGTCTCTCATTGCTCTCCAAGCCGATGCTTGGAAAAGGAATGTCTCTCCATTTTCTCACAGCCACTGATTTAAACTCCAGCCTCCCGGCTGGAAAGTATCTTGAACCAGTCACATTCTTCATAACACTAGACTACGCGTTGTGGTTCACACTCTTGCTCATTGCAGTCCTCTTCCTTGTCTTAGTACATGTTGTTTCACAAGGTGGAAAATGTTCACAAGGTCTGCCAGTAGCTTTTTCAGGATGTTAAAGGGGATTCTCACAATATTCCAGTAAGGCATGGGTAATGGAGTGGACATCCCTAAAAGGGAAGCGGAAATACCATGGCTCATCTGATGATGCCTGTCCCTCCCGCTGAGGGCCGCCTCCCCTCATGTGACCCTCCCTCGCATAGCTACCCCCAGGGTCAGGATCAGGTAGCAGCTGCCGTTCCCTGGCCACATGAGGGGAAGCTATGTCTGGGAAAGGAGTGGTGACATCATTAGATTCATCACAAGCCCCACTCCAACCCCTCCCCATGTTTTCCTCCCCAACGTCCTCTGCCTCCTCCCTCCACCCCTTCAGAATCAGCCATCCCTGTTAACCCTCTTGAACTTTCTAATCAATCGCCCTTTGTCTCTATCCCATTTTCCTTCTTTTTCATATATTCCTCTCCCATGAGTTTGTCAACAAAGGTCTTCTTTCAATTCCTAGTACCTTGGGACGCTCTTGCAACATGGCTGTCAAATTTTCCATCTCATATCTCTTTTGCTTTCCTTACCTATTCCACGTACGTGGACTGTTGTGGTCTCTTCCAATGTATGGTTAGGCCCGCCCTAGCTGCTAGCATCAAATTCCTATGCATGTTGCGTAACCTACTTAAATGCTCTCTGTCCACTTCCCACCCAAACAGTACTAGTAAGAACTTCCTTCCTGTAGGACTTTACCAGGCACCAACTCCACCACGTGTCACAGTATTTTCCCACTTCCCCACAGCCCATTGAACAAGTGGGGTTTACACCAATCTACATCTTGGCCAGTTTTTGGGGGTTGTACTGTCATCTGTTAAGCAGGTGTTAATTATGCATTTTATATTGCATGGGTAACAAAGCCCTCCACGCCTCTTTGCATATTTGTCCCCATGCCCTATCATCTATATCTTTCTCCAAGTCTTTCTCCCATCTTTGTTTCATTGTATTTCTCTTCTAGACTTTGGTTCCAATCAACACCTTGTATAGGTTAGACACCAACCCTTTTTTTGTTGCCTGTTTATCCAACACTTGTTTGAAACTAGTATGTGGCCTTCCAGGTTCCCTTTCCATAAGGGGTCTGATAGTACTCCCTTAAGTTGGATGTACATAAAGGGCGATTACCACCACATTTCCAACAAGTTGTAGTTGATCTAGTGTTATAAATCTCTCCTCCTTCCACAGTTGGCCCGCCCTCACCAGACCCCGTTCATACCATGATTGGAAGCGCAATGGTTCATGTATCAGATTTTTAATCGGGGGTGCCCATATGCTGCTCAAAGGTGACGGCCAGGATGTTACCCCTCCATACTCTTCTGCTGTTTCCAGATTTCCCAGAGCACCTCCAGTACTGGATGGTTGAAAATCTTTCCTGGAAGTCATGCCTTTGATACACATATCCACTCTCCTACCTACACTGGTGTGAACAGCTAATTTTCCAACATTATCCACTGTCTTTCTGTATTATATCTGAGGTGATCGACCAGCACTCTTAGTTGGGCTGCCCTATAATAGTTATCCATGCAGGGATCTTGTTTCTTGCAGGAAGAGTACATCAAGCCTTTCTTGTTTGCATCTTATCACTACCATTGCCCTCAGTGCTCCAGATAAGATTTTGAAGTTGGAGTATTTTACTCCCTGTTTTTTAATATTGGGAGTAAAAACATTTTTTAGGGAGTAGAAATGTTAGTCCAGTTACCCAATGGGAGTATTTTATAAGCAAGTACAAATGGTTTAACTAGATAACGGAAATGTTTTTGTAATAATTATTCCTTTGCACCTAGTTATTCATGCACATTAACATTTGTACTTCTTCCCGTCGGGCAGTAATAATAGTAGTTTCTTCCTGTGGTACTATGTGCACTAATAGTCCAAACATATCCATGGAGCTGTGTGGGTGAAAGCAGTAGGACAAGGTCTTGGGTGTCTTTCTTTTTTGTTGTTGTTGGGTGAATGTTTACTCTCTGTTTATATTTTTGGGAGTATTTGCCTATTTCTAGGGAGTAAAAGTGGTTGATACACCCCTTATCTGTAGGACCGATTGCCCCCTTTCCTGGCAAATTCAGGCCTATCACATTTAGGATACCAATCCTTACTTCGTCAGTCAACTTGTACCTTTTGTTTTAGCCTTTTCAAGTAGATCCAAGGGATTCTTTGAGTCGGCCAACAGGAACTGTCTAACACTCCATACAACATTCTTCTGGTTGTTTATGTTCCAACTTTACCCCTCCTTCCCTCCCCTCCATTCCTCGACCTACCTCCTCCCAGTACTCCCTGCTGGCCCCCCTTTCGAGACTCCCCAACCAACAGCCAGGGCCACTCAGGTGAAAGTCCCACCTCCCTGGACCCCTTCATTATAGTCTGTACCATGGTTCGGATCCCTCGTCTGCATCCTCGTCCCTATCTTTATATGACTCTCCTCATACCCTATAGAGTTTTGACTGTCCCAGAGGGGATAGTTGACCCAAGAGAGATCTGTGGTAAAGATACTGAGACAAAGAAGAGCTAGGTCTACATTAAGAGAGAGCTATCAGGGAAATACTGAGACGAGGAGGCGGTGCAGAGGTATGAAGAGCGATCCTCAAAACACTATGGAACTGTCTAGTGTTTCAAGAGTCATGATTGGCCTAAGCCAATACAAAACAGAAGAGGGAAAACCAAACAAAGAGAGAGAGAGGGAGACCCACCCTGGAGGACCCGCAAGTGCAGATGCAGACTGTAGCGAAGAAGCAACACTGTTGCTTGCTAGAACCCATGAGAACGTTCGGGGGGTTTCCAAATCGGTCCAATGAGGAACGACAAACCGGCAAGCAGGGAAGCCCTGGGTTGAGGCAAGAGCAGCAGTGTAAGCGTGCTACCCATGGAAGCTGCACAGCCCCATGGGAGCAGAATGCTGCGAAGATGCCACAGCCCCAAGAGAGCCACAGGAAGCCACAGAGAACATGGAGAAGCACACGGGAAAGCCCAAGACTAACCGAAGAAGACTCGCAAACACCCTAAAGGTACCTGGGTCACCAGGACAGTTGGTGGGGCTGCAAAAGGGAGAGAAGCACAGGTCTGGGACCCGCAACCTAAATGAGAAGAGCATCACAAATCCTCTTCTTCGACAAAGTACCTCTCAGAGGGGTGAACCAGCCCGCCAGAGCAATCAGAGAGAGAAGTACGGGTATGAGACCCACACCCAGTTGAGTAGAGCATCACAAATCCGCTTCTTCAGCGCAATGCCTGGCAGGAAAGTGAACCAGATCTGCCAAAGGAAAGCAGCAGAATCCTATGCGTCTGGGTCCCACATCTACAGCCCAGTAAAACATGGAGAAAAGAAGACCAGGTGTAGTAGAATTGTGAGAATACAGCACCAAGAGAATGGAGACATGTTCCAGGTGCACCAAAGCCAGGGAAGGGAGTCATTCCCCTGGCATTGCAAGCTGCCTCAGAAAGCCTGAGGAGGACATGGAGGAGGGAGTCGATACTCCAGCATTCGTCAGATGTGATAAAGAGCTTGAGAAGGGCCTGGGGAAGGAAGTCAATCCCCCAGCCTTCTTGAACGATGATAAACAGCCTGAGAAAGGCCCGGGTGAAGGGAGTCATTCCCCTGGCTTGCGTGAACTGTGGTAAAGAGCCGGAGAAGGTCCAGGGGAAGGGAGACATTCCCCCCCACTGCTGTGAAACCTCAAACCAACAGAGATCACGGGAAGGAAGCCATACTCCTTGGTGTTGTGTACCGTGAAGCAAAGACAAGGAAGGCCCAGGGAAGGGAGTCATTCGACTGCAAAACTACAGAGGACAAGATACCTGAAGAAGGGAGGCATTCTCCAGGAACCCGCTGGTGGAGAAGCCAATGTGCCATAAGGAATGTTGACATTTGAGCTGGAATTTTACTTTTTAAGTTGGGAATTGAGAACTTTACAGCATCACAAGCTGGAACTTTGTTTTCTATCTTGGAAAGGTACTGAGAGATCTGGGGAAGGGAGGCATCCTCTAAGGTGAAGTTCCCACCTGCAATTCGAACTATAGACCCTTGTTCAGAAGAAGGCAGCCATTCATCTGAACCAAGAAGATCCACTACCTCTTTAGTATTAGTTACAAGTGTGAGGGGCTTCAGTCGGCTTTCTGACACACGACAGTGGACTCTTTTTATTTACTTGGACATTCTGACAGAGTACTTAGTTCCTTAGTTAAGGCAGGGAAACCCCTCTTAGAGTTGGGGAGAGATTGTTTTTCTCTGTATTTTGATTAAATAAAAGGTTATGCCAACAATCATGCCACTTGTGTGTCAGTCTCCTCTTTCTGCACCCTTACACCTTCCTTGCAACAAACAGAGGATTAACCCACTCCACGTTCACCACTGGCACAATGACAGCAAACTGCACAGCCTGTTCTTTCCACAAGACAGTTGAACTCCTCATTTCCTCCCCGAAGGGGTGCGAGTCATGTCATATCCACCCATCCATGGAAGATAAATAACCAGGTGGCCAAGTGAGACCAAACATCCTTTCCTCCCTCAGTGGTGCCAGTTTCCCTTGGATGCTCATGTAATTAGAACAAATGTAAGTGAATGAGATGAGCACAGCGTCTCTTCAATTGTTAATTCCATTTATTTTTTTACATTAAGAAACATTGCAAAGGAATGCTCCAAGGTCACAGCAGTACAACGAGTGAGATAACAGTGATCAGCAAATGCTGTACAGCAGGTGCCATTTTTGGCTCTGCAGAATGTTTTAGACTGCAACTCCCATTAGTCCTAGCCAGCATAGTGGATCGAGGGATCATGAGAGTTGAAGTCCAACACATCTGGAGAGCCACAAGTTGCACACTCCTGCTGTACAGGGTCATGTGTTGGCTGTTAAGAAGAGCAACTCAACGGACATCATTTAGGAGGGGGTCACAATGACAAACGTATGGGCTCCCAAGCAACCGCCGCTTTCTGAGACTCAGTGTATATTAAAAGCCTTTCCCAGCACCTATCCAGTAACTAATGGCAAGGCACACACAACCCCTCCTCCCTATTGCCCATTCCCCAGACCCTGCCTTTCATTGCTTGTGGGAGATTTTATTTAGTCATTTTACACTTTGTGAAGATTTCTTTTATCCAATCATGCAGTTTCATCAAGGTCAAAGGCAGTGTTACATCACTTCTTTTGATATCCAATGCTTTTCGGATTCAAACCTTCATCGGGGATCTGATCTCAGAATAATATACACCAAGGGAAAAACAACATTGAGGTTTCTACCTCTCTAGAGGTGTGATGAACGTTAAAGGAACTATGCAGGCAAATTGTCACACTAGATGTTACACGGGAAGTTCCCTGATGAAGGATTGACTCCAAAACGCATTGGATCTCCATGCACAAAAGTCAGCTGAGCCCCACTACAAAACTTTGGTCCAGCTGGGCACATAATCAGTCTCCTTGACTCACCTACAGTCCTGACAGCCCATCACAGCACCCATCCACTATCCAGATCCCCATGGCCCATTATCAGGGGCTTAGCCGCCCCTCCCTACCTTCGTGATGGCTAAAATGCCCACATGCATTGTAAAATCCACCTTCAATTCTCATACCTCAGACTTCGGTCCACTAAGGGCGTTCACCCAACAGCACTTTGAGGCCATACCAATGGCTTTGGGTGCTATACAAATTCCATATACCACAACAATTAAAGCCTGTACATTTATGAAAAGAAGCATTGCAGCAGTGGAGCCGGGGAGCACAGTGACGACATGGCTACAATTTCTGTCGGTAGTGAGCCGCTGCTTATCGCCAATGTTATGGGTCGATCTGTTGGAGATTTGATTCAAAATATTCTGGTGGATACTCCCATAGCCACGGCTAATTTCGAAATGGCTACCTGGAGTAACAACGTGGTTCTCGTGTAGCCCAAAGGTGTAGAGCCTGTGTGATCATGTCCAGATGAAATGGAGCCTGAAAACAGCAGATACGAGTCCATGGTCATGCAGAATGATGCAGCTATGGTGACAGAGAGTGACCCCGACCCCCTGGGCCTTAGCAAAAAGTGAGGGGTTATTGAGCCTGGATATCAAACAGCGCTTTCAAAGGGTGGGTATTATTTTAAAGAAGCGTTTCTATTTTGTTGGGGTGTGAGAACTAGCCAGAGTTAAAACCATGCATTTCTGTTATTTGTCTAGAGCCTCAAACTGATAAAGAAACACAGCAATGAGGAGAGTCAAGCTGTAGCAGACAATGGCAATATTTATTGTGTTTGTTGAAATCAAATTGAAAACCCAGGGAATTGCGATAATAGCCTATGTAAGGAATGTATTTTGCCAATGGAGACTGATAGCGTTGAAGACAAAGTGAACACATAATTTGTGACATTGGTTGATATCCTAGCCATTCAAGGGTTCACAGCTGTAGTACTGAAAAACATGCTAAAAACAACACTTTCACAGCTGGTGCACCGGGCATAGAATTGACGATCCACTGCAGGAAGCTCATGAATGTTTGGAAATATCCTATACAGTTGTGGCTTTCGCTGCCACCTTCTCGTCCCCCCTTCCCCTTCGGCTGACTCCCACCCTGACACAGCCCTCTCCTTGCTCCACTCTGCTATATCTGATACTCTTGATATCCTTGCCCCTGTCATGAAAATCCGCCTGAAGCCCAAAGCCAAATGTAACTCCTGGTATGATTCGGATCTCGTCACCCTAAAACGCAAGTGCAGGGTGGCAGAGAGGAAATGGCGTGCTTCATGTTCATCCTCTGACAAACTGGCCTGCCGCCTGCTCCAAAGGCAATACCGTCTCTCTGTTCTCACCAAGAAGAGAGCCCTTATCCAAGCCCGCATCTCTGCGGCATCTAACAACTCGGCTGAACTCTTTAAAATCTGCAAGGAGCTTGCCAACCCTGCTGCAGTCTCTACCTCTCCTGTCCCCTCCCAGGCCCTCTGCACTGCACTGGCCTCCCACTTCATCTCTAGAACTCAGGACATCCTGTCCTCACTCTCCTCCTATCACCTCCCCCCCTCTCTTCCCTGCTCTTCCTCTGGCCCTTCTGCAGCCACCCCTCCTCCCTCCTTCTCTGCCTTTCCCCTTTTTTCTGCTGACGAGGTTTCCAGACAAGTCCGATCTATGAAAGTCTCGTCTAAACAGATTCACCCCTGTTCCTCCAAAACTATCAAGGACCACATCGACTCCCTGGCTCCTGCCCTGGCTGACTTTTGCAACCACTCCTTCGCCTCTGGAGTCTTCCCTTCCCCCCTCAAGCACTCCCTTGTGCACCCTCTCCTTAAGAAACCCTCTGCCGACCCCTCCTGTCCGGCTAACTATCGCCCAATCTCCATCAGTCCCTTCCTGGGCAAGCTCCTGGAGAAACTGGCCATCTCCCCGCTTAACCTCCATGCTGAAGCTGTTGATAGTCTCCATGACCATCAATCTGACTTCAGAGCAGCCAGAAGCACGGAAACTGCTCTCCTGAACATCCGTGAGGACCTGCTCTTGAACCTCGACTCCAACACTCCGTCTGTTCTCATTCTGCTTGATCTCTCTTCTGCCTTTGACACTGTCAACCATGCCATCCTGCTCAACCGTCTCCGTGATAACCTGGGTATCACTGGTCAGGCTCTGGCGTGGCTGACCTCTTTCCTTTCCAATCGACCCTCCCAGGTCCAACTTGGGTCCTTCCTCTCTGACATCTTTTTCTCCACCTGTGGCGTTCCCCAGGGATCTAATCTCTCTCCCTGGCTGTTCAACCAGTATCTGGCACTCCTTGCCCACCGCATCGCCGCCCTCTGCCCCAACTTTCAGTGCTATGCGGACGATACCCAGCTCATTTTCAGGCTACCCTCGGCCTCCTCCTCTCCCTCCCTCATCTCTGACTGTCTGTCTGCTATCCAGGAATGGTGTGCTGCCAATGACCTCTGCCTTAATGCTAGTAAGACTGAGATCCTACTCATCGGCACACCCACTCCCTCCTTCCCTGCAGCTCTCTGGCCGACCTCTCTTGGCCCTCTTCCTGCTCCTACCTGCAAGGCAAAAAACCTTGGGGTCATCTTCGACTCCACACTCTCCTTCTCTCCTCATATATCTGACGTCTCTAAGCAGTCACATTACCAGCTGCACCTCCTCAGAGGTATTCTTCCCTTCCTCTCCTTCCCCCAGAAGCTCACTGTCTCCCGAGCCCTGGTTCTCTCGAAGCTGGACTACTGTAACAGCCTCTATCTTAATCTGCCTGCCTCCACTCTCCGCCCTCTGGAACTCATCCAGAACAGAACTGCGAGACTTGTCCTTGGCCTCAAGCCCAGGGACCGTATCTCTCCAGGACTGAAATCTCTACACTGGCTCCCGGTGGCTGCGAGGATTAAGTTCAAAACCCTCTGCATTGTCCACAAGGCCTTCTGGGGCCTGGGGCCTAAATACCTTCAACTCTCTCTTCCTAAATATCTTCCTTCCCAAGCCCTACACTCCTCCGTCTCCAACTCCCTCAGGGTCAGCCGCTTCTCGAAGCAACGAGCTGGGGGTAGATCTCTCTCCGCGGCAGGGGCCTCCCTCTGGAACAGCCTTCCTGCCTCCCTGAAACTTGAGGAGAACCATCTCCAGTTCCGGAAGCACCTCAAAACCTTCCTCTTCACTTCTGCTTTCTCTCTCCCTCTCCCCTGCTAAATTCTTCACCAATACTGCACTGATTCTACAATCTGGGCCACTCTCACCGACCTCGGTCCTGGGCCCAGTCACTCTTCACTTGCACTGCCTCCCTGGCAACCCCTGCACTGCGGGACTGTCTCTGTATCACTACAGTCCCCCCACCCCCCAGCACTTGTCTGCACTTACCTTGCACTTGCCACCAGCTGGCCCTATTTATTTATTATTTTATTTCTATTCTACTTATTTGTACTGCACTCCCCCCCCTCCCCCTTCCACTTTTTCCCTTCCCCCTACCCCTGCACTTGCGCGGTCTGAATGACACCTGGCCTAGTAGGATCGTTGTCTGTCTTCCCCTTGTTCCCCCCTTCCTGCCTCGTCGCGCCTTGAAACACTTTATAGGCGCGTTACAAATGCCATATCATATCATACATCGTTATGTAAAATATGCCACATGTTCAGCCCTAAATGTCTTGTAAAAATGATGCGCCTAATACAGCCGTTAACCATGGGTTGGGAAAGGGGTGGAACAATGTGTGTCTAAATCTTTGTGGGCTATACAAGCGGCGACAAAGCCCCTCTTGAAAATGCCTGTTTGTTTAATGATTTTCTATTTTCTTTCTGAATGAGGGTGCCACCTCCCATGTGCTCCTTTACCCTTTCTCTCCTCTCTCTTTCCCTTCCCCCTTTCCAACCTTATTTTTTTCTTTTTTTCTCTTATTTTCCCACCTTTACTTACCTTTCCATACAGACCTTATGTTTGCATACATGGCCATCTGGAAATTCGTCAGAATGTGGTTGAAAAATGTGGATTCTCATCACTGCAAGCTGGCTACCATAACACTCTCCATGAAACATCACACTAGAAGCTGATGTTTAGTTTTGGCTATTGGATGAAACCTCACACTAGAAGCTGATGTTTAGTTTTGGCTATTGGATGAAACCTCACACTAGAAGCTGGTGTTTAGTTTTGGCTATTGGATGAAACCTCACACTAGAAGCTGGTGTTTAGTTTTGGCTATTGGGTGGTGCTGTCACGATCCCTCATCATGTGGTCCCCAAGGCACTCCCTCATCCCCCGTCTCGCTCTTCCCTTTCTTCCACCCTTCCCCGGGACTCACGTGGACTCTCACACGCCTTGCGAGTGCACCCGCGCCTGGTCTGTAAAAGGACGGCTGTCAGGCTATGGCCATTTCTTCATTGGCAATTACCTTGGCGCCTAGGATCGCGAAGGGCTGGCGTTGAGCTTCTGCGTCGCGGGTCTGTAAGGTCACGTGACGCTCTTGCCCGATCACGTGACTCAGCCGTGCATCACGTGATCAGAAGCGCGAGTACTTAAACCCTGAAACCCAGGTACTCGTTGCTTCACAGCTGTGCTCTGCATCCTGTTTGGCGTTACGCACCTTTTGGATCACCTTTGGATCACTCACGGAATCGACCTGGCTTGCTCTACTGGACTCTTCTTGGATCTACCCCTTTGGATTTGTTTGCATAGTGATATCCGGCTCTTGACCACGGACTGTTATTGGACTGCCTCTTGGATCTCCCTCTTGCACCTTGGCTCCTTGCCTCATAGCTCCACAGCTCCTGTCAACAGGCGAACAACTGAGAACTACTCCTCTTGGGGTACTTCAGTCCACGTGGGTCCCGGACCTCTCCACTAGGTTCACTACCTCTTCCTTGACCCTGATTGGTAAGACCTTTCCGTTTTTTCTAAACACTGTGGTTACTGTTTCTTGCTTGCATCCGCATTTTCTTGCAGCAGCGTGGGGTCCCAGAGGTTCGCGGTCCCGGACTTAAACATCTTCGCCTGTGGCCTCAACGGCTGCACAGAGAGTGGCTTTAGGTTCTCTCTGTGCGGCATTTGGGGACGGAGGCCTCTTCTGCCTACACGACACTCAAGTCTCAACAGGTGTCAAAGTGCCACCTGTAGCCCAAACCAATTCCATTATAACACAGCTAGGGAGAAATAGCATATGAGGAGGCACACAAAGATTGTGGGTGTTGTTTGGTGGTTGACCACCCATTGGCTGCCCATGGCCATGCTAATTCACATGGACATTCCCACCCTCTTCCTACTGTCATGATGCCTACCCCCGGGGACCCAGACCAAGTCCAGCAACCCCGGAAGCAGGCATCAAGTTATTCCAAGCAAGCCCAACAACCCCTGCTAGGGACTATTTGGGTGCAGTCCTGGCGTCTATGGCGCCAGGCTCATATGGAGAGTCAGTCCTGGCGCCATAGGCACCAGGCTCATAGATTAAAACTTACCTGATGCAGACCATGCTGCAAACTTACCTGATGCAGACCATGCTGCAAGAGTTCCAAGCCAAAAGAGTCTTGGAAGGGACTACTTTACCTAGGGACTATTTTTTACTTGGGTGGGGCAGGGGAGGAATACTTACCTGGGACTACTTTGGCGGCTATTTTAACCACGCCCGAAGAGCAGCACACGCTTTGCGTTATTCTGCATCCAGCAGCGTAACGCTCACCGTGCCTGCAAGTCTGCATCCAGCCTTCTGCCACGCCCGCCTCGAGTCTGGAGCTCCTAGAAAAAGGGAGAAAGAAGGAGAAAAGGTTAGAACAAGAGCAATACCTTTGATCCTTACCTGAATTCCCGATCCATCGCGCCTTCGAGCTGGAAGAAAGAAGTTATTTAATGCGCATCGCCTCGCCTGCTGCAGCGCCGCACTGACCTCACCGGCCTTCGCAGCATCTTCACATTCCACCGCATCCTTCTGCATGTTCCCACCGTCTTCCGGCACCTATGGGGAAGACAAGAACAGCAAGGTGAGCAAAGGAAACACACAGAGGCAATATTAGTTACCCCCCATAGACTTACCTGATTTTACCACTGGGGGTACTATTCCTCTTCACGGGTCGGCGCAGCATCCACTGCATCCTCACCGAACCCCGGCCCCTGAGGAGAAACAAAAGGACGGCAAGGTGAAGCAAAGGGACAAACCATGGGGAAACCTCCTCACCACAATAGACTTACCTGATTTTACGGCCGGAGGCATTATTCCCCGAGATTTCATACTTTCTCTCAGCGCCTGAATAAGGGAGAAAGCAACAGGTTACATATTGACATTATTTTATCGAACTGTGTTGGATAATACAAATCCTTACCTGAATATTACCGGTTGCCACGAGGAACTCTTCGCTAGGGTCAAGCTGCAACCAGCAAGGAATCGGACAGAGTGAAAGTCAGACATTTGAACTCTTACGAACTACATATTTACGGCGTCTTGCCGGGAATCTCAGAGTCAATATTGTTCTGGAACTCACCAATTTCTTCGAGCCAGTGAAGCAACTGGTTATCTACGCGCTCCTGCGCTCAATGCAGGATGGAGAGCTCATCTTTCCAAACCATCAGGTGAGACTATAAGAGGGGACATCAAAGGTGATCAGTGGGGAGAACAACGGGAGTGGGGGGGGATTAACGCTCAACTCCACGGGTGGTTAATTCCCTTTCTCCATTTGCAGAAGAATATTCCTACGGGCCAAGCAAATGAAGCTAGGTGGGCCAGTCCAGTCCGTCATCTCGGCACTACGCATCACATTGTTGGAGACCGCAGCTGTCCAGTTCAGATCGACACCCCTGTGGGAGCCAGGTGAGCGTAACACCTACCCCTCCTACTCATTTCCCCCGCCCAAAACACATTCTCCTGGGATCTCTTTGAACTAACTTTAGGAAGCATTACCATCAAGCTCTGTGTTCCATGTGTTTGTCTTCTGGGAGTTAATGACTTAATTGGAGCGGTAAACACGCTATTGGTGTAATAAAAATGTCTTAACCAGGTCTGCCTAATAAAGTGAGTTGAAAAACCAACCGTTTTAGCCTGTGTATAAATAGTAGGCATTTGCCAGGCACTGCTATTATATGCCGAGGTACTTGCACCATTTTGCAGCTACTACCTTTTATGGCTAGCTAATACCACTATGGCAGTTCCTGGCAAATGCATTTCACATGCCTACACAAAAGCCAAAACAGTTGGCATTGCCAGTGCTTGCTCAGAGATGTGCTCATGTTCTTCCTGTTCTGCTGCATATAGTTGGTTTTGTCAAGTCTTCATGTTAACTTGTGTACCTGCCTGTGTTACTTCTTAAAATTAGGCAAATACTGCCAACAAAGGAAACTGGGAGTAACAGAAACTCGAGTGTCTGCCACAGTGGCAATTGCTTCCACACTCATTACTATTTCCACCCAGAGAAGCTCTACTATTGTGTTATATAATTTGAAGAGGGCCTATGAGATAATATAAAACGGTATTAACTGAAATGGTCTATTTAATTTTCAAGACAATTAAATAGACTGATTTACAAAGACCACTCAGAGCAGTCTCAGAGCGGTCTTTCTAAATCAAACTGTCATGCCCCGGCTGCAGACGAGTGCGTGCAGGGACTGACAGACACAGTGGGGACGGAGGGAAAAAGATGGAAGTCGGCTCAGGTGAGTGTTTGCGTGCCAGTGTGTATGTTGTGTGTTGGACATTGTGCATGTAACTGTCTGTGAGGGAGGTGGGCAAGGATAGATAAGACCGGGAGATGGTGCAGCATTAAAGGGGGACGTTTGGAGAGAAACCCCCCAATTTTAAGTGGGTGATTGGTTTTCAGGTGGCTGGGGGGCTGAACTGTGATGTATTTTGAATATTAAAGTCTGCACCAAATCTTTTTAGTCATTTTTGTGTGCAGCTTTTATATATTAATTTTTATTTATTTTATTTATTTTAATTCTTGATAACGCACCAAATTGCCTGAAGGCCTCACGGCGCACATAAAACAAATAAGACAAGACTAAACAAGACTATTGAAAGGCGGACATATCAAGAGGGACTCTATAGCGAAAAAGTTAAGGAGCATTGAAAAGATGGGTCTTGAGATTTTCCTTGAACTGGATCAGTGAAGAGGAGCTCTTAAGGTGAAGAGGAAGAGTGTTCCAGAGAGTAGGTGCTGAGACACTGAAGATAATTTTGCCAAACTTGACTGAGCGAAAACGTGGCTGAGTGAGCATGGCTTGCTCAGTGGACCTATGTGAACGGCCGGGGACATAGCGATGAATGCACTGGGTCAGGTAGATGGGTGCAGAACCAACCAAACATTTGAAGGTGAGAGTGAGTATTTTAAAATATACCCTGTGCTTGATGGGCAACCAGTGCAATTTCTTCCTGGCTTCAGTGATGGAAGAGTGCCTGGCTAGACCAAGAACGGCTCGGACTGCCCTGTTTTGGGTTGTCTGGAGAGCAGTGATATCGGCAGTAGAGGTACATGATAGGAGACTGTTGCAGTAGTCTAACCTGGAATTAACAAGGCAGATGCTAGAAGAGACATATTGCTGACAGAGAGAAAAGGACGCATTGCACAAAGTTGCTTGTTAATCCAGCTACAAGATGCCCTAGTTTTAGCGACACGTTGGCGCATTGAGAGCTCTGCATCAATAGTGACGCCAAGAGTCTTGACGCTACGTGCCACTGGAATAGATACATTAGCAATGGTAAATGAATCATATTCCTTAGAAAGATTTTTTAACATGTGGCTTGAGCCTGCAATGAGAAGCTCAGTTATATCGGCATTCAGAGCCATAAAGTTCGTACTCATCCACGAATGGATGACAGAGTAGATGGCAGAGATGGCCTTGGAGTCTATGGGGTAGGAGCCAGACAGTTCAAGGACGACCTGGGTGTCGTCAGCGTAGTCGGTATAAAGGACACCCAGATCGTCGAGCATGCGAAGCAGGGGGAGAATATAGATGTTGAACAAAGTGGGGGATACGGAGGAACCATGAGGGACACCACGTGTGAGCAGAGAGGGTATAGAGGAGGCATTTTGGATGACGACGCGGGCATTGCGAGGACCAAGAAAAGAGACTAGCCATTGTGGGGAGAGATTCGGCAGCCAACAAGGGATTGTAGCCTAGATGCCAAGAGCGCGTGGTCGACTAGGTTGAACGCCGCAGAGAGATCCAACAACATCTGAAGTGCAGGATGCCCTGATCGATGATGGATCCAAGATTTGATTTGAAATCCAACATGGCCGTTTCAGTGCCGTGTCAGGCACGATAACCAGACTGACGAGGCCCCAGAATGGTATTATCATCAATACATTTCTGTAACTGAAGATAGGCTACTCGGTCCATGACCTTCAGAAGGAAGGGCACGTTGGTAATAGGACGATAGTGTTTAGCAAGGAGGGGATCAAGATTAGCTTTCTTGAGCAAGGGCGTGATCCAGGCCTCCTTAAGATTAGTTGGTACTTGGCCCTCTGTGAAGGACTGATTGATCAACTTGGTGATCCAAGGGCTAATGATGTCGAGGCATTGTACCAGCAACCTGGAAGGACAGGCATCGCCTTTACAAGAGGTGGGCTTCATTTTAAGGATATTGGCAGTTACTTTGGATACCGTACAAGGGGTAAAAGAAAAAGAAGGTATTGTGGTATCGGAATGGGGATGTGTCCCTGGGGAGGAGTGAGGGAAAGAATCACTAGGTAAACTACCGGGTGAGTAGTCATGGGTAGTTTGAGCATAGAGAGATTGTTCAGGTGAGTGAACGGGTGTAGGATCAGGAGGAGGAGAGGAGGGAATAACAGAAGCGTTGATCGAGGTAAAGGTACTAGCTTTGAGATGTGAGGCAATTTTAGCATTGAAGGCGTCATGGATGGTTTGACACCAGGCATCATCCTGAGGAGCCTGCCCTGCCATGTGAGTGTTAGAATTAAATTCTTGAAGGATAGAAAAAAATTCCTTGGATCTGGATTTGGCTTGTTGTATGGGATTATTATAATGGGTGGCTTTTGCCTCGATCACCGCAGATTCGAATGTTTTAACAGAGCTTTTATAAAAGGCGAGCGAATCAGGAGAGGGAAGTTTTCTCCATACACGTTCTGCTGAGCGTCGTAGATGTCTGAGTGAGAGAATTTCATCATTAAACCAGTTTTTATTCGGGGTTTCGGGTTTGACAAATCTTGTGCTAAAGGGGGCGAGTTCCTCTATAATAGAGTCTAGAGTGTTTGTGAGGTGTTCAGACAGATTGGTTGAGTTGTCAAAGTTGCACAGATTACCCAGTCTATTGGACAGTTCATGAGATAATCTTTCAGGGGTTAGCTTTTTGAATGATCTGGTGACAATGGGAAGTCTGGGTATGGCGTCAACTCTGGACGATACAGTAGGGAGAGTGACCGTGAATTTAAGTAGCGAGTGGTCGGACCAAGGACATGGTGAGACCAAGGGATTGGTGGCTTGAATTTCATGGAACAAAACCCAATCAAGAATATGACCACCAACATGTGTAGGTTCAGTGACCAGCTGACTAAAACCAATAGAGGATAGAGCAGCAAGCAGTGACTGAGCGGTTTTATCAGATGAGTCATTGGCCCATAAATTAAAGTCGCCTAAAAGAACGACCGGTCCTTTGTTAATAATAAGATTGTTCAGTATGTGTCACAGTTGTTCTTCGAAAAGGGGTAAGGTACGAGGTGGTCGATAAATAAGAATAATAGTAAGTGAGATGTTATTAGAGATCTTGATTTTGGTGAGCAAAGATTCACATTCATCAGGAGATTCGTGTGGGCATAAGTGGTATTGGAGGGTGTCTCTCAAAAGGAGGGCAACGCCTCCACCTTTAGTGACCTGGCGGTCAGATCGAAGTAAAACGTATCCTGGGGGGGTGACCAAAGTGGCCTCATTAGAGATAGAGTCATTGAGCCATGACTCAGTGACTGCCATCAGATCGAAGCCAGTCTGTGTGAGCAAATCCTCAACCTCAACTCCATGAGACATCAGCGAGCGGGTGTTGAAAAGCGCTGCAGAGAGAAACTGCGTAGGAGGATCTTTATTAGGGGAGGATATGACAGTTAGGTCATTAGTGCCCAAGTGTTCTAGTCCTGCCACGCGACCTTTAGGAATAGGACACATGGTTAGGCAAGAGGGGCAAAGAACACAGGGCTGAAGAAGATAGCACAGGAAAGCAGGGGTTTACCTTGATGAACGATGAGCAGACAGTGGCGTGGAACAGCCTCCACAGCGTCCACACTCCGGACACGATATTCGAAAAGATTACATAGAACCTATAAAAACATCCTTTCACTTAGAGTCAGTACTGGGCTCAAGGAAAGTATGTTACAAGAAAAGTCCTATGTTTTTAAAATTAAAATGCATTTTTTTAAAATTAAAAATACCCCTGTCGAGAATGTGAATGAGAACTACCTTTGACTACACGCTTCCAAAAGTAAAGCTAAAGTTCTGCCACATCAAAAACATACGTCTGGATCCCTGCGGATGTTGGTAAACAACCAAATGATGTCCTCCTAACACAGCCGGGATCGCTTTGGGACTCAATTGCCCACGTCTTCTTCTGTGTTACTTCTAAATAAATTCTTCACGGCCTGTGTAACAATTTTCACAGTTTTTGAAATAAGTTTTGATATACAGTTTTACAGAAATGTTTTACAGTAGATGAAAAGTTAGCAATTTCCTGCAATAGAAGTCTAGTGATTTTGACAATAAATTGTCTCGGGTAGATAACTCACAAGTTAAATGCTCACCTCTGATTTGGCGAAGCTCAATCGATCTTTGCATGTTCAAATATTGAGGTGGGGCTGGCTCAGCTCAATCTTTCGAGGTTGATAAATTGAGTACCATTAAACTGGGTAATAAGACCTATTATTACAAGCACCTAGAAGCAGGAGGAAGCCAGCATGAAGTGCTATACAAAACAACAAATTAGCTCCCAGGACTGGTGTGGCAGGCCAATCAGGTTGCTCCAAATTCTGGCTGAACCTAAAGATCCTAGCACGGGTTCAGAGTAAGCTGCCCATCCTGCCATCATCCCATCCTCTCTCCAGCGCTCACGCTTGCCTCCTGCCCGCTCCCCACCCACTTGCATGTCACTTTTCCTCTCTGCTGCTCCTCAGATGCTCCGAGCCAGCCATTGAAATGGAAGTGGGGCTCCACACGGAGCCTTAACTTCTATATCGATGGCAGCCATGTTGTGTGAGTATTTGTTCCAACAAACGGGTCACTCACTTGCTGTGCCCTACTCTTTGAAACAAAACATTGGCATCAGCATTGCAATAATCATCCACCTAGTGGACTTCCCTGGCCGGTAACAGTGCCCGGGCCTGTCCGTTAGGCCCCTGACAGTTATCGGCCGGGGAAACATATGCATAGGGTGATTATTGCTTGATTATTATCAGACAACTCATCTATCCTGCATATTGTGCTATATAGGATAGGACTTCTGTAAAATAAAACATACATTGCACTGTCGAATGCAATTCCATCAACAGTAAAGAATGCAAGTGTCTTGAAAGGTTCAGTAATATTCTCAAAACCATATAGGATTTTAATCATCATAAAGTATTGACCCAGCGTGTGGTCTTTGCCAGTCCCCCATACACCATACACCACCTTCATTGTCTTGCCCAACAATTTTGCAGTCCAGGTGCTTGCAAACCGAAATAAATTAGTCCTTACCCTCCATGCCCATATCATCTTTTTTAAATGTTTGATAATTGCTATTGTATAACGTGCTTAATGTCGGGACCAGTTTCTAAGCGCAAGCCTGGGATTCGAACCTGTGTTGCTATGTGTACGCGTTGCCCCTGAGCTATCCTCCCGGCCTGAGACCATTGTGCTCATCTGCTTGAATCTGAAATGGTTCACGATGCTGTCAGTCCTGCTGTTCAGTGTTGCAATTTTAATTTCCAGCCTTGTGGGTGTGTGGCATATAGGTCTGCAAGCTGTGGCTATCTATATGTTTTGGACTACAACTCCCATCAGGCCTAACCAGTATTGGCAATGGTGAAAGATCAAGGGAATCATAGATCAAAACATATAGAGAGATGCCGGGCTTCAAAAATAACATTCCCTTCATTGATTGGCTCAAGGAATACAGTTTAGGTGCCCTGACACACAACTTCCTTTCATCAAGCTCAATTCAATTCCAACAGTACCTTGAACTCACCTGATTGACGCTGCTGTAGACACATTTTTCTAGAATCTCAATAAATTAGATTTAATTTACATATTCTTCTTTATGCTTGGGAATAGAAAGGAGACCAGAAAACAGAGGCTGTAGTTGCAGACCCAATGAATGTGCTGAACGTGCATTGGTTTTCACTCTTATCCTGATATCATTTTTGTTTAGTTTTTATTGTGTATCGTTTTAATATATCCTTTCTCAACATATTATTTTAAAAATATGTAACTACAAAAATGTAAACAATTAATTAGACATCGCATCCATTTAAAAATTCATCTTAAAAAATCTAAATAGTCAAGGATAATGACAATTGGTTTCCTGAAAATGTGCGAAACCGAAAGCACACTGAGATCACGCACAAAACAAATCAAATATAAATAGTGTTCCGTGGTTCCTTTTGTAGTCAGCCAGAGGTGGCCATGGTGTTTTAATCACACATGCATTGGTTTTCCTAAGGGCAGCAGTTGGCCGCCGAACATATGATTTATAGTAGGGCGGCGGGCGTGCTAGTGAATGACTGCATAGTGCAAATGCGCAATAAGAGGGCACTGCTAAAAGTGCTTCACTTCATAAAGGAGGAAACATGCTTGTTAAATGCTAAAGGTCACGTATATCCATGGTAGAATCCCAAATAGCTTAAACATGCGTTTCCTATATGCCCACTGTGTGGCAAGGCTTTTGCAGCCAAATGACTTAAGTCTTGGTTGGTTTGACTTGAGTTTAACAGGAGTTTTGGTGCCAGTGTCAGGGTCTGGTGGACGTATGGCTGCATAGAATGGTATCTAGTCAATCCATCGAACCCCAAAGCATCTAATACCAAACCATCGAATTATAAGCAGCGAAATTGCATTCCATTGAATAGCCATTTCGTTGTATATAATTCCATGGATCCATCGAAATTAGTGGGGTGGGGTGAGGGTTAGGGGTTAGGGTTAGATTAGGGGCTAGATTAGGTTTAGTGTTAGGGGTTAGGGTTGGGTTAGGGTTGGGGCTAGGGTTAGATTAAGGGTTACATTAGGGTTAGATTTGGAGCTAGGGTTAGGGATGGAGCTAGGGTTAGGGATGGGGCTAGGGTTAGATTAAGGGTTAGATTATGATTTGGGTTGGGGCTAGGGTTAGGGTTGGGGCTAGGGTTAGATTAAGGGTTATGTTAGGGTTGGGGTTGGGGCTAGGGTTAGATTAAGGGTTACATTAAGGTTGGGGCTAGGGTTAGATTAAGGGTTACGTTAGGGTTAGGGTTGGTGGGTGGGCGTGGGGGTTGGGAGGGCCAGGGGGTAACCCCCACCCCAATATACCAAAAAAAAAATGAAAACGTTACAAGGAGCTGCCCAGTGCTGAAACTTAATTATTGGCTCATCTTTCTTTGCATTTTCCCATACTTTACATTTGTCCGGGGGTTTCGCCCCAAAAACAAAAGACATACTTTGCATAAGGCTGCTGTGAAGGCTGCCCTGCCATAACGTCGACCTTTTGCCGCCCATTTTGCGGGGGTTCCCCTTACTGCCTATGCATGGCCCACCACCACACTTCCCCCGCCATACCCAACACTTGTCTCCAGGGCCCTCTTCAGATGGTCTCCATGCCACTAACCCAGAACCCTGACGCTGTCTGGCATGCAACGTGACACAGCCTCTAGTGCCTCGGGGAAACCTAGGAGGGGATATGGAGACCTCAATCATTTAAATCAGCCCACACCTGTGGATTCTAAGCTTCATGCATTGATGCTTGGGCTGGTACCAAGCGTAATACATTGATGCTCAGTCCTTGAGTGCTTTGCAGCCGCCTTCAATTAATGGAATCTCTTGTTTTGTCTGGACCTTAAGCTCCCAAGTCTATGATGCCCGCGAGCAAATCTCTGTTCAAGTCCATTTGGTGCATTTGCACGTGAGCATCTCAATGATGCACCCAGCATCTCCAGATCTGTACCGGTTTGGGGCTTTGTGAATCGGGTGTAAGGTAGCAGGTGCGACTCTGAGATGGTTACAGGTATTTCCAGATTTGCTCCAGCGTAATTCTTGCTGAATCTGCGCAATGCCTGTCTCTACGTGCCGCAAGAAACCGATAAATTGAATATAGAGATGCTATACAAGGATTATCGAAAGCCTGGGAGTGCATTTCACACATCGACGAACTGCAGCACACTTCTCTGCAGGACTAGTGCAGCTCTTTTGATCTGACCCAAATATGCCCTAGCCATGATATGCTTGGAGACTTGGGTCACGCTGCACGATGCATCAAATTATCATAATAAATTATTAGGGTTGCATCCATTCAGGCTTGTGGCCAACACTATCGGTGCATGCCTCCGCATTCACACTTTCCAGGGAATCTTCCCAGACTCTCACTCCAGTGTGCCTTCAATGGGCCTCATTACAAGCAGGGTTACCGCCGGAGCCGTTATGAGGCCCAATGTCTCTTCCAGGCATCATTCAAGCATCTGACCATACAGAGTCCTGGCCACTGCAGCCCTTGCTCTCTGATGGCAGAAGAGGTCCAGGCCCTCTATGGCAATCTTCTTGTGACACTGGATTTTGCAGACAAGAGCGTTACACTCTTTGACTGCGTACTGGATTTATCGAGGCGGTAATGGAGGCCTTACCGAACTACAATCCTACAGAAAGGGCGCCACCAGCCAGCGGAGCCCACCCAGGCCTCTGTGTGAGGAGATTCCTTCAAAGAACAGGCAAACTATTGGCAGTGCTTAATTTGTATTAAATAAATATATATAAGTGCCAGGGCTCACCATTTTTTGGAAGAAGCTGCTGGCGCGGTTTGTCCTCCCGTATGCCCCTGCATTCCACCACCGTTCGGGGGTCAGGAAGGGTTTGGTTTCTTTTTGCTTGGAATTCATTGACTATTTAATCAGTGCCCATCCCATCGCTGGTGCCCCCCCCCCACCCCCATGCACAGTGCCTCGTTGCTTCCCAGTTAGGTTGGAACTTTAATAATCTCATACATAAATAACCTTTAAAGGGATGTGGTCTATGGAAATATGTGTATGACTTTAGAAATGTGGGCAATACATTTTTAAATAGAGTATTCATGTACACATACAGAATCAGCAAAAGTACGGCCCTGTTTGTTTACTTAAACACGTATATTTAGCACAGCTATCTAGGGTAATAATACCTTTGGCTTGGCACAATCAGAATTATATCAGCTTTCTTCCTCATGAAGCACATGTATCAGAAGATCAAGACTTAAAGGCTGCATTATGATGAACCCTCCTTTGCCTAGTGTCCATTGACACAAAAGACACGAGTGCATAAACTGGGTCACAAGGCTGTACTGCAATGAATCCATCTGCCTGTGCTGTGAAGCATGTTCACTGAAATGTGGGCATGTTTTTAAAACTTCAAAATAAATGCCTCCCTGTGTTTTCTGTCCATGAATCTTTAGAGCTCAAAATAAACTGTTTCCCCAAAGTAGCAAGATTACACAGAAACTGCTATGCAAGATTACACAGCAGCTGCTATGCAAGATCGCACAGCAGTTGCTATGCAAGATCACACAGCAGCTGCTATGCAAGATTACACAGCAGTTGCTATGCAAGATCACACAGCAGCTGCTATGCAAGATTACACAGCATCTGCTATGCAAGATCACACAGCAGCTGCTATGCAAGATTATACAGCAGCTGCTATCCTTCGGTGTAATACTGCCTGCTTAGATTAATGTGAAAAGCTTTCAGTCTATGGGGAAACGCATGAACAGCTTCGGCACATTTCTTCAAGCTTCGGCATAAGTCAACCTTTCCTATGGATAGATGAAATCGACTATGGTCGCATGCATAATGCAAGCAAAATAAACTAACATAACATGATCAAGGTCAATCCTTCAGTCCAGACACAATCAATTTAAGTGGCTTCTGCATTTGTCCCCTACAAAGCAATAGTAGTAAGTATACACATGAAAATGGGGACTCACCTTTCCTTGAGCCAGACACATCTCCATACAAACTTGGTGCTTTTAAAATAAATGCACTGTGGTTGATGGCGGCCACAATTTTATTTATTATTTGTATTGTAGTTTCGGTTGGATAAAGCAATCTTATACAAATAAACCATTTTACAATTAAAAGCAATTCAAATATGCAATATCTTACCAGGTGAACAATACATTTCAATAACCATAAAATCCAAACTGCTGCTAATTTGATTTGTAAATTATTTTAGAATAATGATTTGACTATAGAGTGTATCTTTTACGATATCACTGGGACAACAAATTGGTGGCTTTGTTAGACTCTGAAAGCAATCGAGACGGTATCATAATAAAAAGAACAACATTTATTTTGGTGAGTACTGTGTTTCAAGGTTCAAAATTTTAAAGAAAAATCATAAAAATAAATAAATGGAAAAAATCTTACAGTTTGTCTGGAATTAGACAATGAAGCAACAAAACAAAACACAATAAATCAAAAACAATAATTTGCTAATGACAGCAAAATAGAAGACAATGGCCCTCATTACGACCCTGGCGGAAATCGAAAAACGATGGCGGAAATGCAATACCGCCATCCAATAGCGCTCGGTGCGATTATGACCCGTCACCGTAAAGTACGATGCCATTAGCGACACCGTAGTGAACGCCAACGCTAACTGCATCAAGTACGCGCACGCGCGCCATGCAAAACCGTAATTACCACCATGGCGCAACGGTACGCGAATTCTGACCCTAGCGGACATTTACCTAACGCCATCAAGCATGGCGGAAAGTACCATTCCGCCATGGTGAGAAGTACGGCATCGCGAACCAACCGTAAATGGCCCTACTGAGTGCCTGTACACCACTCCCTGGCCACATTGCACAACTCCTCGTAGGTGCAATGAAGTCACACAATGCAACCAGTGAAATGTACAAGTCACCCATGCATGCCAACGAACAAATGAATGTAGGGGCTCCAAGTGCCTTGTGAGTGGCCATCCATATTTGCCATGTCACCATTGCCGTACTGATGCAGCACAGGCATGTGAAGGTTCAAGTACAGCAACATGAACTGAAATATGAGACAAAACAACAACAGGCCCCCCATCGCTTGACACCAGTGTAAGGCAACATTCAAAGCAGTATCCTGAGTGACACTGCACCAGCCCTGTACCCCTGCCAGTAAACAAACCAACCATCAGCATAAGCATGTACCACACAAGTTGGCAGAGTGACTGAGCAGCCAGGCTCATCTCAAGAGGGGCCAATGGGAGCTGCAGGGCACAGATGGCACGAATACAGAAGCTATTCCAATGGACATGACCTCAGTCTCCCTCCAAGAAACGCACGCAAACACAGGCACCTGTGACCAGCCATATTCTGATAATCACATCATTCCACCAATCCACCTGGCTGACCGGCATCTGTTACACAAAAGCTAATCCCCCGCCCCTGAGCATGACATCATGAAAACAGTCATAATGGCAGCCCCTATCCCTGACCTCACTGGGCTTCGTAGGCAAACGCGCCCAGTACAGTACCACGCAACTATACTCAGAAGCCGGAACCCAATGCAGATCTTCTCACAATACATCGCTCCACAAATAGGAATATGCTACATTACTTGCAAAGAAGAACGCTACACGGTTAATATCAGAATAGAAATTTAATGCACAACTGTTAGGGTTGGCTCTTATACTTGCATGTGTGCTGAGCCAGGATTGATGTCACCATCAGAATGTAGGCTGTGAGTCTGGAGTGTGAGATTAGAATGTTTGGGGTTGAATGGGTTCTAACCCAGGCAGTTAGATTATGTGAGCCTGGGTGGTGGGAGCCAGTGGGCTCCTGTCCCTTTCCTCTTTATCTCCTAATGACTTGTTGACATCTGATCCTGTAACTTAAGAAGCTAATAAAGTAACCACTATGCGTACCTGGCCTGTGTATCCTGAGTGTCCCTTGGAGTGAACCCTATGACCAAGAGCCGGTCATAACAATTGGCGACGAGGATGGTCCAAGGTATGGTGAAGGAGGACCTTGGAGTGGACACCAAGTGAAGCAAAAAGGAGATGCAGGTACCTGTGTGATGTCATGTGAGAGAGGAGAAGAGACTCTGCTGCGGGGGTGCAGGCAAGAGGACAAGTGAATGAAAGGAGAGAGGGAGAGCCCACTGCCCCCCATAGACTGTTTGCGCCCACCACCCAGGGCTGTTTGAGCCAGTCCACCCAGGGCTGGAAGGGACAGCCTGTCAGAGGAGACCCCTGGGAAGAAGGTAGAGTGCCCTTTTTGAGGCCAGGAGTCATTAGAGGCTGTCCAAGAGTCTGGAGAAATGGAAAGCACCCAGGGCTGGAAGGGACAGCCTGTCAGAGGAGACCCCTGGGAAGAATGGAGAGTGCCCTGTTTGAGGCCAGGAGTCATTAGAGGCTGTTCAAGAGTCTGGAGAAATGGAAAGCACTCAGGGCTGTTTGAGTCAGCCACCAAGTACTTCTTTAGTCAGCCCCCAGGGCTGTTGCAGGCGGCCACCCAGGGGTGTCAGAAGCACCCTGCCCCATGGAGCCTGGGGCAAGGATGGTCTGTTGGAGTCTGCCAGGAGCAGGCCCCCTGGTACATGAGGAGACATTGGCAGGGTTGCATGAGGCTGCCCAAGTGTGCCACCATTTCCTGAGTGATTATGCCAGCATTATTTAAAAAGGGGAAGTGTGATTTCCATGCCAAGTAAGCGTAATTGTGCCTTTTATGCACCTGGAGGCTAAAGGTTTTAATGAGAATAGACGCTATGCTGATTTGGTCTGAGGTGGGGACCATGCAATGAGAAAATGGTTACTGTTTGGGTTTGGGTATGATAGTAGTTTTTGGGGATGATTAGTTTATGCTTGCAGAAGAAATTTTGGAGTTTCATTTAAAAGTAAAATGTCATAATGGATTGAGCAATGATGTGGCAAGCAGTGACAGTAGAGTACTGTTGTGCATTAGTAGTGAATTAACATGAGAAGTATTAGTGAGAATGATGTTGCACTGAGAATAGGAGATGCATTTTATTTTAGATGTAACCATTTTGAGGCATTGCAGGTTGGTTTTAGAGTTGGCCCCAGTTGGCAACATGGGCATTTAGGTCTCATTTAAAGTCGGTTTCCACATTTGTGTTGTGACAGGGGTTGTGTGTGAGTGGCACATATGAGGTTGATTGAGGTGGACAATCAAAGGGTGTTGATCCTATTATGCTTAGTATAACGTTTTGAGGCATTTTCGCATATTAGGTTACCTGTTTAATGGCGACATGGACTTTTAGAAAATGTGACTTGGATGTACTATGTTTCAATGTTCTGATCATCCTAAGACTATGTTTTGCTTGTGTGTGTGTGGTGTGAGATTTGTGATCTTAAAGCACAATAAGAGTGATGTTGGTCATTAATGGTTACCACAATCTTTGAGTCATTTCAGCATTTAGAGTTGCCCATGCTTTGGCAACATGGACTTTTAGGAAATGAGATCTGCAATTTATAATGTGATTATATGTCATTGCAATGCTTACTATAACCATTTTTGAGGCATTGTAGGCGTGATGTTCTGTTTGTGCGTGTATGGATGTGCAACCCATGATGACTGCCAGAGTGACTGCAGCGCTCCTTAGCAGTTAACATTCTATGCCGGGGTTGTCTGTATTTTGAACATCCTGTGTTTGTGTGTGTGTTGTAGCAGTACGTGAATGTTTTAGTGTTGGTGCATGACCAGTGTTGGGTTTTGAAATCTTTTTTATTGTTTTTTGGAATATGTTTTAATTGATGTACATGACCAGGGTTGGTCAGGGGACTCTGCGGAGTTGGAGGTGTTTGGTGTTTTGAGGCCCTGTGGGGTTAGTGATGTTACTAGTGGTAGGCTAGTATAGAACCTAGTTGGAACTTTGATTAATTGGTTAGTGACTCTGAGGGGTCCAGAGGTACCTAGTAGGAGACTAGTACCATAAGCTTTGCAAAGCTGTGTTTTTGTGATGATTGGTGGCTCTGAGGAGTTCACATGAAACCTAGTGAAGCTTTTATGTTGTTTTGGATTGTGGCTCTGCGGAGCAGTCCAGAGGCATCTAGCAGGGGACTAGTGCCTGAAGCTGTGTGAAGCTTCTATGTTGTTTTTGAAGGTGTCTAGCTCTGCGGAGTTTACTTGAAGCTGTGTGAAGCTTTGATGTTTTTGGTGACCCTGGAGTTGTTAAGGTCCAGGGATTGCTTGGAATTCTGGAGATGCAAGTTACATTGCATTTAGTGTTTTCTTTTAACTTTAGGTGACTTTTGGAATTGTTCTTGAGTCCGCTCTTGATTAATTTCAGAAGCCTGGCAACGTTTCATCTGCAGCTGTGTTCACTTTGGGGTGTTTATTGGGTTTTGAAGGGCTCATTTGTCTGGCCAACATTTGTAGCGTTATGCTGGTGGTGGTTGTTTAGTGACAGCTGGTTGCGTTTCTTTATTGGTGTGATGAGGTGAGTGACTGGTGATTAGGTGTGTCTGTGTTGCTTGAATTTTCGAATGGATTTGACAGCGGCATGAGTTGTGACTGTGGTTTCTTGGTGACCCAGGTAGATTGTTGGGTTGTTAGTAAGTATCTTGCGCAGTTATGACAGTACCTGGTTTTTCCCGGTTTTGGGAGTTAGTACTCGGAAGTGGCAGTCCGAGGTTCCTTTGTGGCAGAGAGGAACGGAAGGAGCTTTGTGTTTGGTTGGTCTTGGTAGTGTTGTGGTTTGTTTGCCGAGGTGGGTGGTTAGTGCTCGAAAGGGGCAGTTTGAGGTTCCTTTGTGGCAGGCGGGAACGGAAGGCGATTTGTGATGTTTTGATTGGTTAGGAATGTTAGTTGTGGCGGCTGGGACTGTTACAGGATGTTAGTTACGCCTGTTTGTTCAATCTCTGGGGTTAGCGGAACTCTGCTGAGAGTGAGGTGTGTCTTGCTGTTGTGAAAGTGTGTGTTGTTCTTTATGCAAGAGGAGGAGGTGTTAGGGTTGCTTTCTCTAAGTGTGTGTTTGAGGTGTGTTTGTTTGTTGTAGGAAAGGAGGTGTTAGGGTTGGCTCTTATACTTGCATGTGTGCTGAGCCAGGATTGATGTCACCATCAGAATGTAGGCTGTGAGTCTGGAGTGTGAGATTAGAATGTTTGGGGTTGAATGGGTTCTAACCCAGGCAGTTAGATTATGTGAGCCTGGGTGGTGGGAGCCAGTGGGCTCCTGTCCCTTTCCTCTTTATCTCCTAATGACTTGTTGACATCTGATCCTGTAACCTAAGAAGCTAATAAAGTAACCACTATGCGTACCTGGCCTGTGTATCCTGAGTGTCCCTTGGAGTGAACCCTATGACCAAGAGCCGGTCATAACAACAACAAAATCACCAAGCCCATACAGCTATTAGGTCATGAACTCCAAAATATATTTCATTATTGTGGGCTGCATCCGCAATAAATGACCAGCTTCTTCTTGTGTGACGCCCTGTACCTTCATGGTACACAGGGGCTACATTCACGTTCAAAAAGGCAACATGGAAGCGCCTAGAACCGCAGGGCCGTCCCATTAGGTAGGCACTAGTCCAGCTGAAAGGTCAATATGTTGCTCCTAGCCACTAGTACTGCGTAAGGGCATGTGGCCCATTGGCGATCGTCCCATAAGATCGTAATGGTGCTCCACTGATTAACACGAAGCAGCAGGTGTCGGGAGTAAAAGCCATCTGCAGGAGTGGCATACAGATGGCAGCGGCAAAAGGGGAGGAGATACCTGTCACCCAAATGAAATGAAAAAGAATAGTATGGGCATCAGAACTTCATTTGAATTACTCACTTCAATGATCACACTAAATCCACAGCCATATGCATGCTAGCCCACTCAAAAGGATTATTCCCACCCAAAAATCACTTGTGAATCATAACTATATAAATCGAGGTGAAAACACTATTACAAACGAGTGTTTGTGTGCATGCGTCTGTTAAAACAGAATCCATTAGATGGGATTAGTAACGTGCATAGACACAAGTGTTTGAAGGCGCGTCAAGACAGGGAGGGTTCAACAAGGGCAGATAGACGATGGTCCCACTATGGCAGCCCTGCATCACATAGCGCAGGGGAAGTGGATAGATTCCAAAAAGCCATGTACATGGCAAACTCTCTATTAAATCATCTGTCCATGCATCCATACATCATCCCCTCATCCCGGTATGAAAACGCCTGATTATTTACTCACATAACATGTGAAATTTCCATTGAGTCTGTGCGTAATGCAGTCTGCAAAATCCACTGTGCTCCAGCCCGGAATTCCAGTGTTGTGAAGTAACATGTATTTGGGAACGTCCGGCCTTATCGTCCACTACGCTATTGCGCATCCCATACTATTCATATCAATCATTGCATTCTCGCCATGGCCCCTGTCCGAAGGACATTAAACAATAGAACGTTATATTTGCAGTCAGACCTGTGGGCGTCTCCTCGCCGCTAGCTGAAAACCGAAAGCGCTGTCCTTCGAATTCCTCATTTGCAACATCACGTCGAAAAGGCATCTGTGACCGCTCGAAATCACAAATTCATCCATGTAGTGCGGCAGTGTGTGAAAATGGCAACTGGCTTCACTCAGAAATGGGACGCCCCGCCCGTCGGTGAACCTCGGTACAGTGCTGCATGAGGGTCCACCGTTAATCGAGCACTACATTCCACTGACCCTTCACAAGTTTGTTCGCGACTGTAAAGATAGTATGTGAAACAATGGGACCATAGCAGAATGAACATATGAAGCAATATTTCACTGCCATCGGGATTAAATACATGATTGTAATAGCAAGATGCCATGCGTCAAATTGCAGCGTTGTGTGCGGGACGTGCTCGCCCAAAGGGGATTGCAGCTTGCACAGGTGGAATGAATCACCACAGGTGGAGGCTATACTGCCTGAAAACACATAAATTGCACACCCAACCCCCTCCCACAACCACACCCACTCCAAAATGCTACCGGCAGGACTAGCGATGTTGGCCCTGGGGGACCTGATAGCACTGCAAGTACTCCAACTTCAAGAAGAAGACGAACACCAACTACTACAACAACCGGCCGCACAGAGGAGGAGGAGGGCAAGGCAGGGCCAGCAAGGCCCACCAGCACAGCCACTACCACCACGCAGGCAGCCCGCAATCCCACGCCTCCGAGCTCATCCGTTCAACCTCACTGATGAGCAGATCCACACCCTCTACCGTTTGGACCGGGACACCATAACCGCCATTGTGGACATGACACACGCTGACCTTGTCAGCATGATAGATAGCCCAACCGCCATCCCACCCCTACTGAAGGTGGTGTCTGTACTCCACTTCCTGGCCACAGGCACCTACCAGCACACAGTCGGACAGTTGCATGGCATTTCACAGCCACTGTTGTCACGGACACTATTGCAAGTGCTCGATGCCCTCCTGAAGCACGCAGACGACTACATCTCTCTACCACGCTCGGAGCAGGAAATTACGAACACAAAAATGGGATTCCATGCACTTGCCGGCATACCGGGTTGCATTGGTGCCATCGACTGCATCCATGTGGAATTGGTTGTCCCACATGCCATGGAGGCCCAGTACCGCAACCGAAAACAATATAATTCTCTTAATGTACAAATGGTGTGTGACTCCAACAGGATCATTACACATTGTTGTGCCCGATTTCCTGGATCAACCCATGATTCTATGGTCTTGAGGAACTCTACAATACCACGCTACATGGAGCGACACGCAGGGAACAGATCCTGGCTACTCGGTGAGTCTCATTTCATATGCATGATAATGTGGGGTATGTGATGCGGCAATGACCTGGCAGGAAGGGGGGGGGATGCGTACGTAGCAATGTCATTCCACAAACATCCTTTATTGTCCACATACAGGTGATGCCGGGTATCCACTGAAGAGATGGCTCCTTACACCACTCCGGAACCCACAGAACCAGCATGAGGAGGACTACAACCATGCCCACTCACGTACCCGTGTAGTCATCGAACAGGCATTCGGCCTACTGAAGGGTCGTTTCCGCTGCCTCAGCAGGTCTGGCGGGGCACTCCTGTACCGCCATGAGAAGGTTGCAAAGATGGTCATGGCATGTGTCATGCTACACAACATGTGCGTACGTAGAAATGTGCCCATGCCCCCTGACGCAGAACTGCAAGCACCTGAAGATGGTCATGATGAGGGTGGGGATGTAGCAGCACCTCAAGGAGTCCGCGAGGCACAGGAGGGCCGTGAAATTCGTCAGATTATCATAGATTCATGCTTCTAGCACTCACGCCTGGTGGCTGATACATGGACACGGGACTTGTGGCACTGTGTGTGTCTGGAACATGCACAATATGGACTGTACGCCTATAAAGGCCTCGTACACAAAGATCAATGTCCACACATCTCATTGGATGAATGTGAAATGTTTATAGCATATGTGAAATTATGTTACACACCCCATCGACCCGCCACCCAAGTAAGCCCAACACACCCCCTCCACCCTCCTACCTCCCCCCCGAACACCAGTGTCCAAAGATGCTCATTGTCAGTGGGCAGACGCTATTGCAAGCCCCCTCTCCGGGTATCAGGGGCACCCCTGCCTGTGGAGCGCAGGTTCCTCCCAGATCTATGTTGGGGGCTGCCCTGGACGGAACTTGCAACGGATGATGTCTCTGCCTGCTCACGTCCATGCATGTCCCTAAGGGTTTGTGAGAGCTCAGTGAGCACACGGCGCACAGCGGCAAGTTCAGCACATACGTCTTTGGACGTCGCATGCAGTTCCCCCCTCAGGCTCTCGGTGCTTCTCTCCATTTGTACCCTCAGGCTCTCGGTGCTTCTCTCCATTTGTACCCTCAGGCTCTCGGTGCTTCTCTCCATTTGTGCCCTTAGTGTCTCTGTACTTCTCTCCATTTCTGCCCTAAGTGTCTCAGTAGATGTTTCTATGGCTGCCTTAGTACCCCCACATTCATCAGCATGCTCCTTGAGGAGCGTGGCCAGTTGCTGCTGTTGCACGATCACCTGGTCGAGGGACTGTTGCCTCTGCTGGGCCATGCCCATTTGCGGTGGTGTCACAGAGGGGCTGATCACCTCATGTTGCCTTGCCACAGGGCTTGTGGGGGATGGCCAGTCGTCGTCTTGTGGGTGCACCTGCGTGGTATCCTCATGGTGTACGGGATGAAACAAACAGGGGGATTGAGACAGGTCATGGATGGATCCTACATCGACAGCACCGTTTTCTGTGTCGGAGCATGCTGCCATTAATGCAGTGTCACCTATGGTGCTGCTGCCACCAGAAGCAGTGCCTTCTGTGGCATCCATTGGGGGGACCTGTGGTGCTGCTGTTGTGGGCATGCTGGCTGCTGGGGTGCCTGTTGAAGTCCCCTCATGTGTGCTGCCACTTGATTTGTGCTGCTGCCGTGTCTTGATCCGTGCAGCTGAGGTGGAGGGTCTTTGGCCGTTGGTCTTGGCCCTCTTTGCAGGTGTGCTGGTAGGGGTGTCCTGGAGTTCGTCGTTTGAATCGGACCCTGTGGTGGAGTAAAGGAGGGCGAGCGTTATTAATGGGTCTGTGGAAATTGGAATGGCAATGTATCGCATGCATTGGGGTGGTACCTGAGGGTGATTTGGGTCAGGGCCTTGGAGGTGGTTTCATTTTTGTGTGGATTGAGGATGCAGTTGTTTTGCAGCCTGCAGTTAGGGTGTGCATGCTGCACGTGTAGAGGGTGTTTTTAGGATTTTTAATTATTTATGTATTTATTGTGACTTTTAAAGTGCGCTATCAGGCCAATGTATGTGGACGTTCTCCTGGCCATGTGTTTCTGTTGCACTATGTGGACACATGGTACTTCACATGATTGGACATTGTGGATTTAGCATTGTTTTATTTGGCCCACCTACCTGATTCTTCGGATGTCTGCACTCCTTTCTCCATCCCTCCGACTCCCTCTATACTCTCCATTCCAATGGTGGAGGCACAGATTTCTTCCCAGGGGGTCAACTTGATGGGTGATTCCGATCCTCCCCCGGTAGCTGTGGCAATGTTACGGTTGGCGGATAGTATGCTCCGTACGCGTATCCGCAAGTCGTCCCATCGCTTTCTGCATTGCTGTGGGTTGCGGGGTGCGGTCCCCACCGCACTTACCCGCTGTGCCACCAGGGCCCATATGGCCTTCTTGTTCGCAAGTGCCGTCCTGGTCATTTGCGTCGAGAAGACGACGGCAGCATTCTCCTGGAGGGTCTCTGTGAGCACGGTGAGTTCCTCATGGGAGAAGTGGACCTGCCGCTTGCGGTCGCACGCTTTTTTCGCTACTTTTCCCATTTTTGTTGTTTTCACTAGGGTGGATTTCGGGTTGGGATGTGTCTCAGGGTAGGATTTTTTATGGTTGTGTTGGGATTCTGATTTTATAGGTGTACGGCGTGCTGTTTCCCGTTCCGGGACCATGTTTTTACTTCCGTTTCCGTATATTTACGGTCACCGTATTTTCCGATTGCCGCTCATTACGGTGACCGCTATGATGGGTGGCGGAATTGCACCTAGGGCGCCGTACGACGGCGGTGAGGGGCGTTTTGGGGACATTTCCGCCATCGCGGACTTTGCACTTCCGCCATGGCGTAGTGCTCGTGCCCGATGGGTCGGAATTAGCCGCACTTTACTCCGTCGTGCAATGGCGGAAACGCTATTTACGCTATGGCGGTCAGGTCAGTTACTTTCCGCCAGGGTCGTAATGAGGGCCAATGTCTGATTCTACCTTGGAGGCATTGGATGAACAACATAAGTTTATGAAGAAATACCTCCACTCTAATTCTTAAGTTTTCAATTTTAAGCAACAAAAAAAAATAATGGAGTGAAAAGAGGCTATTAACTTATAAATTTCAGATTTTGACTTTAAAGAGGTCTGCCTACGTGTAGGTGTCTTTACATAAACATTTTTCAAAACTTAATAATAAACAAATGTAGATAGACATCGAGGACACGTTTCGGCAAATGAGCCACCTGTCTGGCAATTAACTCCAAAAGTTGCCTTCCTCAGGGTGAAAAAACAACTGGACCCTCTGGGAAAGCAGACAAAATAATTGGTTAAAGAAAACTATAATTTAAGTGCTAGATTCTGTCAAGATTGCTTGCAGAGTAAGTTTAAGCCGTGGGGCAAACTGCCAGAAGATGTGACTGTAACTTAATTTGGACAACCAGATGAGGTTCTTACCGAGATAACCAGGGCAGAACATCTGGGAAATAGGCCAGGGATGGCCTCAGCAGCAAAGCAACATCACAAAAGGTGAGACGGTGAAAACAACCTCTGTACAAAGTAATTGGAGCCTTTGTCAAAGTGCAATTGGGAACGCGTTTTTACTAGAAAAACCTAGAAGAATGAGGGTGCTATTTATTAAAATGCCGTCTAGCCAAATAATAAAGGGCAACAATACATTTCATCTTTAATTCATACAAATTCCTAACATACATAATGACATATATTTCATCACAAATTCGTAAAATTCATGCCATAAAATTAAACAATTAAAACCCCCAATCCATTCTCTTTCAACCACACACTACTCAAAAAGCAATTCTTCTTAAATCTAATGGAGCTTAAACAGATTGACCAATGTCCACTCCTTCCTACTCACCACCTCAATTGAATTAGGCCAGCCACAGGTTAATCCTGTATGCTCACCACTAGTCAAGCTGGCATAACATTCAGTCACATTCAAAAGGGAGACGTCATGGACGTGGTCAGACCACAATTGTAGCCTCACTGATTGAAATGCCTCACATTCCATCAATATATGATACCCCTTTGGTTACAGATCTCACAGTCCCCTGAGACATCAGTCCTTGATCTTTTTAGTTCCACGTCCCCTGTGTTCAGTACGTTGAACCGGAATCTCATGAACTGCTCCTGCCAATAGGTGTTAGGGAAACTTTTTTTAAATATGATGGTTTGGTCCCCCTTCTATCTATGGCTACTGGATTTGTATGCAGACTACGAGAGCTTGTAACCTCAAATGTTTGTATCCAGCAATTTGTTCTTTACTCCTATTGGGTTTTCTACCAGTTCGGGCCGATCAGAATTGCATTCACGCAACACCCGTTTGGCCGCCATCTCAAATCTACTCAGAGGAATGCTACCACCGCTCCACAGGGCCCTTGCCAAATCTTCATACAGAGACCCATGCTGTGGTGCAACTATATTTTTGTACAACGATAATATTATCCAATGCAGGTGGCAATTTAGTGAACTCAGCCCCAATTCAAATCTTAATGTGTTCACTGGTACACAATCCGGCGGTTTCAGACACTTTCACCATACATAGCCTTCCACCTTGTCCCATATGATGTTTCTCGACATGGAGGTTGCCGAACAAAAGGGTCGGAACTATCTTTATATTATAGAAATTAATCAACGGTAACAGTGAACATTTACAGTATTTATAGTTTTTCTTTTTCATTTGCGTAATTAATTGTGTCGACTTCCCCCAAATTCATTTAAACGCCGCTCTCTTTGAAGCGACAGATGTTATTAGGAGGCCTAAGTATAAGATGGAAGGTTCAGGTCTCAAAACATGGTCTCTCACCAGCCGCCTGAACCCAACTACTTTCCTCTCACATTTTACAAAGCGGATTACCTTTGTTTTCTTAGCATTTAGATCTGATTCATTAGTGTCAGAATAACATTTAATTGAATTCAGCAGACGTTTAAGTGAAATCTGCATCTTATCTAAAAGGACCACATCATCTGCATACGTCGGGTACTGCACCTCTGTCTGACCAATTTTTGGCAGTGCAAACCTGAATTGTGACAGATACTCCACCAAGTCTGGCAAATACAGGTTGAACAGACATGGAGCTAACACACACCCCAACACACACAGTAATCTGCTCTCCCTTCCTCTTCTCCTTCCTTCGTGTTGCGGCCAATGGAGCGGCTGCATCTGTTGTCTCCTGCCACCACCTGAAGCCCCTTTAGTGCACTTGGTGCACTTCCACCATGGATAGCATGCCCCCCCTCTGGGCTGCAGCGAGCAGTGCACGATTGAGCAACATTTCAAAATTAAGTTACAATTTTCGTACGGACGGGCATCATCATCTTCCTTTGTGACAATTGTATTTTATGAGCCCTGACAATGCTCCGGTTCGTTTTGATGTTTGTGTGTCTTCATTTAAGTTCTTTGCTGCTATGCCACTCCAAGATGGCTGTGCCCTTTGTTGAGCACTGGAGTGCTCGGGCTGGTGTGCATGGGGCCCATGACCTTCTTCATCTTCTTCAAGATTGGCCATGACCTTCTTCATCTTGGCCAATCAGGAGGCCGGCAGGCATGGCCGGCTCTCCTCACAAGGCCCGATCCGAAGGCCCCTGTCTGCTCCCTGTCCACTACCATAACGCTGCCCTCTTCTCCTTGCTGGCCCTCCTCTTGTCCCCCGGATTGCTCCGTTGTGCCCCCCGATGCCCACTTGTCCCTGTGTTGCTCTGATGTGCCCCCCAGCCCCCTTTTGTGCCCAGTGTTGCTCAGTTGTTCCCCCACCCCTCTTGTCCCCTGTGCTGTTCTGTTGTGCCCCCCTCATGTCCCCCACATTGCTCTGTTGTGCCCCCCACCCCTCCTGTCCCCTGTGTGGCTCCATTGTGCCCCCCCTCATGTCCCCCACATTGCTCTGTTGTGCCCCCCACCCTTCTTGTCCCCTGTGTTGCTCTGTTGTGCCCCCACCCCCTCTTGTCCCCTGTGCTGCTCTGTTGTGCCCCCTTTTTTGTCCCCTGTGTTGCTCCGTTGTGCCCCCCTTCTCACATATGGGTGTTGCCTGTTTTGCTTGATTCTTCTACCCTGCTTCCCCTGCCCCCCGTCAACCATCGCCTTCCCTCCCACCCCTTTCATTTTACCTCTGCAGGAGTCTGCCCTGATAAATTCTGATTTCACCATCACCATCTTGTGGCCAATGCTTGGATTTGACTTTATGGACTTCATTGACTCACGGTGCGTCACCCTTTCTCAACTCTCATATTGGACTTCCACTGCATCTTGTACTCCTGGTAGCCCTGAATCATGCTGTTCCCATCTTCATCTTGAATCTTGTCTTGCATTGCTGTTCTCTCGCAACATTATGTGTTACTACTGACTTCTGCAATTGTATTCGCTCTCCCCTCTTGCTTCTCCACTCTTTTTTCATTGCTTACTCTCTGTTCTTTCCTCCTTTCCCTTTCTCCCTTTTCCTATCTCCTCCTCTCCTCCCCTTGCTTTCTTCTATGAACTTACTCTATCAGAATTGTCCTTGCCCTAGTATGATAGCAACCTCTTCTATCTGTATCCCCCGTCCCCTTACCTACTTTTTTCTCTCCCCCCCTGCAGCACTATCAGAAATGTCGTCCGGTCTAGTACGATAGTCACTTGTTTTGTTCCTCCCCTCCTTTTCTGCACCCCTCACCCTCACCTTTTGTTAATCTCCGGCTCTACCAGAAATGTCATTACAAACAGGAGTCAAGTCAGCGGGAAACATATAAATTCACTTTAAGGGCATAGTCCTACCATTCAGGAGATGGACACAGTGCTGCTGGTCATAAAACAGATCACCATACATCAATCAATACATAATAAAAAGTAACATGTTTATTAAATTTCTTTTCAATTTATTTCAATATGTTAAAAAACAGGATTAAATAGCCTACAAAACGTGTGCAATGCATAAAGTTGTATCACACAATTTAAGAAATAAAGTGCATACTGTGGTACAGTGCTAATGCCAATTGTAAACCTCAAGAGAATATCGGCAGGAAATAGATCAATCTTAGAAAATAACAAATGCAAAACTCAAGAGTGACTGGGGGGTATCCCTAGATGAATGAAGGGGATCACTCAACCGGGGAAGCCCACAGAAGCTCGGAGATGATTCAAATGTGCAAATAGCAAATGTATATTAATAGCACATTCTAAACAATGCAAAAAGTCAAAGTCGAATCAATAATAGTAATCATCAAACAAGAGGACCAATTGTAAGAAAACTCAATACCAGAGTAAATACACATCTAAAAGACATACACATAAGAATACGAGTTAGGGATGCTGTGCATCAACTACTACGGTGTCATGCAAAAAATAAACGAAAATCAAGAAGGCATGGCATCATTAAAGGTTTAGTAGTTTCAATGGAAGAAGTGCATCTTGCAGAAAGGTGCAGATGGAATCCATCTTCATCAGGACAAAGCATTCCCATAAATTGGATTTTTTCTGGATCATTCAACGACATCTTAATGAACGTACTCAGATTGAGGTAAAAACATTCACATATATAATAGAACACACTTGGGTATTTGTATTTGTTTTATTTGTATAGCGCAGACCAGGCCCAAGGGCAACCGGGCGCATATTTTAGTGGAACATTACATTACAGGTAGTAGAGCATTACATTACAGGTAGGACATATCATCACAGTAGTCCCAACAAATTGTCAACAAAGTGTGCAATTGACATTACAAATCAAGGCAACAAACAGAACGGAGCAAAGCAGGACTAGGTTCCACATGGCCTGTCCAAAAACAGAGGAGCGGTTGTTAGTGGGATGTAGCTAACCAAAGCTTGGCTTTGTGTTTGAATTGGTTAAATAAAGGTAGCGTTCTGATCGTGAGTGGTGCGGTGTTCCAATGCTTGGCTGCCAGGACAGGGAAGCTGGCGCCCCCGGCAGAGTGAAGCTTGAATTTAGGGATCGCAAGACCTTGGGTTTGTGCAGATCTGAGTACTTGTGCTGGTGTATATTGAGTGAATTGCGAGGCTAAGTATGATGGGGCCTGGTGGTTGATACATTTGTATGTGAGGGCCAGTGCTTTCAGAGAGATCCTTTGGGTGACTGAAAGCCAGTTGAGGTTCTTCCTGGTTTCTGAAATGTGGGCAGATCGGGGGATGTTAAGGGCTGCTCTAATGGCATTGTTTTGGGTCGTCTGAAGTTTGTTAAGATTGCCCTGGTTAGTGCCTTGGTACAGTGCATTGAAGTAGTCCAATTTAGACTAATGCAGTTCTGGGCAGTAAGGAATGGGCGACAGGCTGAAATCAATTTGCATGTGTATGCAGACGCAGCGGCCACTGAGTTAGTTTGTCTGGTGAGTGTCAAGGAGGCGTCCAGGTATATACCCAGAGTTTTGGTGTCTTTAGATACTTTAATCAGATTGCTGTCAATGTTAAAGGAGCCAAACAGGGGACTCAGTTTGTTAAGTCTCTGTTGCGTGCCTAAGATGAGAAGCTCAGTCTTGTCATCGTTGAGGCACAGCTCGTGCTGGGCCATCCAGGCTAGTATGACAAGGTAAATGTCATTAAGGGCTTTAGAGTCAGCAATGTAGTCACCCGTGATGGGTATGAGTATCTGGGTGTCATCAGCGTAATTCATGTAGGTGACACCCAGATAGTCAAGCACATCAAATAAAGGTTTGGTGAAGACATTGTAGAGAGTTGGGGAGACACAGGACCCTTGCGGGACTCCACAGGGGACTGGTATGGGATCGGCCGATGCAGTAGGGGAGAAAACTCTCATGTGCCTATTGTCGAGGAATGACCTAATCCAGTTGGATGCATTGTCAGAGAAGTGGGCCGCTGACTTCAAGTGCCGACATAGTATTTGGTGATTGACCAAATCGAAGGCAGCGGATAAGTCCAGGAGTAGTAGAAGGGCCAGTTTACCGTTGTCTTTAAGGTCCTTAATTTGAGTTTTGAGATCAAGTAAAGCTGTTTCAGTCCTGTGCTTAGGTCTGAAGCCAGATTTTCTTGAGCCGAGGAGGTTATTGGTTTCTAAGTAATTCTGAATCTGCAGGTATGCTGCTCTGTCAAGTATTTTGAGTAGGAACGGTACGGTGGTAATCGGTCTGTAATTAGTTGGTGTTTCAGGGTCTAGGGTTGGTTTTTTTAGGAGAGGGATAACCCATGCGTCCTTTAAGTTCTTGGGTACCGTACCAGTTAGGAATGAAGAGTTAATGAAGGTGGTTATAAAAGGAGCGAGGTCATGTGCTGCTTCCTTGATGATGGGTGCTGGGCAGGAGTCACCTTGGCAATTAGAGGGTTTTAAATTGCGAATGATGTTTTCGACCTCAAGGATGGTTAGTGGGGTGAAACTGAAGGGGGTGTGAGTAAATGAGGCCGTCGGAGTATTGGTAGGTTTAGTAGGGGGGTTGGTGAGTAGGGTAGTTTGTTTGGCGTTAATTTTCGATTGCAGGGTGGTGATTTTGTTGAGGAGAGCGTTTTGGATGTTGTTGCACCAGTTACTGTCTTTGGTGCAGGTGTCGGGCGCAGGGGATGGGGATTCCAATTCTTTAAGGATTTTAAATAACTCCTTAGTGTTAGATTCCGCTTGTAAGATGCGTTGGTTGTAAGTCTCCTTTTTAGCTTGTAGTATCGCTTCCTTGTAATTGTGGGTGGTGATGATGAGGCGATCTTTGTTAGAGACAGATGGGTGGCTCTTCCAGAGTGATTAAGCCTTACGTTTTTCTTTGCATAAAGTTCTTAACTGCGGGGTGAACCAGGAGTTCAAATGGGCTTGTTGTTTGGCTTTCCGTAAATTGAGCGGTGCTATATTGTCTATGGCTTTGAGCAGTGTTTGATTGAAGATATCTACTAAGACTGTGGGGTCGTTATGTTTGGACACGCATTTGTTCAGGATGGGAAGGATAAGAGGGAGGAGTTTTTCCGTGGTGATGTCTTTTTAATTCCTAGTGGGAATGGCTGGAGCTATCGTAGGAGTAATGTGAGGGTTGGTCGCTGGTAAGTGGAAGATGATGATGTGGTGGTCAGACCAGGCACAAGCGTGGTTGGAATTTATGGAGGTGTTGCAATTAAGGTCAGTAATCCAATCAAGCGTCCTGTCCTTAATATGGGTAGGTTCGTCAATGCATTGTTTGAAGCCTAAATTAGCTAATGAGGTAGCGACCTCAAAGGCCGAGTGATCCTTGGTGTCGAGAAGGCCCAGGTTAAGGTCACCTAGAAGCAATACCTGAGAGTTAGGTTTGGTATTGACGGTAAGAATGGCCGTGATCTCATCTATGAAGGGGCCAAGTGGTCCTGGAGGTCTATAGATAAGGTGGAGAGTAGCAGTGTTAGTTGGAGATAGGGTGAGTTTCACAGAGAGGGATTCTGCAGAGCTGAGCTTAGTGTTGGGGATGATTCTAAGTGTAATGTTATTTCTGTGTATGAATGCGACTCCGCCTCCTTTGGATGTTGATTGTCGGTCAGCTCTAATGATAGAGTAACCGTTGGGGATGGCGAGGGCAAGGAGTGTGCCAGAGGCTGCATGTAGCCAAGTTTCAGTAATGGCTATAAAATCGAGGTTTTGAGTGGTGATGAGGTCGGAGATGTCCAGCGTGTGGGCCGTGATAGATCTAGCGTTAATGAGGGCACCCTTGAGTTCTTTGGCGGAAATGGTGCTGAGTGATGGTGGTGTCTTCTGTGTAGTGGTGGTGTTGAGTGTGTGCTGTGTGCCAGAGGCGCGAGGGGCACAAGGCAGTCTGGATCCAAGTCTAAGATTCCTGACTTGGAGGGTGCAAGGTTGATTGGGTGTAGGTTTGGTGTCGAAGTGTTGGAGCCTTAGGGCAGGGTCATTGAGGTATGGGTTGCTAAGGGGCATTGTGGGATAGTGTAGGGTGGAGTGACGATGGTCAGTCTTAACGGTGCTAGGAGTGGGGGGACAGAGCAATGTGGCAATGATGAACCCTACGATGGTAGCAAGAATAGGGTGGCTTGCAGTTGGCAGTGGCCTCATATCGTGATCCAGGTGTCCTAACCGTCTGCAATGGGATACGAGTGCACTGGAAGGTACGTAGAGGGGTTCTGCGCTGGGCAGAGGTGGGATCAGCCAGGAGATGGCAGTCTAGGTGCAATTTGCTGGGTAAGTACATGTGCAAGAATGCAGTCAATGACTAAAGGCAGAGGTTCAGCTAATCTGACTAGGTAGGTACATGTGCAAAATGCAATCAATGACTCAAAGGCAGAGGTTCAGCTAATCTGACTAGGTAGGTACATGTGCAAAATGCAATCAATGACTCAAGGGCAGAGGTTCAGCTAATCTGACTAGATAGGTGGTATTGATACCTGTAGAAAGAATGTTGAAAGAGACAAGAACAAAAGAAAAAAAATTACATAATGAATAACAAAGTTAAAAATGTTAAAGTATGGTGATCCGAAAAAATTAACAAACAGGGCTATATTCATATACCGAGGTTAAGACATGTCATGTGAACTAAGGGTAGAAGAGGTTATTACCATAGTCTGTACCCTAACGGGGGCTGGTCCCAAAAGCCTGTCGGTAAATTCAGGAAATAACGGCTCAGCCACGCCACGAAAAGATCTCATGAAAATCAGATCTGTAAAGCAAAGTGTCACAACACAACTCAAGTTATGAATTACCTAAAGTCTAAATGATCAAAACATAATTCCAGAGTTAAAGAAAAACCAACTAATCTGAAGGAAATCAACCTAACCAAAAATCAAACAATTAATCAATTTAAAATGAAGACCAATGTATATTCATAAAGAAACTAAAAAGTTAGACAACTAAACAACTAAAGGGAACACGCAACTCACCTCCAGGTTCTTGTCTCTTTCAACATTCTTTCTACAGGTATCAATACCCTAGTGTGTTCTATTATATATGTGAATGTTTTTACCTCAATCTGAGTACGTTCATTAAGATGTCGTTGAATGACCCAGAAAAAATCCAATTTATGGGAATGCTTTGTCCTGATGAAGATGGATTCCATCTGCACCTTTCTGCAAGATGCACTTCTTCCATTGAAACTACTAAACCTTTAATGATGCCATGCCTTCTTGATTGTCGTTTATTTTTTGCATGACACCGTAGTAGTTGAAGCACAGCATCCCTAACTCGTATTCTTATGTGTATGTCGTTTAGATGTGTATTTACTCTGGTATTGAGTTTTCTTACAATTGGTCCTTTTGTTTGATGATTACTATTATTGATTCGACTTTGACTTTTTGCATTGTTTAGAATGTGCTATTAATATACATTTGCTATTTGCACATTTGAATCATCTCCGAGCTTCTGTGGGCTTCCCCGGTTGAGTGATCCCCTTCATTCATCTAGGGATACCCCCCAGTCACTCTTGAGTTTTGCATTTGTTATTTTCTAAGATTGATCTATTTCCTGCCGATATTCTCTTGAGGTTTACAATTGGCATTAGCACTTTACCACAGTATGCACTTTATTTCTTAAATTGTATGATACAACTTTATGCATTGCACAAGTTTTGTAGGCTATTTAATCCTGTTTTTTAACATATTGAAATAAATTGAAAAGAAATTTAATAAACATGTTACTTTTTATTATGTATTGATTGATGTATGGTGATCTGTTGTATGACCAGCAGTACTGTGTCCATCTCCTGAATGGTAGGACTATGCCCTTAAAGTGAATTTATATATTTCCCGCTGACTTGACTCCTGTTTGTAATGATTTTGCCTCCTCACAGTCAGCGAAGTAGGGGATACCCATCTATTGTTTTTTTCTACCAGAAATGTCGTCAGGCCTAGTATGGTAGTCGCCTGTCTGTTTCCATTTCCTTCCCACTCTCCCCCTCCCTTCCTTATTTATGTCATAGCACTTGCACCATCTGAAATGTCGCCAGGCCGAGTACGATAGTTAATTTCACATCCTTACTGTTCATGGCCAGTAAGAATATCATTGTACTATCCCCTGTTCCCTCCCTTGCCTTGAAGCGCTTTGAAACACATTGTGTATAGGCGCTATATAAATAAACTATCATACTATATACCCCTGTCTTAGCCCCCTCCTGGAGTAGACACTACTAGACAGGGCCCAGTGTCTGTTCAACCACACCTGCAGTGATTTATTCTCATGAATCTGAATCAAGATGGATAAAAGTGGCACAGGGATACCCCAACTACTCAACTTTCCCCAAATAAAAAAACGGTTAACTGAGTCAAAGGCCTGTGAGAAGTCAACTGTAGCTGCACAAATTGTAGAGGTGTCCTTCTCCCAGGAATGTTCCTGGTTGAAAGGCCCTTGCGGAATCCTGTGTGAAATCTTTGGAGACGCCCTTCCTCAGATGCCCATGCTTCCAACTTGGTCAATAATAATGACGCAAAAATGTTACTCTCTGAGTCAAGTAAAGAAATTGTGCGATAATTGAGTGGATTGCTCCTATCCCCTTTCTTATATATAGGGATCAGGATGGAGCGCCTCGATGACGTCGGGAAGAACCTTGACTCTACTCTGTTCTTAAACAGGATATACGCAATTTTGGACCGATAAAGTTGAGTCCGACTTCATTACTGCATTAGTAAGAACATTTGGACCAGCGGCCCCGGAGTTCGAAGCTGTCTTAAGTCAAACATCAAAATCCAACTCCCAAGGATGGTCCACCATCTAGAATGAATATTGTTCATTAGAGTCCTTATAAAGGATGTTATAGAATTTAACCCACTCCCCTTCGGGGATGGGATTAATTTGGTCCACAGCTTTGGGTTTGTTCATGCTGTTAATAATAACTGCTCTCTTCTCTAAACTGGACTACTGTACCAGCATCCTCTTTGGTCTTCCCAAATAAGCTTTCTGTTCTCTCGGCAAGACCATTAACTTTGCAACCAGGACTCTCTTTGAACTCACTCACTCACTTCACACCTACTTCCTCGTACCGTCACCAGGCTGGATGGCTGGCGATGCAAAACAGCGCCAGATTTAAATGTCTTCTCCTGGTCCACGAATCTATGCACAGTAAGGCACCACCGTATCTATCCTCCACTATCCAACTCTGCAAGCCTTCTCATAATCTCCACTCTGCCTCCTCGACTACCCTTGTAGCTCCTCGCCCTCCCTGTGCTTCTGCTCCTTCTCTCTTCTTGCTCCACTTGCATGGAATTCTCTTCCCCCGGACATCATAGCAATAGTCTGCACAGGTTTGTTCAAAACCAAACTAAAAGCCTACCTCCTCGCTTCCGAGTTACCCTCTTAACCTACCTCTCTTCCACCTGCTAGCTGACATTTTTCCCTCCCTCTCCTCTAATCAGCCTCTGTCCCTCACTTCCTCTGCCTCCACTCTAGCACTTCCCCTTTCATGGCCACATCCCGAGCACAGTTGGCCGTACTGCCTACATGCACTTAAAAATGTCCAAGGTTCATTTTCCTTAATCTATGTAAGTCTAATTATGTATTGTCCCCGGTGACTGTTCCATCTACTCCCCTCCACAACCTGGTCAGAATATCCCTCAAACTCACCCCATTGTAAGAAGCTCACTGCTTCCCATCAAATTTGATTTCTAATCTATTGTAACCAAAAGAGCATTGTCCTTCCTGTATATAAATTAATTAAAGATGTGTTCCAATCTGCACCTTGCTTAAATGATTGTGTGTGTGAATGAATGAGGAGACCTATATAGCAGAGCTCTACAGCTGAAAGTACTTCCTTGCTAAGTAAGAGAAGGCATGGTGTATAGATGTCTTTTCAGTTGTAGTTTCTGAGAGAAAGGTGTTTACCTTTTTGTAGCGGTTGTAGAGGTCAGCTGGGAGCGTGTTCTAAATTTGGGTGCATGATTTAGAGAATGGTACCCACCTTTGCATTTGCGTTGTGTCCTGGAATGGGAGATACCTGTAGGTTGGCAGGCTGAAGGAAGCAGTAGAAGAAGAGTAGTTATAATGTTACCAGGGCGCTGTCCAGTCATTTGGTCGACAGACAAATGGTCGACGCAATTTGGTCGAAAGACAAATGGTCGCATTTTTTTTTTATTTATATATTTTTTTCAGGTTTTCGTTTAGAATAAAAAAAGGTTTTTTTAGCAAAAAAAGGGGGTTGAGGGAGGACCCCCCCCAAAAAAAAGAAAAAAATGTGAAAATACAAAAGAAAAAAAATTCAACCATTTGTCTTTCGACCAAATTGCGTCGACCATTTGTCCTGTCAACCATTTATTTTCGACCAAATGACCTGTAACCACCAGGGCATGTGACAGTCCTATTAATGAGGCATGAATGTGCGGCGAGAGGAGCCCTGAGGGCAGGGGAGGCCACGTGCTACGTGCGCTGGGGCTCCCTCCTGGGCTTCTCCACCATTCCCAACCTTGTGCTAAATGAAACGGAGCACCCTCTAAACCTACCAAGTAAGGCAGTCTAGGAGAGGAACAATTGGCCAGGGCGTCTTCAACGTGGAGACGAAGATCTCAATCGAGGCCCCTGGCTTTGGAGAAGAAGGGATGTGAGCATGGATCGAGATCCACTTCATGACGGCAATCTCGCCTGTTCTCATGCCAGAGAAATCCACAACCTAGCACAAAAGGGATCCCAGGAAGATGTCCAACTCACATGCCGGCACAGTGTCGCCATGGTGGAATCAGGCGTCTTCCATGACAGAGTTACCTCCTTCAATAATGGCAGGTCCAGCTTTGGCCAGGGCAGAAACACACCCGCAATCAAAGAGGCACACATTGACTACACATGGGGCCAGGGTGGGATACACAGCCCTCTTTCAATTCCACTGCCAAGACAGTAACCAACCCTAGGGGTCTCCGCTACAGCCCTAAGAGCCCCGCCTACCGGTAAGACATGGGTACCGAAGGGGGTGGAGGCTATGAGTGTGGGAGCTGGGAGACAGGGTGACAGGGTGTTGCGTGCAAAGACAGCAAAGGAGAAAGTGGAACAAGGAGGCAAAATAAGAGAAGGGAAAGTGTTGTCGTGAGAAAGATCAGAAGAGTGGGAAAAGGATGTGCTGAAGGAGGGAACGAGAATCTCAAGAAACAGTAGGAAGGTGTGAGATAAGAGAACAGCAGAGGGGTTGATCGGCAAATCGACAACAGAGACCCAGCATTGGCCAAGCCAAGTAGGCGATATCAGTGAGTTGGGGGGTAGCTAAGGGACAGGTGTGAAGGACAGGGAGAGTCTTGTCAAACTGGAGGGAGAGATTTGGTAGGGCCACTACTTTAAGACCTGTGAGAGAAGGAAAGAGAATAGGGGTACGCTGGCCCTATTGCAGATTCTGGTGAAATCAGCCTAACCACGAAAGAATCTACGACCGATTGAATCAAAGCCTGTAGGGGTGTTGTGGGTACCCTAGCTGCTGCATCGCTTTTTTCAGGTGGCTATAATGATGGCAGCCTAAAAATCAACCCAGGACAGATGAGGACAAAAAATAGACTGCCATCAGCAAGCCAATGGGCACTACCCATGAACATTACCGTGCGCTAGAAGCTGCCAGGAGGCATCCAAAGACCCTGATGCCTTGAGATATGTTTTTGACTCTTCCATATCAGCCGGGAGAGTTACCCCTGACCTGGGTCTGGTGCATAATAGTACTTTGGCTTTCAGGTCAAGGGTTCTTGCCCCAATCTCCTATCACCCTTTCCATTCCCCGAATGATCTGTCCTGTGCGGTTGATGCTTGCTTCTGGCCCACAGAGGTCTTTTTGCATGATTAGCAGATTGCTGCGTCCCATGCCTGTCCATATATGTAACATTGTTTCTGGTTTGTTCTTTTCCCACTTTTCTATTTAGCTTGGTGCCGTTTTTTGTGGTATCTGTAAAACAGCTGTGCAGAGCTCTCTGAGACCATCAGGCAAGGTTCACACATTACGAACTACCAACTACAAGTGCAAAAAACACAAGTGGCATTTGTTTTTGGTTCCCTTGCGCCGGTCACACTGTTAGCTGGAGACTTGATGTTCCTGGCCTACTTCCACCTCGGTCCTCTGTACAGCAATTGTGATGTGTGAGTGCTTTGTTGATCCCGCTATGGGCGACCAATATTTGGTGACTTCTGCTTAGTAGCATTTGATAGTGCAGTAGAGGGTCTTGAAGGTGACCTGGGAACATAGAAAATGGCGGCCCTCTGTTGGTTAGGGCAAGGCTCTGGAGCTGACATGGCTCTGAATTTAAATCTCCACCCTTCTGCAGGACTTGGCAAATCTGCTTGGGTTGTCGTTGCATTGTCCCGGGAGGATAGCTCAACGGCAACGTGTTGACCTTGGATGCAAGACGACATGAAACAACACAGGGTCGATCCCCGGGACCGTGCTTAGAAATCTCTGGGTATTTAAGCATGTTACAAATACGCAACTAAGACAGAAAAAACAAACAATTACACAACTAAAAACCAAACAATTCCTGTAACAGCGCCGCGATGCCCGCGGGCTGTGTGAGCGCTTTAAAAATGCAGATAAATAAATAAATAAACTACATTTCTAGAGCTGGAATAACGGCTTCATTGTTTTATTTTGGGGGACATTGTGTGGCGATGCTAGTCTGTTTTGCACCCTAAAATCATGCGAATTCTCATAACAAAATAAAACGGGTAAAACAGATCAGCTGTTGTCAGCTGCGCTGCTTTGCCGATGTGTCCCGTAGCAGCAACGCATGGCACAAAGAAGAGCACAACTGTTGTTTTATATGGCCTCGAGACATACACAAAAACATAATTTTATTTTGTATGTTTATTTATTTTATTTATGGTAATTACTAGGCAGAAGACATTGTGTGTATCAACAAAAAATGACTGCTTCATGTTACTCCCAACTTCCAAAAGCTTGGAGTGAAATATGCCTTCCTCATAATCTCCTCCTGAGCCTTGCGAGAGATGAGAATAAATAGGGTATTCATCTTTAGAACTTAATGAAAATGCCCTTTACGTTTTATACAGTGCTTAGTGGGGATATTTACCTGGTCGTCTAGTGCTCTCAGTGTAATGCTTAGGCAGGAAGTCATCTACCCAGGATTACACAAGATGAATGAGTGGTGAGCCAGGAATACAGCTACAGTCTCATGGTTCCTTCCACCACTGGCAAATTAGCCACGAGACAACACTTCCCCCAATGTCTTCTGAACCGTGAGTGCGTTGCAGTATGTCTGTCAACTAAATAACTCCCAGCACTTTGCCTTACTTGGAGTTTATTCAATTATAATGAAAATAGCGTGACTACCAGTAAAACAATACAGGGCAGGTGTGAGAAACCAGGACTGCCTTCTATTTGCCCGCATCGATTGGTGCAAAAAGAAACCCAGGATGGGCGGGAGCAGCACAATGTACATTAGCGTAGCCCCGGAACTTTCCCAGACCTAGCAACACCCTTGATGCCGGCTAGGGCTAATGGGAGTTGAAGTCCAACACATCAGGTCATGTCTGGCTCTAGGTCGGAGGTATGAAACCCAACATTTATTTATTTATTTGTTTGCATTTTTAAAGCGCGCAGCAGCCCTTAGGCATCGTGGCGCTGTTACAGATAAATGTGCTGGTTATAAAAGATAGAAGAGCTTGGTGGTTGCAGGTAAACTGTGGTTACAAAAGATAGAACAGCTTGGTGGTTGCAGGCAAGCAGTGGTTACATAGAGCATAAGGTTTACAAATGGCGTAGAAAAGCTTGGTTACCTGGTATGTGTGGGGTAGGAGCTGGTTGAACAGCGTGGTTTTGAGGGTTTTGTGAAAGATGGATAAGGAGGGTTCTGCTCTAAGTGCGATGGGTAGGGCATTCCCAGTTTGGGTGCTATGTGAGGAAAACCTATACCTCCAGCGTTTACTCTATTAATGGGGGGAATGTGGAGTTGGTTGGTGTAGAGACTTCTTATGGGGCGAGCAGATGTATTTCTGGTAATGGTTTCTGATAGGTAGGATGGGGCAGAGAGACTGATGCATTTGTGTGTAAGTGTGAGGACCTGACTTTACCTTTCATCAGCGCTGTAGCCAGGATTGTCTAACACGTGGGGCCTGAAGCTAATGTGGTTGGGCCCACCGCAGTGACATTAACGCCTATAAGTGCCCACACAGCGCAGTTCAGTGGCCATTTAGAGATTTTGGGTGGGCCTTGCCTGCTCATGGCCCGACCCTGTCTACGCCTCTGCCTTTCATCCTTCCGATATCGATAAAATGAGTACCAATGAATTGGATAATACCATTAACAGACCTGCTCTACTGAAGTAGCCCAAAGGAAAGCTGCAAGTGTCCTTCATCCCTTGTTTTTAAAGTTTTCTTTCCATGTATAAGGTAGGGCTGCTGGGATACGCGATGAAACAGCCCTTACCCCACCCATAGCACCAGGCACAAGGTGCATTGCCCTAATCACATTAAATGGGCAACCTATTTTGGGTTGAAGGTCTGCAGATACAGATATGTGGGGTAGTGGAGATGTCATGGGACAGAGCTGAAAGAGAAGAAGTCATTGCGCATGTGCGTAGTCTTCAATTAAGCTACATTCCTTAAAGAATGGTCTGTGTGGAAGGAACTCATAGATGCTCTTTCCATAAACCGCCTCCTTTCCATTCTCCGGAGTCTACTGACTTTTGAGTCCGGGCCACCAGCTGCTGCCGTTCGTTTTCAGTCGTCCCTTCGGGTAAGGTAAACCTCATTGAAAGCAACGCCCGGGCACAGTTTAGCCTCTGCGGCCAAAGTACACAGGAGCCGCTACACCTCTCCAGTGCCTTGAAAGGAAGAGGCTTGTCGCAGGAACAGAATGTGACAGTTTGAGATTTCCATCCATACCTCCCTGAGGAGAAGCTTGTGTACTCTTTGCTGAGCTGTGGGTGGGTTCCTCTGCTGGCCAATGACTGCAGTTACTTCAGCCCGCGCTTGTGGCGTGGGCACGTTGGACCCTCCCTGTGTCTACGTGGGGCACTATAGCTCTACAAAGACCAACGCAGACCACTTGCATACAAGAACTCTCTCGTGTTGGCGACGCAGGGGCAGGTGGGACGAGAGCTGGGAACACCGAGGACCTTCAGGAGAGGGCTGCAGGCAGCACATGGCCCCCAGGCGTTTCCCCGAGGGTGCAGAAGTCTTCTCCAGTCAGTTAACATCTCCAAAAGTCCCAGATCTGGATCCTTGCAAATTATACAGTTGATTTCTCTGGACTAAGTATAGCGCCGGGTTCCATCTGACACCTGTGGTGAGTGTGAGAATGAGCTGTTCTAGTGTTTTCTGTTTGGCAACCATAACCTTTTCCAAAGCACTTGTTGCTTTCCACAACCAGAGTACATTCCTAGACATTACTGTTCTTTCATTCAGAATGTTAATGGGGTACAGGCTTTGGAGCAGTGCATTATGGGGCGAATGTTAGTATGTATTTTGAGATGAGTCTATTATGGCAAAGAAGATCGTGTCTCATAGACTTCTTAAAACATATATGCAAAATTACCCTGCCTGGCATTAGAGATTTACAGGCTCAATCTGAGCATTCATGTATGTGCCTCAATGTTTTCTGCTACTGCACATTCCATACATCGTGCACAGCTACACCTATTTGGACCCCTCACACACACATGCGCCAGCACGCTTCACCCGCTAACACTCCGTGCAGTAATACATTTTATTGTATTTGTTGGGTATTTATAATGCGCCTATACACAATGTGTTTGAAGGCGCAACAAGAGAAGAGGGGGGTGAGGGAGCAGGGATCACAAAACCGGTCCTACTAGGCCTTGTGACATTCAGATCATGCAAGTGCAGTGACAAGAAGTGCAGGGTTGGGGGGAAGTGCCGGTGGGTTAAGCAAGTGCCAGGGGAGGCCAGGTGGACAGAGCCAGGGGAAGAAGAGTGTGCAGGGATAGAAAGGTCCCTGTGCTAAGTGCGAGGAACGGGGCGGGAAGGGCTCACAGGGTGCAGGCCCAGCCAGGCTGGTTTAGGGGGAGAGAGCCCAGATGGGCAATTGCAGGTTGGGGGGGGGTCAGGTAGGCCTGGTGCCCTGTAAGAATCTGAAGGAACCAGGCAGCCAGTCAGGAGGCAGAGGGGACATTAGTAGGGTAGAGGGAGAGGGTAGGAGGAAGAGAAAGGGAGGGTCTTGAGAAGCTTCCAGAACTTAAGGAGTTCCTGGTCAAACCTGAGAGGGGCAGGGCGGCCATTCAAGGGGGAGGCACCTGCGGAGGAGAGAGAGCTACCCCCCACACTTTGCTTGGAAAAGTGTCTAATTTGCAGCGAGTTGGAGTTAGAAGACCAAAGGGCTCTAGCAGGGAGGTATTTAGGGAGAGAGAGTTTGATGTAGCAGGGTCCCAGAAAGCCTTGTGGATAATACAGAGGGTATTGAACTTGATCCTCGCAGCAACCAGGAGCCATTGAAGAGATTTTACGGCTGCACAGATGCGGTCCCTGGGCTTGAGGTCAAGGATAAGTCTTGCAGTCCTATCATGAAGATTTGATGCATATGGTATTATTGTAATTTGACCTATTATGCCAGGAGATGCTCTGACAGTTCAAACTAGCAGCCATTTGTCGAATTGCCTTGGTGAATGGGTTGGGTTGCAATCGGGGCCGACATTGCCCATCTCCACTGTGTACGTGCTTAGGGCATTGGGTAAAGTAAAGATGTTATGACGCATAAATGCATGAATGCACCTATAAGGTCAATAGGCGAGGAGTACCCACACACATGCAGTGACTCCAGATTTCATCCCCTTGGTGTAGGTGAGGGAAAGGCCAAACATGAGTGAGGCCTACCCACACACATGTGTTGACTCCTGAGTTCATCGGCTTGGTGTACTTCAGGGAAAGGCTAATACATGAGTGAGAAGTACCCACATACATGCATTGACTCCTGATTTCATCTGCTTGGTGTAGGTGAGGGAAAGGGCAATACATGAGTGAGTACCCCCTCAAACATGCTGCGACTCCTGAGCTCATCCACTTGCGGTGACTCCTAAGTTAATCCCCTGTGTGTAGGTGGGGGAAGTGCAATACATGAGGAGGACCCACACTCATGCAGTGACTCCTGAATGTATCTCCTTGCTGTATGAGGGGGACGGGAATGCCCAGGGAACGGCCTGGATGCCAGATAAGGTGTTGGGTAAGCTATTTCCGGGGGACATTCCCCCCTGCTTATGAGTACTTAGAATGGTGTCTTCATCAGCAGGAATCCTGGATTAAGGGATACTTGGGACCTAATCAAATTAATATTTTCTTTATTGGGAAATCCAGCCATGACTTTGAGGGCAGATCTAGAAATGTACTGTGGCCACAGGTTTACATCCTCACGCTTTTGTCTATTGCCCACGCAAGACTCCATAGTGGAGACTTTCAGACAGTCCGGGACCTCTGAAATGCTAGTAGGGCTGGAGGATAGTCAGTAACATTTCAGATTAAACAAGCGTATGGGAGCCCCTTTACTGAGAATGAACATGGGTCAAATACCCTGTTCTATGGAAGTTCTTCAACTCAGAAGGGTCTACAACCACGTTTTAGCTCACTACTACTTGGGGGTTCACCCTAAATTGCCCTGGGTAATCCAGATGTGGACCCCTTGCTCTCTGTGCTTAGAGGGGCACAGCTTCACCTCTTTGCGGAGGCCCAACTAGGCTGAAACCCATCTCTGAGGTTGCTGATGGTACCCTTGTTCATAGGAGAATTGCCCAGCATTTCGGTGCTGGACTGCCCTTGTGGGTGGGACCAGACTGATATGCAAATGGTATTTCTCCTCCGTGAAAGGTACAGTGAGCTAAAACGTGGCTGTAGACCCTCCTGAGTGGGAACCTACCCATATAACAGGTTATTTGGCCTTGTTCGTTCTCATAGGGAGGATCCCAGACCTTTTTGTATCAGTAACATTTCAGGCCTGTAACTGGCTCACTTCTAATCCTATTAGACTTTCAGAGGTGTCTTTTGAACTCCCATCTTGCCCTATCGTCCATTGGTAGATCACAGCATAGGGAGAAAAAAAAGTTCTACATATTTTAGAGGGGTTTGGGTGCTGATGGCCCTTTTCACAATTGGCAAGCTATCAGTGTAACATTCTCAATACAATTGCCAACTGCTTTCCATATCATGTGCAAAAACCCTGATAAACCCTAGTATCCTGGCCGGGGAGGTCAACAAGAACAGTCTTCGCATGGGCCTTATGAAGCAAAGGGTCCAGAATGCCACCTCAAGACTCCACTGCGGCCTATCCAATAATGGTCCTTATCTGCATTTTGTTGCCAGTCCATTGTGATGATTCGCCAGGTCTCATCCCTTCTCTCCAGGAAGGAGCTGTTTCTTATGAGGCTAGGGAGGTGAGGCTGATACCCAATAGTCCCACCAGGAGTGGTAATATGTGGGAAGAGGGACTCCTCTCCTGGGGATAAGGAAATCCACCTTGGGAAAAGCCTCCCTAAAACTCTGACACATAACCCCCCAACCTCATGGTAACCCTTTTCTTCCACCATTGACAGTGGAACTGGGTGTTATGGTAAGACCAAGACTGTACCAAATGTAAAACATAATGGGACGAAGAAGAGAACAAGAAGCATATGGAAATAACAGTATGTAACCAGCACATTCTGTGACTAGGTGGCTCAAAGGAAACCTGATGTTTGTTCCATAGAACTAGAGGAAGCATTGCAGTGTTCCGCGAGAGAGGACCCAACAGAACAAGATAAAAGAAAATGAAGGAAGAAGTAGAAGAAGTGGATCATGCGGTCTGAAAACAGCAAGGACCCCATAGGTCTTAAAAACCAACGGGGCTGCGCTGGCGTAGTGGGAACCGCTACAAGCACCATAACCTCACATAGTTGGGTTTGGTTCTGCGCTATACCAAATAAACAAACAAACAAACAAACAAACATAGTGGAAGAACTGGTAAACTGTCTGGGGAAATCCACAAGTGGTGTGGGCTGTCAAGAACTGCTAGGAGTCTTAAGAATAATTGAAGAGTGCATTGGGATTTATCTCCCTCGTCGCAGTGGTCAACTCAATAACATTGCCCAAGCGGAATGCATTGGGAGTCATCGCCCTCATCACAGTGGTTTATCCAATACCAAAGATGAAGCAGACTGTGTCGGGAGTCATCTCCCTCGGTGCAGTGGTCCACCCAATACTGCTACCCAAGCAGAGTGGAACAGGAGCCATCTCCCTCATTACAGTGATTTCTCCCGAGTCGATGTAACCCAACAAACGTCATTGGAAAGTCCAAGAGCTTTGGTAAGCAATCCCGCATTAAGGTATAGAAACCAGTAGAGCGATATACAAGAAAGATTTAGGAAAACTGGAAAAGATATCCATCATCAGAGTGTTAAGTGGAAGCCAAATAAGGATATGAGTTTTTCTACTTCCTGGAAGGAGTTAAAGAGACTAATCAAGTTTTCTGCAAGAGTGCTTAAAGACCACTGTGGAGAACTTGTATAGAAGGACCAGGAGAAGGAAGTAATTCTCCTGGTCCCTTGTGATGGAACATTGAAGGACTTTCTTCTACTTGAAGACTGAAGCAGCCAGGAGCAGGGGGTCATTCCTCTGGTCCCTTGTGATTGGACATTGAAGGAGTTACTTCTACTAGAAGACTGAAGCAGCCAGGAGCAGGGGGTCATTCCTCTGGTCCCTTGTGATTGGACATTGAAGGAGTTACTTCTACTAGAAGACTGAAGCAGCCAGGAGAAGGGGGTCATTCCTCTGGTCTCTTGTGATGGGACATTGAAGGAGTTACTTCTACTAGAAGACTGAAGCAGCCAGGAGAAGGGAGTCATTCCCCTGGTGAAGGGAACACAAAGTCCACTTTAGTAAAGACTTATATTTATAGTGTTGGGTTTAGACCAGTTGTTTTCTGATTAAAGACAGAGAACATTTCATTTTGATGGATAATCTGACAGCTCACTGAAGTTTTCCTAGGTTGAGGAAGGGCAAGCCCCTTAGATGTAGGGAGACCTAGGTTTTCATGAGTTACACAATAAAAGTTTATGGACCACAAAATGACCCCTCCTTGTCAGTCTCCTTCCCTACTCCATTCACAAGTCTGTCATTTTCCACCCTTGAAATTAAAATCTTTCTATCGAGTTGGAAAGTGAATGATTCTTGCACAAACCTGAATTATTGCTTCAGTCTAATATGAACTAAAGAAGGTCAAAGGCAGAAAATCTCCCACGTCATGGCCCTGCTCTAAATTTGTCAAGTGGAGCAGGGAGAGTTCTCCCCCATTGCCGGCCTCTTTGGCGACCCATGGGGTTGATGCAGAGAAGAGGCTTCCAAAAAAAGAAATAAGGGGACGATTGCAGGACTACACCTAAAATGTGCGCCTTTACTCGAAAAGATGGACGCTGTTCACGTTTCGAGCGCTTTCTCAAGGGGATTGTTTTAAACAAAGCCAACCATCAGCAGCTGAGGGATGAAGCTTATCATAAGAATAATGAAGGTACATGGGTTACTGATATAAGCAACGGGTGCCGGCTATGAACATTGCAGGTGGGGCTTAGCATTGATACTGTATTAGTTTAATGTGGAAGAAGTTATTGTCATATGGTCATTCTAGAGACATCCACCAAACCAGCAAGTGTCTGTGATCTGCTTATCTTCCCCTTTGCTCATTGTCTTTCCTCTAGCAGACTACGGTCTGGATACGTCGGCGGCGGCACAGTACGCAACTCCACGGACAAGCCTAGGCGCGCTGATATTACTATGGTGCGGATTTGGTACAGTATAGAAGCATATTAACAGAACATAACACTTGTGAGGATTATCCAAGTATGTATTTAATGAATACATCCCTGTAAAATACATCACTTATAAAAAAGCTTCTTTACTGTGTTGAGGACAAGTTCTTACATCGGAAGTTCCAATTTGCTCTCCAGGGGTTAAATCAAGGGGCTGCTACATATCTGGATGGTATGGTGCCCGATTTAATTAAACTTACCATCCCATCAGGATGGGAGCCCAGGGCAAGTTCTAGCAAGACGTTTGATTACTGTCTAGCAGCTTTTGGCAGACTAACGACATCTGACCTGAACTACAAATGGCAAAATAGTCTTGCAAACCAAAGCACAGCATAAGCGTGCTCAGGTAGAGCGTGGAGGCCGCAAAAATGCACTATTTCCATAGAGAAGGAAAATAATACATATTTTGAGATGTATGTTCCCTACAGCAGTTTTAACAAAATCTGATCGGCGTAGTATATTCCATGTCGAAAACTGAAGTTTTACCAAAAAGATAAACTTTTACACAAAATATAAACATTTAATTAGAAACCTAAAATAACTTTAAACAAATTGAAGAAGTTGTTTGTGAGACACCAGTGGAGAATCGATAGAGGCCTGTGCAGATCTGACAAGGAACCTGCAAGCCAGTTTAAGAAAGGAACCCGCTTGCGGGTCCGTTATTAGCTCCATGGTCCCTTAACGAGTCCCGCTAAGGACGGCTGGTTAGACCAGCCGGTCCTGGTGGGACCCGCTAAGGGACCTCAGAATGTGGCGGTAGGGGGTTAACGGCACCGTCATCCTTACCAGTGCCGTTAACCCCCTACCGCCATACTCGGAATGACCCCCAATGATATTGAGAATGATACAGCCGCTATCCCTGCTACAGCCCTTTCAATAGGTTCTCCCAGTTGCCTCAGTTTCATGCTTCCCAGGCCCAATATCACTTCAATGCAGCAATCGCATGTAAATAAAAGGTTGCCCTCAATTGGCATCTACAGGAAATACGTCACTTCTGTATAGCCTGTACAGAGTTTTCCTAGGTGAAAGCAAAGTGGAACCTTCGAGGGAATTCTACTGGCAAACTTCCAGGGCTTTTATAGTTTCCTACAGGAAACTGGGCAGACAACTACTGTTTGTTCCAACAGACCTTGCTAGCTACTAGAAGTGTGAACAACAGTTGCTTCACCCAATTTAACAGAACTCAGTGTATTGGCCTGAGAATGAGGCAAGACTGGGATGTGCAGCTGGGAGTCAAAAAATGCCTAGAGAGACCACGTTTCTGAGGCAAGACGTGGCTGCCAGTGGAGTTGAGGTTTCTGTTTAGTCTTTTTATTTTATTTTTATTTATTTATTGTATTTGTTTGTAGCGCCCAGACCCAGCGATATCACGGCGCTAAAGTACATGGATAGCATGACATGAAGTTACAAGTATGATAGCAAGATAAGGATTACATTGAATCAGGGATCAAGGACAGTTAGATGGTAGTTAAGGCCTTTCATTACATATATTTGTTGAGAAAGGTTTTTGCTTTCTTGCGGAAGATAGCGTTGGTAGGTTCATCTTGTATATGCAGAGGTAAGGTGTTCCAGAGTGCGGGTGCGATGGTGGTGAAGCAGGAGTCCCCGGCTCTTTGTCTGGTGAATTTGGGGATGTTCTAGGCAGAATGGGTGGAGGAACAGAGATTGCGCAGGTTGTGTTTCTTAGTGATGCGATTTGTGAGATAGGAGGGGCGATGTTATGTAAACAGCGATGAGTGATGGCTAGGAATTCGAACTCAATGTGGGCTTTCATGGGAAGCCAATGAGCCTCCCGTCTGATGTGGGAGATGTGGTCGGAGCATCTCCAGCCCCAGACTGCTCTGAGGCGTTGTTTTGCAGCAGTTGGAGTTCATGAAGATTTTTTGTTGAAGTCCCAGCTAAAATGGCATTACAATAGTCTAGTGTACTGCCTATGATGGCTCTGGCTAGGGTAAGGCAGTTTTCCGAAGTGAGGAATTTCCTGGAGAGTTTGATGATTTTGGTGGAATAAGTTGTGGAGGAGGTGATAGCTTTGACGTGTTTTTGCATGTTCAGTTTTGCATCCAGATAAACGCCAAGCATTTTTAAATGGTGGGATACAGGGATTATACTGCCATCTATGCAGAATGAGGCATAGGTAGGGCTGAGATGCTTGAGGCGGTGCTTGAGGCGGTGTGGGGATCCTAGGATAAGGAGTTCTGTTTTTCCATCATTCAAGCAGATATGGTGAGTGGCCATCCAGGCTTGTATGATGCTGAAAATATGGTTAATGAGTGTGGCATCAGTGTCGTGGTTGCCAGAGAGTTTGAGGAGGACCTGAGTGTCATTGGCAAAGTTGGTATAAGGTATGTTGAGGCTGTCGACACAGTCAAAAAGTGATTTAGTGTACATATTGAAGAATGTGGGAGAGAGGCAGGAACCCTGTGGGACACTGTAAGACACAGGTATGGGGTCAGCAGACTCGCAGCCTGCAAAGACCCTGTTGGTACGGCTAGAAGGAAAGGATTGAATACAGAGGACGGCTTCTGGGGAGAGTTTTAAAGTGCTTGTAAGGTGTTTACAGAAGATCTCATGATTGACTAGGTCGAAGGCTGTGGAGAGGTCTAACAAAAGAAGGTTAGCAAGCTCACCATTGTCCCTGATGTGGTCAAGCTGGATCTTGAGGTCAAGCAGGGCCATTTCAGTGCTGTATCTGGATCTAAAGCCAGATTGATGGGTGCCTACTAGTAGATTGTGACTTTCTAGATGTAATTGCAATTGTGAGTAAGCTATGCGGTCAAGTATTTTGAAGAGGTATGGGACTGTGGTGATGGGGCGGTAGTTAGTGGGGATGGTGGGGTCAAGAGTGGGTTTGTTTAGGAGGGGGGTGGCCCAGGCTTCTTTGATGGTGGAGAGAATGGAATTGGTTTTGAATGTTGCATTTATGAAGGTGGCTATAATAGGGGCCAAGGGTTCAGCGCACATTTTAACAATGTGGGCTGGGCAGGTATCACCGGCACAGGTAGAGGCTTTCAGGTGCTGGATGGTGGTACACACCTCTGACGGTGAAACGACAGAGAAACGGAATTGAGGCGGTGGGGAGGCAGTGTGGAGGGTGCTGGCCATGGGGAATGATGGTGGTAGTGGTAGGAGTGTTTTTGGAGGATAGCTTTGTCCCTTAATGTCTTAGTTTTGGTGTCAATGGCGAATTGTAGGAGTATGCACCAAGCTTTGTTTTTGTGGAGGTTGTTGGGTGGCTGGGGTGGGGTGCAGGAGATTGAAGCTCTCTAAGAATTCTAAAGAGTTCTTTGGCTTTGGAAATCTTGGTATTGAAGATGTTCGCTTTAGTGTGAAGGATAGCTGATTTGTAGGAATTAGCGGCGCCTAGGAAGGCTGCTTTTGTTTGTAGTGGAGGCGTTTTTCCTCCAGAGGCATTCAAGGGCTTGTTTCTTTTTCCAGAGGGAAGCGAGATCATCAGAGAACCAATTTTGGTTGTTATGTTTTTTGCGGGAGGAAGTTTTGAGGAGAGAGTGTATGTCTAATGTTATGAGCAGATTGGAGTGGTAGGATGAGAGAATGACGGGGCTAAAGTTCGACTGTGATCTTACGGGTGTGTCTAGCGATGACGTGAAGGGGTTCGCTGATAGCTGGGGTGTTAGTGATGGTGGTGGTGAACGTGAAAGGGATCATTGAGTGATCTGACCAGGGAAGGGCCCAAGGGAGGGGTCGGAGGGGTGGAGGGGTACTTGGAGTGGAATGTTGCATGGGAGTATCCAGTCGAGAGTTCTTCCTTTTTCATGGGTAGGAGAGAGGACTAATTGGGCGAAGTTCATCTCATCCAGGGTAGCTGTCAGGGGAGATGACTTAAGGTCGGAGGGGTCGTTGAAACCTAGGTTGAAGTCCCCAAGGAGAAACATTTTGGTTTTGGGCTTGAGGAGAGGAGTGATGAGGAGGGGGATGTCAGATTCAGGTGTGCCAGAGTGGGAGGGTTGGATTCGAATTTAGCCAGAAGGGTTTCATAGTCTGGGGGTTGTGGAAGAGTACACTTTTGGTAATCGTTCAGAAGTGTCGACTAGGCAAAATGCCCATTTATCTCCAGGATCTACTCAAAGAAAAAAGCTATATAGGAACCCTTAGATGTAGGACTATCAAAGCCACAAAGGGAGCATTCCTGAATGCAGCCCCAAGAGCCTGGAATGGTCTTCCGCTGGAACCTAGGAGCATTAAATCCACTGAATTCTTCAAAAAGAAACGTTAAACTTTCCAATGTGTTTAATCTGATGATAGGATCTTTATTCTGATCTATGGTTATTGATTTGCTGTTTGTCTGTTTTTGTTGTCGCGCCCTTAAGCATTCGGGTCCATGGTTTGCGCAGTATACGTTTTTCAAAGTAAAAGTAAAAAAGTAAACATGCGACCTGCATGTAAAAAACACAGATGTCAGAAGGGAGCACTGAACTTGGTTAGCTATATGTACAGCTCTACATTGGCCTTCCTGGTGGCGCTTGTTGGCTTCCTATATGAGATCATACAGAAATGCAATAAATAGTTGCTTGAAATCCTACAGGAAACCTATAAGCATCACTAGGAAAAACATGTGCTCGACATTCCTATTGGAGCTGAGGAAATTATTTTATAAGACCGTCCTGTGAAAATCCCAAACTAGATTTATCCTATTGTTCACATAGGAATGTGCTAGTCTTCCTTTAAGAAACCCTATGAAATCCGCTAAACATCCTATAAGAATGACTAGGAAGACAAGCAGGGGCAAAGGCAATAGCTTTGGCGAATCGAAACGCTTTTTCTGGATGAACTGACAGGGGAGGGAGTGCGGTCCAAATGCAAAAGAGGGCAGCCAGAGAAAGGAGGGAAAGGGGCAGGGGGTGAGACGGTGATCCAGCAGAAAATGGAGGACATGGGGAGGGATGGACTAAGCCTCCATAGGGGGAAGTTGTTGGAAACGATTGATGTGTGGGGAGTTTGTAACAGGCTTCTACTGTTGAAAGGGTGAGCTGGACATGGCACTGCCCGTTCTCTCCATAAGGGTGAAAGAATCAGAGCCATCGAGGAGGGTAATATCGTATCGTATGGGAAGAAATCATACAAGTGGGCACCTCTGAGTTTCTGGTAGGTCTCGGTAGAAGACTTTGCATATTGTCTGTCCCTTTCTCAAACTAGTATACGTTGTTGTTTGATGAAAACAGTACCAGTGAGATGCATTATATTAAATGGGAATATTTAATTTAATGCAGGCACCTGGGAGAGGCCAGTAGAGCTGAGGAAGAGCCAGTTTCATGCCTTGTGTGACTACCCCAGATTCTAATAAATTAGTTTAGTTTAAATGGATTGCATTAAAATGGTGAGACTTTCCATCTATCTGACTTTGCCATGTAAACGTGTGATAGGATAAGACAAGGTCAGTTGCATGTCTAATGTGCCTGGTACAGGCGTGTATCCGTCTCTGGGTGGTAAAGTGTAAAAGAGAAGTGGATTATATTAGAGGTGAAGTTATTATGACGTTGACATACCACTGGAAATCTAGTAGGGCTAGAGACTAGGCAAGCAGGTGCATCTGTTCCTGGTCTCAATTTCCATCCTTCTGACTGTGTTATAAATGACTAGCACTGATATACAACAAAATGCTGAACTAGGGAGAACGTTAGAACATCTCAGTACCTGTGAAAGGCCAGCAGGGCTGTGCTGAGTCAGTCACATGTCAGGCTTGCCTGACTTAGCTTTTCATCCTTCTAAGTGTTATAACATGAATACACCCGAGGAGGATAATATGAAATGGGGAGAACCCATTTAAGGCTGGTAGGGATGAGCCAGAGTCTTCCAAGTCATTTAGGCCCCAGTCACTCTTTCCTCATTTTGAGAGTGATGAAATTTGTTCCACTAAAGCAAGCAATATTAAACTGACCAATACCGCTCCAGACAGGTTCCTCTGGAAGGCCTTTCATGCTTCTTATGGGGAGAACATGGGTTCAGTTGAGGTGTAAAATATCAAGCAGGGAGATTCCATGTTGGTCGTAGGCTGAGCAATGATCCGACAGACAACAGAAGTAGGTTTTAACCTTTGCGACTTTCATTAAGGTTGCTACACAGGTAGGGGTTGGGTAAACACCTACTGGACATAGGGTCAAAACTGCTGCAATAGGTGAAGGGTTTACTATGTAGAACAGTGAACATGTAGGAACAACAGAAAGTGGTGCTTTTGCGAATGTCGAGTGCATCTATTACCTTTCTCCTTAATGGCAATAAATGATATCCCATGCTTATGAGTCTATGCATCTCCCAGAGACGCCCTATTCCATAATAGGTTTGGTGGTCATTTGGCAGTAAATCTGTGGAACTAACACCAAAAGTGATAATCGTTCCCACCACTGCAGTAGTTTTACTGCACTGCCGAACTCATAATGAGGCCCAAAGTCTTTCACAACGATGGCCAACTGAAAGTCGAAACCTAATCTCAGACAGCTTTGGCCTCCAGGCTGCTCTCTTCTATACAGCGCAAAAGCTCTAAAGAGATGACCACTGTAAATGGTCCAATACCTGTACTGCAGAAGTCCAGTCCTATTCTACTTAAGAAACACAAACATTCTTCAGGGTCGGCTTTTACAGCAGGTACTCAGCCTGGTCGTGCCCGCCTGGCTTCTCCGCATCCCCTGCTCTCTTTAGCTCTCACCCGTGGTCTCACCCTCTGGTACATCTCGCATTTGGAATCTCCTCTTCTTGTCCCAGCCCCCCTGGTTGCTCGTGAGCTTTCTCAGTTCCTACTCTCGTTCTTCCTGATATTGAGGTTTAGCCCAGTCTTGCAGATAAGCCTCGCAGGCCTTGTCCCATGTCAGGACATTCACGTTATTTTAACTGATCCCTCTTCAGACTTTTGGTTCCATTCTGGTTGCACCACTGTGCCTACCGGGCCACTGGTTGGATTTGGCTTTCTCAAACGTTCCATCCTGGATTGTAGGTTCGATTCTCATTTCTTTACTGACCCTCATGGACAGTGGAGTCAGTTCTAGTTTCTTCATTAGTCCCTCCTTGACCTTGGGTTAAGCTCTGGGTTCTCAAGTGTTCCCTCCTGGACCTTGGGGTTCAGCTCTGGGTTCTCAAGTGTTCCCTCCTGGACCTTCGGTCCAGCTCTGGGTTCTCAAGTGTTCTCTCCTGAACCTTGGTCCTAGCTCTGGGTTCTGAAGTGTTACCTCATGGACCTTGGGCTCAGCTCTGGGTTCTCAAGTGTTCCCTCCTGGACCTTGGGTCCAGCTCTGGGTTCTCAAGTGTTCGCTCCTGGACCTTGGGTCTAGCTCTGGGTTCTCAAGTGTTCCCTCCTGGACCTTGAGTCCAGCTCTGGGTTCTCAAGTGTTCCCTCCTGGACCTTGGGTCCAGCTCCTGGTTACCAAGTGGTCGCTCCTTGAGCGTGGGTTCAGCTCTGCTGAATTACCATCAAAATTAGTTACCGTTACCACCACTTGCTCCCATGGGTTTACCACAAGCGTACAAGTGGTGGTAGGCCAGTGTTAATCCCAATTTTTGCAGTCCATAGGACAGAATTTTGGCAGAATTAAAGCAACCGGTAATTCCATCGATTTTTGGCTTTAAAGTGGAGGATTTGCCGCCAGCATGATTGATGCTGGAGGTAAACCTTCCACTTCAAGGCCAAACTCGGGATTTGGCAGGCAATATCAAATGGCGGTAATTGCGTTACTACGACTTTGTTACCACTCCTGCAAAGTCGGATGAGGCCCATTCTTTATCATTTACCCAAAAAGGCACTTTTATATGCATATATTCGGAAACGAAACGCATTGCAATCATTTTGAAAACATATTGACTTTATGAAAATAATTCTATACATTCGGCAGCTATCCTAAAAAATGTTATTAATCAATACATAATGTTTTGCATTGAAACACAGGAAGGACATTTTCTTAACACTGTCCTCAGAAAGTCCCCTAAGCCTCCCATAGTTATTTGTGTAATGTTGGGCTCAGCGGAGGATAAACCTTATATGGACGCACTTCATGCCTGCATCCTATTAATGTATTAATGTTTGTAATTTGTCATATCAGGGTATTAAAGCCCTGCGGAAATGCTCTGTTTGTACTTAATGCAAAGTAGCTAAGCGCCCCTCTAAGTCCAGCAGAAGGCACCTTGGTGATATTAACGCCATGGACAGCTTTGTGCATAAGTACTTTGGCGCACTTGTGTGTCTTTATGTGCACGAGTGTGATCTAAGCCTTTAAGATTTGACATTTAGGGCCTGTTTCATGAAAGTGTTTTATAATGGCGCAATCCCATAGGAAAATGTTGCATGAATCAGGCCCTTAGTCAAATGGATCATTCCCAAATATTAGACTTGCATCCTTGAGAAGTCCTTGCCGATCGTGCAAATCCACCACTTTTTCTTGAAAATGTTGAAGTGGTGTGCGGAATACTCCGTTTCTGTAATCTCCATATCCATAAACCTTCTGCACACAGCACTGTAAATAGGATCGCGTGTAACGTTTAGACTACTTTACAGCTCTAATTGTGTTAACCCATCCTTACTCTACAGGTTTTAGTGAATGTCACGATTCAGTATCTCATGAAAGGACATTACGCTAAGAGTTTCATGAGATAACATCTTGGACTTTATGGGAGGAGAACGCTTAAGTTTACAGGACATTATTTATCAATAACCCAAATGATGATTTGAATTAATTCGCTATATCTCGGAGATAATTGTTTAAAACTGACTATACCCAGTGTACGCAGAGGCGTTGCTAAGGGGGCGGGGGGTATAAGTGGCTATAGCCCCTGATCTTTTGGTTGTAGCCCTGGATAGAATCTCAAGAGCTACAACCAAAAGGCCGGCTAGCCCCAGTCCTGACAGTTCCAACATCAGCGTAGCCCCGGGTCTTTTCCAGACCTAGCAACAGCCCTGAGTGTACCATATGCAGATATATATATATATATATATATATATATATATCTCTCTCTCTCTCTCTCTCTCTCTCTCTCTCTCTCCCAGCCCACCCCCCAGTGTCAGGTGCACGTTTGCTAGAGCTTTCCCAGCTGTTGCTGACAGCATCGTAACCAGAGATATCTTGAATGAGAGGAGCAGTGACAGAGGCTTCCCCTGAGGTGGGGCCACCTGGTCTTTGAAGACATAGATTGTCATCATAGGTGTCCGTCAGGAATACCACCATCACACCGAGAGTGAAATAGCCCAATTTGTGCCGTTTCGGGGGCATCAGATAGGCTCTGCATGGGGTGCTGGGCTTCAGACAGACTTTGTAAAAGAGAAGAGGATCAGAATACAGGGTCTGCAAGTGCATTTGATATTTTCCATTTTTGTTCATTGTTAGTGTTTGTGCATACTGTAGTAAATGTGCAGTTATTGATTGATTGATTGATATTTTATTTCTATCGCGCTCGTACACAAGTATTTCAGAGCGCGACAAGGCAAGGAAGGGGAACAGGGGAGAACAAAACAGCGATCTTACTAGGCCCAGTGACATTGAGAACGTGCAAGTGCGAGGGGGAGGGGAAAAGTGCATGTAAGGGGGGAGAGGTGGAAAGTGCGAAGCAGAGGAGAAACAGATAAATAACAATAAATAAATAATAAAGGCAACAAACAGTGGTAATGCAGCCAGCAATTTGCAAGTGCTAGGTTTAAGGCAGCAGACAGGGTAGGTCCGATAAGTGCAGGAAGAAAAAGGGGGGGCTATATGGGTACAGATACAGACCCCAGTGCAAGGGGTGGCCCCGAGGCAGTGCGGGAGGGTGACAGGATGAGCAGGTACCTGGGCCCAAAAGACAGAGAGTGGCCAGGTGCACAGTGCCAAGAGAGAACAGATCAGCAGGCAAGAGGGGGAGCGAAGGCAGAGGAAAAGAGGAAGGTCTTGAGGTGCTTCCGGAACCAGAGATGGTTCTCCTCAAGTTTTAGAGTGGCAGGGAGGCTGTTCCAGAGGGAGGCCCCAGCCGAAGGCAGAGATCTACCCCCAGCTCTAGCCCCAGTTATGAGAGCATTGCCAACCAGTCAGTGGCTAGCGTGCAGATGTTACCATTACCTTGGTTCTCAAGGAAGAAGCTGATCATTGGTTTTCATCTGAAAGCGACCCTTTCTTAGAAGGAAGGACATTTTGATGATTGATTCACCATAAAACAGCTTTAAAAATTAAATTATTTAATTGCGCTAACATTGCAAATTGGCCCTTTTAAAAAGGTTTACAATGTTCATTTCTAATGAACACTTCCGGTATATATAATACTCATACTAACAATGCTACACATGTTACAATGCTACACATGTGTTACTGAGCAAAGCACATTTGCAAATGGTGGAAGCGTTCCATGGAAGGGTGCTACTACAATAGCACAAAGACGAGAACTAGTGCTGAGCCAGTTTGGGGCGAGCACTAGGAAAGGGATATTCTCAAAACTGTACAGGGTGTTGGTGACAGCAGATACAAAGGGGAAAAAAAATGACAAGGGGTACAGAGCCAAGCAGACCGGGGCAAACATTTTGGAAGACACCTGGGGGAACGTTTATAGGGTTTTGTTCCATGCTAATCTCTTCACCTCAGCGATGGAGCACAACTTCAAAATGCTCCACTGCTGACGCTTGCCTCCCCTAAAAAGCTCTCAAATGTATGGTGGCATGCCACCATTCTGCTCTGGAGGCTGTGGTCAACCGGGTTCCCTGTATCACATGAGGTGAGAATGCCCAAGAATTCAGGTGTACTGGTCCGAGGTCCTCAGCTGGATAAAAGAAATAGTGGGGTTAACTCTCAGCCTGGATCTGCTACAAATGTTGTTTGGTGTCCGGGGAGGGGGTGGGGGGGTAACAGGGAGGAAAGTTGCTTTCCTAAAATGTGGAAGGCCGTGCTGAGAGTGGGGTCAGTGGCAATAGCACAAAAATGGAAGAGCACGGCCGCACCGACGAAAGCGGATTGGATGAAAAAGATGTGGGATATATTCATGATCAAAAAACTGACAGCAATTGTTAATGATTGTGTAGAGTTGTTTTCTGGATTAGGTTATGTTCATCTTGAAATGGGGAAGTAGTAAACCGGGTCGTTGAGCTCGGGAGTTGCCTCTACCACCAGTGGAACCTTTGAAGTGGCACAGTTTTACCTGTATTTGGGGCATAGCAGCCCCCCCCATTTATTCAGTGGGCGAAGAACCCGATGAAAGGGCTTGGACTTGAAATTGGTCCCGGACAGAAGTCATGTGAGTGCAATTGTAACCTATGCCGGGGGGGTGCCATTGTTTAGACTCAACCACTCGTCAAGTACAAGGTGCGCATGTGGGCGCCCTGCAGTGTGTACGTTTAAGAAGTTGGGGGTGGGGTGAGAGGTGGGGTAGGAGGGGAAGGGGGAAAAAGGGAGAACAATTTTTGTGATTGCCTATTGTGATGTACGTATTCTTTAAAGAAAATTTTAATAAAAATCAAAGTAAAAAATAAAAATAACATCCTTGATCCTAAGCCAAAATAGACTCCTCTTTGTTTTGCACACTAAGCTATTCTTCCAGCGTCTCCTGACTCTGCAACCCTGATCTGTTTCTGAGCAGCTGAATTGAATCTTAACACAAGCCAGCATCCATTTTCCAATTATGCCCATCCTAGCGATGTTATCTATTCCTCTATAGCAAGCCTCTACGTATCTCATCTACCTTGCGTTACTGCGTATTTACACTTATTGGTCAGCAAGTTACTTTATCTTCTTTTGCATTCAGGATTACCTTATCATTTCGTACATGTGTCTCTTATCACTTCAGTTACATCGTCTCTCTTAGGTATTTTCATATCGTCCGGTTACACTCAGTACTCCACAAGGTCCAATGGTGGGTGTTGACATTCTTCCACACGATATCCCTCCACACTTCCAGTGCAAGGGTACATTTGATACAGTTGTCTGAGTGCATATGGTCTCTCATACAGTCGGTGCGGTATAGGAACAACAACATGTCACGTGAGGTTAGCTCAGCAGCAACGTGCTCGCCTTGGAAACAAGATGACACAAAGCAATACAGGTTCGATCCCCGGGTCCTCGCTTAGAAACCTCTGGGTATTAAGCGCGTTATAAATACACAACTAAGACATATTCCTGTAACAGCGCCTCGATGCCCCCGGGCTGTGTGAGCGCTTTAAAAAAAAATGCAAATAAATATGGGATCCCATAGCGAGCTCTTCTCCTACTGTTCCAGTATGAGGGTGGCGAGGGGGCGGGCTCCTCTACAGAATCACTAGGCATTGTACTCCTCCAACAGACAGAGTGGAACAGAAGTGACATTAGGCATATGATACTCCATCGCTGGCTACATTTTCACAATAACACTAGCCAGGTCATGCCATAAAGGAGACCAGGGGGTTGGGGGGGGGCTGCCGCTGCTATAACTTTGAGAGCGAGCCTCGATGAACCACACAGGGACAATGAAACGCTCGTAACTGCCCGCCCCCGGAAAGGCCGTGGTTATTATTCCCTTTCTACGTCATGTCCGCCTGACACTTCGGAGATGGCTTTGCCTAGGACGATTTTGGCCGCACGTTGACACCTGGCACTGAACTAGTTAATGTGGGCCTGCCTCCCGATAAATGCTCTTTAGAAAGCACTCATGGCCCCACGCCAGTGCACTCTGCAAACTCCATTTTCCAAGTGCCCTGTAAAGATTTCTTAATGCAGCGCATCGAGGCTACTGCGTTCAGTGCCCGCTGCAGTCTTACAGGGGCAATGCAGGGGCACTACTGCAACCACGGACGGATGCTCCTTAATGAGGTGCTGTCCCTCTTGGAGGGACATCATTGGTGACCCTCAGTAACCAATAGGCCGCGTCCTTTGGATAGCCCTTATAGTAATGCCTTCTAGAGCATCTAAGCATTAGATAACGGGAAACACACCGGCAGGCTCATCAGTGTGGTTACTGGGAAGCTAAACTGCTCTCATTTTACAGTCTTCCAAAGGGAAAAAGGCTGAGTAACCCCCACGCCCCGCCCCCAAAAGGACTCCATCAACAGATTCTGCCAACGATCACTTCAGCTACGTGCAGGTGTGAATTAATCATAACCACTGCCATTGCTCCATGCATCCATCGATATTCAGCCTGCCTGCACCATCGCAGATGGGAACCAGCCATGGGCAAACCATTCTTGGCCCCACTAGCAACGGGTGCTGTCCAGTCCCAACTGCTATGCCACGTCCCACCCACCAGAGGGCATTACGGAAAGGCCTGTCCTTCATGGTTCCATGAAGAACAAATTAACAATATTTTGGTTGCATTTCAGCTTATGATTAATCTGTCACATGTACTGGGCTTTCCCGGCACAAATGCCCTCGGTCTGTGCAGTTTCCAGAAGACAAGCGTGCGCGATTCCCTTGTGTTTGCACACATTGGATTTGCAATTGGTAACATACCATCAATTCCTGGCAATAAATAGTAAGCAGCAGCCTTCATTCAGCAGTAACGATAAAGCTTGCATTAACAAATAATGCACCAGAAGTGAGCGTTCCTGGGCAGATTTACAGAATCCCCAGTAGTGCAATTCAAGCCTATCTGCGGATATCCAAGTCTCTATCCTTTTACCAGGCCATCTATTCATTACATGCCCATGTATCTATCCAACCATCCACCAATGCATAATTCAATTTACTAGCCCATCTACTCATTACCTACTCTTTTCCAGCCATCCTTCCATGCATCCATTTATTTATCGGCCCATCTGGTCGTTACCTAGCAGTGTCTATCTATCCAGCCAGCCATCATTGCATCCATATCTATTCACTACCTATCCATCTTTATGTAGCTATCCATACACTGATCAGCCCTTCCAATTATCACCTAGCCATGTCTATGTATCCGGTCATCCATCCACACTCCTGTCACTCCACGGAAACTGCTGTCATGGATGTCCTTGACGTCATTTCCTCTGCTAAGCCCTCCAAGCTATCTGCTGTCCTAATTCTCCTTGACCTGTCCGCTGCCTTTGGATCACTGTGATCTCCTTAATACTCTCTTTCCTCATGGGTTTCGCGATCAAGCCCTTGCCTGGATTGAAACCTATCTTGCACTTCACAAAGTCTATGTCTGCTGGAGCAACAACAACTCTCAACTCACTCCTCTAACTGTTGGTGTTCCACAAGGCTCTGTCTTGGGTCCTCTCCTCTTTACACTCTACACCTCGGCTGTTGGGGCACTCGTCACCTCCTTTGGGTTGTCATACCAACACTCTGCTTATGACACCCAAATCTTCTTCTCTTTTCTTGAACGCTCCTCTTATCGCCCTATAAAAATGTCCAACTATCTCTCTGCCATTAAATATTGGATGGCTTCACATTCTCTGATGTTAATCTCTACCAAAACAGAGGTGCTCCTCTTCCCTTCCAAATACTCTCTCTCATCTCTTCCTCTGCCTATTCAGTTCCCCCTGCACTCTCCCCTACTCTTCTTCAGTTGGAAATCTCTGCGTGTTATATGACCCTTCCCCCACTGTCTCTATTTTCATCTCCAAAACTGCAAGGTGGTTCGCCTCAACCTCATAAATATTTGGAAAATCAGGCACTTCCATCCTTTCAACACTGCCGAGCATCTCTTAAACACTCTTGTCTTCTCGAAACTGGACTACTGTGCCAGCATCCTCCTTGGTCTCCCAAACTATGCTTTCTGTTCTCTCGACAAGATTATTAAGTTCGCGGTCAGGACTCTCTTTGAACTCCATCACTTCACACCTACTTCATCGTACCGCACCAGGCTGGATGGCTGACGATGCAAAATAGGATCAGATTCAAATTTTTTCTCCTGGTTCACAAATCTATCCATTGTAAGGCATCACCATATCGATCCTCCTCTGTCCAACTCTACAAGCCTTCTCGTAATCTCTGCTCTGCCTCCTCGACTACCCTTATAGAACCTCGCCCTCCCTGTGCTGCCGCACTCTTCCGCTCCATTTTTCTTCCTGCTCCACTTGCATGGAATTCTCTTCCCCCAGACATCCGAGAAACAACCCACACAGATCTGTTCACAACCAAACTAAAAGCCTACCTCCTCGCCTCCGAGTTAACCTCTTAACATACGCCTCATTTGCCTTCTAGCTAACATTTCTCCCTCGCCGCTAACCGGCTGCTTCCACACTAGCACTTCATCCATCATGGTCACATCCTGAACACAGCTAGCCATACCACCTACCTGCACTTAAAAAGGTCTAGTGTTGGTTGTCCATAACCTATGTATGTCCACTTAAGTATTGTCCCTGGTGACTGTTCCATTTACTCTGCTCCACAACCTGGTCAGAGTGGAACTCAAACTCACCCCATTGTAAGAAGCCCTCTGCTTCCTCCCAAATCTGATTTCTTGTGTGTTCTTTTGTGATCAAAAGAGCTTTGTTCCTCCCTGTAAATAAGTAAGTAAATAAATAAATGAATCAGTCCATTTAATCGCCCATTTTTTCATTAGCTACCCAGTTGTACCTATCCAGGCATCCATTCATGTACCTACTCATGTCTGTCTTTCCAGCCATCCAACCATGTATCTTTCCATATTCCAGCCCATGTCTTCATTACTTACTCATGTCTATCTATCCAGCCATCCAGCCATTTATTTACCAGCCCATCTTTTCATTACCTACCCATCTCTATCTAGCTATTCATCCAACAATGATTTACCAGCCCATCTATTCATTACCTAACCATGTATATCTAGCTATTCATCCATCAGTGTATACATAATTATAGTTATAATTGTTCTTTTATATTGCACTTAATACCGGAGACCAGTTTCTAAGCGCGAGACCGGGTTTCGAATCTAGGTTGCTTTGCGTTGTGTTGCTTCCAAGACAAACGCATTGCCCCTGAACTCTCCTCCCGGCCCACATCCATTTACCAGCCCATCTCTTCATTACCCTCCCATGTCTATCTATCCAGCCATCCATTCATCAATCCATTTACCACCCCCTCTATTCATTGCCTATCTAGCTATTCATACATCCATCTGTTAGGCAGCCCATCCACTCATTACCTACCCAGCCATTCACCCATTCATTTGCCAGCCCACCTAGTCATTACCGACCAATCTCTTAATCCATCTATCGATCTAGATTCGCCTGCCCCCATCTTCGGCACATACTTGCCTCTCGATGTTCCCCCTCGACCTTTTGAACATGCCTCTGGGCTTTCGGGGCTGCCAAACAATCTCTACCTCGCTTTCTTGTACTTTCCTGTCTACATTTAGCATTTTGGAAGGACTAAGATGGTTGGACCTGAAACATTGTTTTTGTTCGTCTTGCTCTTCCCCTCGCAACTCCCACTCAGCACATACAAGAATATAATGAAGCAGGACTGGGAAAGATCTGTTCCTCTCACCCACCCCATTATCACCTTGGGGTCAGAGGCGTAGACAGGTGTGGGCCTAAGCAGGCAAGGCCCACCCAAAATCTGCAAATGCCCACTTACCAACGCTGTGTGGGAATTTACGGATGTTAATGTCACTGCGGTGGGCCCAACTACATGAGCTTCAGACCCCACTTGTTAGAGAATCCTGGCTACGCCTCTGCTTGCGGTGCCACTAAGCGTGCCTGCTCGCATTTGGAGCCTAATTAATCAACATCTAACTTGCTCGACAATAAACTTTCTAGATGATTGTTTGGCAAATGAAACTTAAGCCGGGTGATGAAGAGTGAAATGTAACAGTTGATGTTCTTAAAAGACTTTAAACAAATGTAAAGGAAAATGTTGTGATAAAAGTTTGATTTAAAACTAAAAAATTACAATAATAAAAAAATTAATCAACAATACAATATCAATGTTTCTGAGGTTTTCTAGAGGCTGAGTCATTCACAAAGGAAGGCTGTGTTCTGCTGGCCAGGAGCACACCTGTTAAGTGTATTATAATCATAAAATGGTGTCCTCTTACTCAACACTCTACAGTTGCCATGAACTAGCTGAGTGCCCTCCAGATACTCGCACATCAAAGATTTGGATGCAGACTCCATCTTTCAGAGGTCAATAAAATGGCTACCGTTTGGTTAGGTCTTAATGATGCCATTTAAACGAATGAGCACCAAGAGGGATTCCAGGTATGATGTGGACTAGACTGCAAGAAATTAAAATGTAACGGTTCTCCCTTGACTCCTAGACCCACAAATCTACCCCCAATCCTCCCAGAAATGCTCCTGCACTCCTTTGGAAACTTCCCAATGTGCTCCTGTGAAGTAGCATGTCTGGGGATGTCACTCTACTCCATATGTTATGCAAAGTCATCCACTGCTGCACAGGGTCAGCATCACGCTAAATAAATGCCCTCAAATAACTTCAGTATTTGCCCCTGGGTGACACTAATCTGACTTAAGCACAGCACACAAATTCCAACCGCAGGCAAATCTCACTCCAGCTCCACTGAGACAACTGCTCACATGTATTCTACTCAACTGCCACTCTGCACTAGCATGATGGGGCCCCTGAGGGACCCTCGGATGTGGAAACAAGGCACAGTCACCACACACAAACTGATACGCCAGACACGAGGTTCCGTTCCCAAAATCTAGGGTTTATTGCAATACAAAATAGTCCCAATTGGCCAAGTGGTCTCACGCCCCGCGACGTGTGTCTAAACAGACCTCGGGGGACGCAAGCAACGAACGACATACATCAGTTACATATATACAAAAAGAGCACCTTACAATCAGCAATGACACAGTATGACAAATTTGATGCCACCCCCAATTCATTTCCCTTTGAATTAGAGGTGATGATTGACCAGTGTGACAAATATGACACCTTAGATCACCATATTTAGTTGCAATCTCCGGTTTTACAGACATCATTCTTTGTTTGCGAGAACACAGCGTTTCTGTTTCTCATGGGCAAGCTGTGCGTAGGAGACTGGCGCATACTAGGCCTCCCAATCTCTAAGTTCCGATTCTCGCTCTGGAGGTCAGCCCGCTCTCCAGGGCCTCACTGGGCTTAGGAGGTTCTAATGCATGCAAAGGTCTTAGGCACAGACAGCAGCAGATGTATTCAACAAAGTGCTATAATCGTTCCACTATTCTTTTGTGAACATTCTGAACACTGACTACATTTGGTCAGCATGTCACTGAAAAAGCATAGCCAATACAAGTAATGAGTAATGTGTGTGGCACAGGCAGTAATCTGGCCCTGTCACAGGGGGCTAGGAACCTCTCTCAGCCTAGGGTGGAAGGCCTACCTAGAGGGAAGCCAGAGCCAGTCCTACCCCAGTGCGGGATGGTAGCAGTTGAGTGGGCCCCAATTCTTGTCCCCTCCCCAAGTGCCAGTCTTCATTTGTGCAGTATGTGAGAAACCGGAGGGTGTTTCTCCCAAGTAGACCTCGAGAATCCCTTATTCAGGTGGCATGGGGAGAGTTGGCGCACTCAGATCCCAACCTTAGGGGTGGACAAGTGAGGGAGGATCACCTGGGTAGGGGAGCATGAGGTTGTGCTGGGGGAAATACCCCAGGTGAGATGTGGTATTTTACTAGAGGAGGACGAGATCTCTGAGACCTTTGTAGGTTGTACCACATCTGCCTCCCTTTCTCCCTGTAAATGTCTCTTGCCCAAATCACATAAAACCTCTGTATTTAACAAATGCTCTAGGATCGCAAACCCTGTTGCACCCAGAAACTATCTCTCCCAGACTCGTTGTTTTCCTGTTTCCTACCCAAATACTCCCAATCGTTCTTCTCCACATCTCTCTGCCTATTCTTTCCCGAACACCCAGTAAAGTTTAACAAAACACTACCATTCCCATAATCCCCCCTGTTCATTTTACGATAATAATCCAGGTAATTCCTGTTTGTTTCCCAAACTCTACCAATCTCATCCTTCTGAGTTTATTAGCCCCCCTGGTACGAGGGTTGTAATTCCATATAACGGATTTTCCCCATCCTACCACGTAGGACAATCAGAAACACTAACCCATCAGCGCCCCACATTATCCAAGCCGGAGAGAGAAACCCTGAAAGGAACGCAGGAGCTCATGTGCAGCTTTTCCAAGTACTACACAATCTGCCTACCAGTGCAACACGTAGAGATAGCGAACAAAACACTGCTCTCCAGCCTTGCAATGCATGGAAACGCTGCTGCTGCTGCCGCCCTGGGCCACCAATTACTTGCAATAGAGCTGCAAGTGCTGAACCATACTACACTTACCTTGAAGGGAACCACACCTTGGTCCCCTAACTCTGACACTTTGCAGCTCGGGCCACCATTGTTGCAGCACAATGGCCCCAGCAAGGAAAAAGGAAGTGGGGCTAAAGCCATGTTTTGAAACTGTCTGCAGTTGTGACCACTCTGGGGTTGGGAACACGGCCATATTGGCCAGGGTCAGAGAACCAATCAGAGGATAGGGAGTAGGATAAGAGGGATCACAGGATTGTGAGGTCAGAGGACGAGGAGATGGCAGGCCAGGAGATGAGTAGGAGGAGGGGCAGTGAATTGGAGTGTGGAGGCGACTTAGAGGAAAGGTGAGGTATTGGTTGGTGAGAGCAATTGGTACTGTGTTGCAAGTGTGCATGCAAGGTGGGTGAGAGATTAGTAGAAAGAGTGTTAGGCAGTGAGTGGGAAGTGACGCTTCAGTGTAAGGAGTGTAACTGGAGATGGTGGGGTAGTGGCAGTAGTGTGGGGAAGCGAGTAGTAGAAGGAGAGATGAGTAACATCGAAGGGTGGAGGCAAGTGGTAGGAAGAGTGAGAGAGAAAGACACAGGCAGTAGCAGGAGGGAAAGCAGGTGGAGTTGGGAGCAGGCAAGTAGTGAAAGGAGAACAGACAGGGAAAGTGAGAGGAATATTTGAGCTTGATAGGAAGAAGACAGAGTCAGGCAGAGTGACTGAAAGGCACACTCTATAGTGCCTTTTAGTCAGCTGACAACATTTATAGTGTAGGGTCAGTGTAGGAAGAAGTTCTGATGGAGTTTAGGTAAATAAGGCTTTGGGGTTTAGGTTTTCCCTCCGAGCAAAAGTTAGAACATAGATTGTAGGGAGAAGCCTGCGGCACATGCTAACGTGAAGAGCAGTGGTCCCTGAGTTAGGGAGGATGTGGTGCTTTTAGACTAGAGAGAAAAGGACGGCCCTAGCGACCTGCTTAACACTTCAATAAAAACTCTCGAACCGTCCCTGAGAGTTTGAGTATTCTTTGAGCCATCTGTGGCACGTGCCACAAAACCAGAAGAATTTCTGCAATTGGATACATCCCAGTGGTCTGCAACCTTTGGTTCTCCAGATGTTTTGGACTACAACTCCAATCAGCCCTAGCCAGCAAAGTCAATGGTAGGGGATCATGGGAGTTGTAGTCCAAAACATCTGGAGAGCCACCGGTTGCAACCCCATGAGCTAGACAGAAGAACCAATTAAAGCACTTGATTTGTAATGGTATGCCAGTCACCATTTTGGGATTTTTGCAGGAATCCACATCAGGTGGTGGAGGTCTTGCAGCGCAGCTTGGAGACAGAACATGCCTCGGCGGTTACTGTAACTCAGGCCAATAGCAGTTGGGTGGAACAGTTCAATGTTTCCTTTCCGTTTAAAATTTTGAAAATTGAAAGCCAACCGAATATGTTATCCGCACCGTTGGTCACGACCTGTGATTGGTTTCCCGAAGCATTCGGATCACAGCCTGGAGTTCGCTTGAATAATTTAAACATCTGAAAAGGCAGGCACACAGCTCAACATATTTATTCAGGACGTTTTCAACAAGCACGGCCCTGTGAGCAGCCCGTCTGGGTAGGCGCTCAGCTGATTTCTCAACAGAAAGTTTGAACTCGCTGGATTGGCGACCTCAGCAAACCCTGAAGACAGAGAGAGCATTTAGAAAATCCCCCGAGGTTTCCATTAGTCTGCAGCGAGCTCAACAAATATGCCAATAAATACTGGGGCGAGGAAGGAGCAGGAGTGGAGCTCGGGCTGGATTCCCAGGCTTCGCCTACCGTCCACCGCGCCGCAGAACTACAGGACACTTGTTATCATGTGCAAGCCCAGCGACCGAGTAGGCACTGCATCCGGAAGGACCAATTGTGCTGAAACACCATCTCCTCGCGAGCCATCACCCGGAGGAACCACTGAAGATATATGGTAGCCCGTGACAACGGAACAGGGTAAATTGACACTTTAGGGTCATCGTTGAATGCAATCGGGATCGCGACACCGTTAGGAAAGGTTTGCGACTTCCATATGAAATGATAGCAAAGGCCCACACCCCGACCCCTTCCCTACTGGAATGAGGTGAGTCTGCCTTGGCTCTTGCCTTTTAATTTTAGTAGCCGAGGGATAATTATGCTGCTGGAGTTGTGCACTGTTACAGTGACGCGAGTGTCCTGTGCTGGGTCATCGTTGGACAGACTGATGCACAGATAGTCAGATTAGCAACATTACAGTTAAGATTACATCAAACGTCACCTAGAAAAAGGGGAACATATTATCCACTGTACCTCATCCATGTCAATGCACCACGTTTGGCCCAAAAAAAATGGGTCTGCCCATATCCAAACACACAAACTATATTTTGTGAACTCAAAAGGATAGTATCCTGCAAAAAGCACATTATTTTTAATTTTATTTTCCATAAACGATCTGTGGGACATATAACTCGAAATTGCCTGCTTTGGTTTTTGAGGTTTTTTGCATGTGCTTATCCCTTACCTAAAACTAGCGCAGGCTGCAGATAAACTGACATTTGGATCAACAAACTTTAAAATCCCAAATATGTATCTGTTATTCGAACCTGTGCAGTAGATCCACAGTGCAAACGAATACGCAACTTTGCATATTGCATGTGCGCATTGAAACCCACACGATGACCTCTGGATGGCGCATAGGCACATGGGGTAGGCCCGGAATACAAGTAGGCACGTAGTGCACAGAGATTACACTCGGAATGAATGCATTCACGCGTACCACACACACACACACACACACACACACACACACACACACACACACACACACACACACACACACACACACACAAACACACACACACGCACACACGCACACACGCGCGTGCCTTTCGAATTAGGAATACTTACATAGTCTAGACTCAGTGAACTGCTAACTAAACGCTCTGAATAAGTCCAGGCACTTATTATCCAATTGGAACAGCAGTTACGACACTATGCACCCTACGTCTAACCTACACCGCTTTTTTGTTTCAGATCCGCAAGAGTGCCAGGCGACCGCTCAGGTGGTGATAGTGCGCGGTACAAATATCCTTAAACATTAACACATACGATAAGTCTTTAGAACCTGCACTTACATAACAGGCCCTTGGAATGTGGGTAAGCACAGTACCCTCATAAGATATGTCGTCATGTAACTTACCCTATGACGGACATACCCAATAGGCTCGGAATAGGAGTGAGCGCAATATGCATGGAACATAAGTGAACCCAACATGCCGAGGCATGCAATACACTCAGAATATGAGTAATTACAATATGCAGTCGCAATACTCACGGTATAAAAGTGAGCACAGGCAACACGCCTGGTACATGCAGTGGAAAAACAACCTGAAATGTTCACACACTCGGGTATAAATAGGCTGAATGCACCCATGAATCCAGAAACACTCACCTGCACCCCAAAGCAACAAGAGAAGAGAAAAGAAAAGAGAAACTCCATTAAAACATTCTTTAAAAGAGTTATGTGAATACCCATAAAAGGGGAGTGAACTTGAATACCCATAAAAAGGGGAGTGAACTTGAATACCCATAAAAAGGGGAGTGAACTGATCAAGTATTCAGAGTGCCAAGGTTATGTTTACTACCAACATTCCCTGGAAAATACTTATTTCTTAAACCGAAGCATACTCCATCACACTACATATGAATCATTAGCTCACACTACAACACAACCTCAGTATACTCACTTGAAATAAGTACTACAGTTACAATGAGCCTTGTGAAGTAGTGGAAGTTAATGGTTCAATTTGTAGTGTGAGGGGAGTGTAGCTCTTTTTCACAAATATAATATCCATGGACAGACAGACAGACAGATAGATAACAATACACTTAGAGCCTTGGAACTCTTAAACCTAGCAGGCGCCACAGTTAGATGGAATTGTGAATGTTAGCCACACTTAGATGGAATCCTCAACCTAGCCTGCGTCGCCTCCATATAGAATTGCAAATGTTAGCATGAGCACACATTGAGGGAATTCCTAAGTTTAGCATGCGCCACATCTAGATAGAGTTGTGAATGTTCGCATATGCGCACTTATATGGAATCCTCAATGTAGCCTGTGTCGCATCTAGATAGAAATGTAATTCAATGATCGATATAAGACTCTCCTGCCAAGCCTGGACCAAGCGTGCAATCATGAACCAATAGCCAACCCACTAACAATTCCACTCCTCTGCATACACCTCTCAAACTCGAACCAAACACAACCACAAGCCTTAATAGCAGCAAACCGCACAAACTTCACTACACTGCAACAACAAAACAAACCGCACATAGAACCTCATTACAACACCGGCGCTAAACCATGGCAGCGCCATGGTTGCTGCCGGTGTTGTAACGGGTCCGCCATGGTTCAATGGGGAATTACCACCCCATTCCAAGGTTGGCGGGGCGGTAATTCCCCATTGAACCATGGCCCTTCCCCATTCCCATTTTCGCCCCATAGGGCACTATGGGAATGGGGAAGGCGCTAAGTAGGGTACCGCAAATTGAGGTACCGTACTTAGCACCAAGGTCCCTTTGCGGGTCCCTACTTTAACAGCTGGTGTAGACCAGCCGTTAAGGTCGGGTCCCGTAAAGGGACCTCGTAGTAAGGCGCTAAGTGTTTAACGGCGCCGCAGCCTTTTACGGTGCCGTTAAACACTTAGCGCCAGGGTCGTAATGAGGCCCATAGACTTGCACAACAGCACACAACGACTACGATCGTAAAACACCCCAAGCCCAGCCAACGAACCCACCGGGCTGAGGCTGCCAACAGCACATCACTGCTCTCCTGCACTTTTCCAGCTCATTCCCACTAACTCACCCTGACCCCCTTTTTCAGAGCCGCCAGAGCACCAGGGGACCACTCCAGTGGTGATAGTGCGCGGTACAAATATCCTTTAACATTAACATTAAACACACAGAGCGTGAACGGAGGACTTATTGAAAACATAGTGTGTGAGATGAGGAATACAGCTACTTCCATAAGTATAACTCCACACACCTTGATGAATAGATTGGCTAGAAGTGATGCAGAGTCGTATGGAACATCTCCTTCAGTCGCCTGCATTTCAGAATGGCTATGCCTTGTAAAAGGTAAAGTTAGTGCAGACACCTAAGCTGGATCGCACAGGGCGCAGTCGGAAGGCGGGCTGGGTGGCATCCGGAAGTGATCCCTTGTGTAGCTGAAATATTGGCCAAGTCAGAAACAAGAGAAGAGCTCAATTAAAATTCCAATGAGCATTTGGAATCCTGATTCACCGAATTGAATTTCAATCGAGCCTCCAGCATTCTTCTTGAGAAACAGGAATGCCCTATGTTCGCAGTCTCCAAACGGCATTCCCTCAAAACCTGACCCACAAAAGACTGCGTCAGGAAGCGTGATGTGCACTACATCGGGCTTTGAGGGTCTGGGTTGGGGAGCACAATCAGGCCACCCCCCTTCCCCCAAAACTGACAGAGGTAATGGAGAGGGTAGGCATAAGACCGACCCTGTGGCGGGGGAGGGTGGCCTAAACGGCTGCCTTACACAAATGCGGTCTTATGCCCTGCAACATTCACGCAAAGATCCATTTCATACAACCAGTGGCATTTCTAAAGGCCCATCGATTGGAATTGCATTGTGCAGAGAAATCAAATAAGGCATTTTGATTTCTTGTTGGCCAATCAGAGGCCCAACGGATGGTGTAAGACTCCTGATGCCTGCAGAGGCCTTCAGAATTTAGAACTGCAATTCGTACTTGTTTTGTTGCAAAACAGAGACATAGCAAATACAAGTCCACTTTGCGGCCAGACTTCCTCTTCGTCATGTGCAATGAGAATGACCCATTATGAATGCAGGTGACCAAAATCTGAAGACTTTGAAATTCGAAATATTAAAACAATCCCCCTTTTCTTCCACAGTGTCCTGAAATCCCTTTTGGATCAAGGTTTGTAGCTCTTCATGGGGAAAATTGACATGTTGAGGGGGAACCCCAATTTTTATATTCCTCTGGACAATAGCTTGACTTTGTTGAGGCGCAGAAGTGAGTTCATCCCGGTCTTCTGTTGCACGGCACCAACAGCGTCGTCATGCGCGTAAAGTTGGACTTCCAGGAGGACCTGGATGTGTGACTGTTGCACATCCCTCCACCCCTTTCATACATTTGAGTGGACAACCTGAAGCCATGATGGTGTCAGACAGGAAGTTCCTCCTCGCCAAACATAGCCAGCAAGGGCTTCTCAAAATAGGTTTTATCCCTCTTCTCCAAAGCCCACTCCCTCACCCCTCCCCAATCACATTAGGGCCTCAAACAAAAGAAAGATGTGGGCAGGGTGCAGAGGGAGTACATGTCAAAAGAATATGCATTTCATATCTGCTTAAGGTCGAGCTTGTATTCTTGTTACTTGATCAATACTTTGAATGGACTTTGATGGCAAAGAATATATACTTTGTGGAGCCCCCTGAGCCTCCTGATTTGCTACTACCACTGTCTCCATGGTGTTCTGTGGGCTAGGGGTGTGTCAGGCTTGCTTATTCTTGGCCCTTGTGTGTTCCTCCTGTCTCAGGCCAGTTTCTTCTTGGTGCAGTGCGGTTTCCTCTAATCCTCAGTCTCCTGTTGACCATCTTTGTCTCGTGCCTGGCCAGCAATCAGGAACCCGCTCTTCTGTCATTTAACACATTGGGTGCCTTTGGGTGCTCTCCTCTCTTGGCAGCCACTTGCCATGGTGTAAGTTCGAATGATCATTTGAGTGTGTGGGGTCAGCTGTGTGTTGCAGACCAAGACTCTGGGCCTCATTACAAGGCTGCCTGTCCGGTAACAACGGTGCCGGTAACCCTATTGGCACCGTTAGTACCGGACGGGCACACTACAAGTCTGCGAGCGGCTGCCGTCCCGCCCGCCCGCCAGGCCTGACCTGGGGGGTGGGACGGCACTCGCTCGCAGACTTTCACAGAAGCACTGGCACCGTTTTTAATGGTGCTGGTGCTTCCGTCATCCCCATTCCCATTGAGTCCTATAGGAATGGGGATTTACATTTTTCCGGCGCCTGACTTCCCGGAACGCCAGGGTTGTGATCCACCGGTTATTCCGGGTAAGCCAGGCACCAGAAAAATGCACGAGTCCGGCGGCAGCCTGCCGGTTTTACCGGCACGGCTACCGCCGGACTAGTAATGAGGCCCTCTGTCGCATATCTCTGTTTGCTCGCCTTGTACTCCTGCACCTGCGTTCCTGATCGTTGATTTATAGTTAATGCTCTGTCACGCCCTGTCTTTTCATAACTAGAATATTTTGGGGCGGATGAGCAGCTTCCTGGTTCTTACTTTACTGCCCACAATGGCTTCTGCCAGAGACACCCCTGTTGACAAGTGTGGGGTCGTTCTGTAGACTGTCAGGCACTTGCATAGCGCTTACCACGTTCTCACCTTTATCAAATGCAATCCGGAATAATATGGTGAGGGTTCACTTAAAAGTCTCAACTTCCCCTTTGGTCTGAACCAACACAAGGTGATCTATTTGTATTCAGTCCCCATTTCATAAATGTCTCTCTGTGAGGTTATCCGTATGTCCATACGTGCAGTGGTGGAATGGAGGAATTCCATATAAGGATATTTGGAATGTTCATCCAGCTCCACCATGAAGTTTTGATTATTACGATTGCTTACTTATAACCTGCTTAATACTGAAGAGGTTTCTAAGCGGATCTAGGATTCGAACCTATCTTTCTCTACGTCGACCCGTACCAATCATTGATCATTGTGGACAGTGCCAAAGTCAACAGTGATTGTTTGCAAGGCTTTGTCTCTTCTTTGCAGTGGCTCACTAGAAGGTGGTTTGTTTTTTCTTCCAGTTGCCTGGCACCATATGCAACCCAGAACTATGGTGTCAACTTTTTTCTGCAGCCCTGGGAACCACCCCTTTTCCCAAGTCTTGCTTTTGTTTTTCGTGCTTCCCGGTGCCCTGTATGGACGAATGCAACTGGATGGTCTACTGGGGATGAGGGAATTACAATGCATGAACCTCACAACAAAAGACTGTGGGCCTCATTACGACCCATGCGGAGGACCATTGTGCTACTAGCACCATGGTCCATGCCGGTGTCCGCCATGGCGCAATGGGGAATTACCACCCCATTCCGAGGTTGGCGGGGCGGTAATTCCCCATGCCGCCATGGCCCTTCCCCATTCTTGCCCCATAGGGCTCAATGGGAATGGGGAAGGCGCTAAGTACGGTGCCGCAAATTGCGGCACCGTACTTAGCACCAAGGTCCCTTTGCGGGTCCCTGCTTTAACGGCTGGTAAAACCAGCCGTTAAGGTTGGGTCCCGCAAAGGGACCTCGTAATTAGGCGCTAATAGGTTAACGGCACCGCAGCCTTTTACGGCGCCGTTAACCCATTAGCGCCTGGGTCGTAATGAGGCCGGGTCTCTAGAAGTGGACAGCTCACCCTGGACCTTCCACATGACCAGGAGCGATTGCTTGTCATCCCTAGTGCAGTGCCAAGGTTATGTCATGAAGTGCTATTAGTTGGCAATGGGCTTTGGTGAGCCACTTGAATGTATTTGTCGCTGTCCGGGGCAGGCTTGTTTGCCTCGCGAGACATGGCAAGTGGAACTATTGCCTATGTGGGCCACCGTACATGTTCTTCATCCCAGATGTCTTCCACATCTGCATCCTTTGTGGCGGCACATAGGTTTCATGAGAGAAAACCTGCTGAATTGTCTGCTCCTGGCCTGCATTTGTAATGTGTGGTCTTGCAGTTGTAACAGCTGCTGCTCTTTTCTGGCTGGTGGGCGTGTCACGTTGGTAAATATAATGGTCATTAGTGATTTGTGGTGTGTTACTGGTGTTAGAGGGCATCCAAAAATGTACAAATGGAAATGCTCACAGCCCCATAATATGGCCAAGGCCTCACTTTCTAATTGGGAGTATCCCTGCTCCGGCTTGGATAATGCCCTGGCGTGGGCTATTGGGAGTGAAGCCTCTGACTCATCAATCTAAACCGGCACTGCCCCTAGGCCAGAGTGACTCGCATCTAGCACTATGTGCATGCGTCTGGCTGGATCAAAAAATGACATAGTTCTGTCTGCTGTTCAAGCTGGTTTAATGGCTTCAAAGGCCAATCTATCCCTTCCATTGCAGTCTGAGGCAGTCCTTCTTTTTGAGATGTCGTAGGCAGAGGCGTTGCTAGGGGGGCGGAGGGGGCTATAGCCCCGGGTCTTTTCGTTGTAGCCCTGGATGGAAGCTCAGGAGCTACAACCAAAAGGCTATAGCTATCTCCAAATCCCGCCAGTCCCGACATTGGCGTAGCCCCATATCTTTTCCAGGCCTAGCAACACCTCTGGTCGTAGGAATTCTCTTCGGGTGGCCAGATCGCATATGAACCATTGCTCTTGAATGTCCTCCACCTTCTTCGGAGATGTCACAGGGGTTCTCTTCGGGTGGCCAGATCGCATATGAATCATTGCTCTTGTATGTCCTCCACCTTCTTCGGGCATGTCGTAGGGGTTCTCTTCGTGTGGCCAGATCGCATATGAATCATTGCTCTTGTATGTCCTCCACCTTCTCCAGACATGTCGTAGGGGTTCCCTTCAGGTGACCAGATCGCATATGAATCATTGCTCTTGTATGTCCTCCACCTTCTTCAGAGAGGTCGTAGGGGTTCTCTTCTGGTGGCCAGATCGTATATGAATCATTGCTCTTGTATGTCCTCCACCTTCTTCGGAGATGTCGTAGGGGTTCTCTTCGTGTGGCCAGATCGCATATGAATCATTGTTCTTGTATGTCCTCCACCTTCTTCGGAGATGTCGTAGGGGTTCTCTTCGTGTGGCCAGATCGCATATGAATCATTGTTCTTGTATGTCCTCCACCTTCTTCGGAGATGTCGTAGGGGTTCTCTCCAGGTGGCCAGATCACATATGAATCATTGCTCTTGTATGTCCTCCACCTTTTTCGGAGATGTCGTAGGGGTTCTGTTCGGGTGGCCAGATCGCATATGAATCATTGCTCGTTTATGTCCTCCACCTTCTTCAGTCCATCGAGATCCCGGAGGCTTGGAATACGTTGCAAAACAAAAAGAAACTCTGAGTTCAGGAGTGTACATTTTGTTTTGTAAAAAGTAAGGTCATGTTCTCGTAAACACTTGAACACCTCTGATAGTCTGCATAAATGTTCCTTGATAGATCAGCTATGCATAAGGACATCATCACTGACATTTTTCTACACCGGGCAGGCCAACTAGAACTTTCGTTACCATATGTTGGAATACCTATGCTGCAAAGGATAAATACAGCCATTTCTATCGATAAAGCCCCACATGCGACAAGAATGCAGTGATGTACCTGGAGTCCTCATGCAGTGGCACTAAAGATAACCATCATTGAGAACATCATAACGTGCTGCATATCTGCTACGGTCTCATCGCAAATGGGCATTGGGTGTCTCTCGCTTATATTCTTTGCCCTGCTCGGTAACCTCATGTTTACACATATCCTGACCCAACTGCCAGTTTGGCTTTCCCTCCCACTACTATCGGGACAGCCCAGGGTGTGGGGCCTGTGACTTTTCCAATGATTCCTTTCCCACTCGAGCTTTGACGGTTCGAGTGAAACTTTCTTTTGGAGCTTGAAGAAGATTTCTCTGTGGCACAGGGACACTGGATGTGCAGTTGAGTCTACGTGAAACCCTACTTACTGATTTTGCAGGTATCCAATGCCTTGGAAGACAGTGTCGTCCTCTGGTAGCAGTGTTTCATAGCCTGCTTTGTACACTCTGAACATGAAATGTGCCGAACCTAAGGCCTCCGCCGTGTGTCAGCTAAGGACTGTGCCCTTCGCTCCTGGGGGGTGACCAAGATTTTAATTATGTATATATTGGACATTTGCATGCTGCCACAAGACAAGAAAAAAAGAGAGCCCCGCTCATGTCCGACTTCCGTGACAAACGCACCTTTCGGAGATAATGGACTCATGCCCTCTTTAGGGAAGATTTTAGCTTTCGGCCCTACAAGCTAGTGCTAGGACAGAGAGTTTCAAATTGTCGAAGGCCGTCAGATTGACTGAAGCGTCAGTCAAGACGGGCACGTCTGATGGCTGATTTTGACTTTGCACTTGGTTTGGTGCCCTTTGGCTGTTCTGCTGCAGCAGGTGGAGAAGATAGCCACCTTCAAGACCCCTGTCTTAGATATGACGACAGCACATGCTAAGGGTTCAGGGCTAGCATGTCTGCACACGTTTGCAAAGGGATCTTGTTTCATGCGGCCGCCCATGTTTGCCCATTCGCTGCACGCTTTCCTGCATGTGGTAGCAATTCTCTTTCCGTACAGATTATTTGGTTGCGATGCCGATTCAACACCTCACCCTCTTATCCGAGCTGTTGTTGCAGGCTGGTCACAAATAGCATGTACCCATTCCCTTCATCATGTGGTCTGCACTCCAGCTCACTGTGTCTGCTCAATTCCAATATCTTCTGGAGCACATGACCTGGCTCCCATAGAATTTGATAGTGAACTTGTGTTGGGAAGACCCCCTATGGTAGGGAGTGTGCATATGTCTCATCTTCTTCATTAACCCTTTGTGAAGGACAGAGCGAGGTGCTGCGGGCAAACAGGGCCCAAGCCGAGGGTACGCGCTGCCGGACGGAGTCCCCCACTTTTTTTCAGAGGGCCTCTTGATTTGGTCATTTCTGATGACTCCACATTCAATTGGTATGTTAATGAGTGCCACCACTTTTTTTGTTAAACACTTGACACCCCTGATGATCAGTGCCTCCTGTCTCGCATTTTGAACCATTCATAGTCGGCATTGACTAGTTATCTGTCAGGGTGTTTTTTGCAGAATTTTATGATTAATTCACCCCGTTTGTTTTTTTTTTTAACATGTCCGTCTGTATTTATCCATATTTTGCTGTGTAATTGTAATTGGTTATTTATAACGCGCTTAATAACTAGAGGTTTCTAAGCGCAGACCGGGGATCGAACCTGTTGCTCCGCTTCCAAGGCCAGCATGTTGCCCCTGAGCTATCCTCCCGAGATCATGTGGTCATGTTATCTGTACCCACATGCATTTTTTTTCTCTGTAAAAATTAGTCACAACTAGTATGGTTCCACATATATTAAAAAGAAAAGAAATGGTGATTTGATGGCTGTAATGGGGTGCACACTTAGGTGTGTTCTTGGACATCAGGAATACATTCTGAAAGGAAACAGTGATTCCTATCTGCATTTATGTGTAAAAATCAGTAAAAAATGGAAAACGGGGAGCCTTATTAATGATCCAGCGCCTCGTGTGAGCATTTTGGATAGCGTGGGCCAGCCAGCATCGATTTTCTTTCACGCCCTCATCTTCCTTGGTGGCAGCAAAATACATTTCTAAAGGGTGAACCCACAGGAGTCCAAGTGACAATAAGACTGCCCTCACGTGGTGGGTCAAAAAAGGGGAGTTTGGGAGGTCCCGCCACATTAAAAAAAAAAATCAGTGGAAAACACATCGAGCAAAAAAGTCACGAGGAAAGAAAGTGCTGATAAATAAAAAACAAACGTGAAAGCAGCAAGACACCGTTCGTGAATCTACAAACATCCGTATGAAGCAAAGTTTTCGGCAAAGTTTTACCTACATTGGCACACTTTGCCGACTCAAAGGAAGGCATAGGCAGAGGCGTGCAAAGGGGGGGCTGAAGGTGCTATAGCTAGCCCCGAATCCCGCCAGTCCCGACATTCGCTTAGCCCCTGATCTTTTCCAGGCCTAACACCACCCCTGGGCATAGCCTTAATAAAAGTAGAAACAATTACCTCTAGCCATTGCTGCACGGAGAAGAATGCTATGTCCATGCAACCTCAGTTCATCGTGTGATATTTTACAAAATACTTAACAACATTGGGAGTTATAGATGGAGAGCTATCAACTGTTGGGATATAGTCCACCAATGGTTCTGAGAGACAATTGATGGACAACAAGAGGGGAACTCGAATTGTCTATGATGTCGGTTACAGCTGGTTGGAGTTATCTGGGTCGGGACTCCCAGTCTACCGCACACCTTGTTTATGGAGTAATTGTATGTTAGCCCGCAGCCTTGCTCCTGGTTTGTCTGGGGACCAACTCCAGGGTTCCCAATTGGCTGAATGAGTAGGTGGGATGGCAAACCTGTGGATGATATCGGGCACTGGGAGGATTCAATAATCCATAGATTTAGCTGATTTTTAGAGGTTTAGATCAGGTCAGAAGAGTCATGGTGGTGTTAGTCATTTGTTGTTTTATTATAGTTATCAACAAAAACACCAGAGCAATCTCAAAACATTAAGTTGGCAAAAAATGCCAGTTTGTTCAACATAGGTGAGTGCACACACGCGCGTTTCGACCTAAGTCTTTTTCAGGGCCAAATTAGTAGAAATATGGCCCTGGATGGAGCTGATGGGTGGTCCTCCCGAGTCAGGGTGCCACTGAGGCTGGATAACTAGATCTGGTGCCGTGACGGTGTGGCAGGGCCGAGAAAACTGGGTCACCCGGCGGAGCGTCTATGATGTCGCTTGGACATCTCAGGTGGAAAAGGGGTGCAGAGGGCCAGATGGACATTGTAATATGGTCTTCATGGCCCGCGAATCCATTCCCCACCCTGCAACGTCCCATTAAGCGGCATTGCAGGGGATGGGTGGAGAGGGGAGTCATGAGGGAACGGCAACAAACAAAAAATATCAGGTCCCCTCTCACCTTGCGCCACAGCAACCCACAATACCCGCCAGAGAACATGCTCCATCACTCTGTTGTGCTGTCACAGCAGTTGATTATGTATTACATAATCGGCTATTGTGATGTCACAGCACGAGGGGACCGCATTCATTGGCGCCATGTGGAAGCCATACACAGCAAGGTTATCGTATTCATAAGAAGGTGTTACCTTAATGGGATTCATACCGCACGCTGCTGCCATTTGCAAGCGCTACAAGTTAAAAGGTTTTGGAAATTCCAAATATTAAATCGTCAGTGTGTATAGCATGCTAACTAGTTACACAACCCCCATCCTTCTCATTGTGTCTTGCTAGTCTAGGAGTGTGTAATTTATTATTAAGAGAACCATCTCGAACGGAGAAGCAATAGCAGTGTGGTGTAGGGTTATGGAGTAGCTTTGATTTTTATGTAACTTTCTTGATAAGGGGTCTTTCTCCATTAGCGGTGTAAGGCATACACCATGGAAGGGAAAATTCGGGTGCAAGCCCCCAATATGGAATCCAAGGGATACAGATACAGTGAGCCTCATTACGAGGTTGGTGGTATTCTTGCCGGTAAAACCGACAAGGCTACCTCCAAACCGACAAGAAAATCCGGCACCCGCGAATGGGCAATTACCGGGGTATTCCGGCCCCACCAGACCCAGTAATTGCCCTTTCGCGAGTGCCGGTATATCCCCATTCCCATTTAAGCCCTGTGCCGGTACTACAGGCTTGCTGTGCTCGCGGGTGCCTTTCATTCCGCCAGGCAAGGCCTGCTGGGATGAAAGGCACCCGCGAGCACAACTCAGAGTTTGCCGGTCCGGATACAACAGTACCAGCAAGCTTACCGGTACCATTGTATCCGGACTGGCAACCTCGTAATGAGGCCCAGTATACTATTTTGAGTTTCCAAAACTTTTAATCAATGCAACTAATACAATCAACTTGAATTTACGTGATTCACTAAATATCATATTTAGGTTTAAACACAATCTAGAAGCCCTTTAACAAACCTTACTGTGGGCCCCAGAAATGCTATTATGAGCATTATACAATCCTTTGTTTTAGGATCACAGTCCCAAAACGTACAGGTACACCTAGTTGCCACTTAGTGTGCACATGAGTGTGTGGGTATGGGTGTGTGCATGTGTGTGTTCACATGGGTGTGTGTGTGTGTGTGCGCGCGTGTGTCTGCACGTGGGTGGGTGTGTGTACATGTGTTCATGCGCTCTGGGTGTCACTCAACAATGTATGTTATGATTGTAACTACATAAGCAGGTGAGTTTGGGAAATATTTATTCGGGGCCTTTGTTGGTCACCACATATTGTTTAGTTTAGCGGTCTCTTCACAACGCCTGTCTACAAGATGAAAGATAGAACTTCTTTTCGTTTAGCCATCGTAAGTGTCTGATTGGTCAATGTTTCTGCTGCTGGAGTTGGAACCAGGGCTGGACTGGCCTATGGGGAACTCTGGAGATTTCTCAGTAGGCCTCTGCAGCTTTGTGCTCTTTTGTTTGGTAACCTATGTTATTTCCAAATGTTCTCACAGGAAAAGGGTTTGGGTTGCTGAAAATGTGTAATTTGGGGCCATTTTGAATATGATTTCGAGGGCCTCTTTTGGTTCCCAGTGCGCTTCTGGGTGGAGCGAGGGGGGCCAGTGGCATCCTCTCGGTTTGGTGGGCTCCGCTTGTTCATCAGAGGATGGAGCGGATGGGGCACTGATGCCAGAAGGTGAAGGCTATAACCTGTTAGTGAAGAAGCGTCACCCAGGGAATAAGGCCAAGCACCAGTTCTCTGTGCTGTCTAAGACCCGTACATTAATATGCATCCAGAGGTAGTGCATAGCCCACAAAAGGAAGGGAAAGATAAAGGGCACCAGAGTTTGGTGGTATTACCTAGGGTAATGCTGCCAAGCGTGTTTATTATTACCGCAGGTGGTAAGCATGCTCAGGGGCGTTGCTAGGGGGGGCTAAGGGGGCTATAGCCCCGGGTCTTTTGGTTGTAGCCCCGGATAGAATCTCAGGAGCAACAGCCAAAAGGCTAGCTAGCCCCCGGTCCCAACAGTTCCGACATTAACGTAGCCCCGGGTCTTTTCCAGACCTAGCAACACCCCTGCTCTAATGTGAAGGGTATGAATGATGTTGAGTTATGTGGAACCTTCTGTTACTCCCCTGTTTGTCCAATCCTGAAGTTCTACCATTACCTGTAAACTTGTGCTCAGTCCCAAAGAAGAGGTTTTTTGTGCAAGTGCAGCAATGACACAGCTTTTCAGTATACTTCCACCTTTCCGCTGTAGTGATAGCCTGCGCTACCTGCTGATTAAGGAGAGAAGATCTGAGCAAGACACTTTGGGGTCAATACAGGGTTGCCGGTATCCCACCAGAAATTTTGGTGGGATACCGGCAACTCTGCCTTACCATCTCTGCCGCCCGATAGCCTGGTATTACCGGGATATTCCAGGCGGCGGAGAGCTGGTAAGTTCCCATTCCCATGGAGTCCCATAGGACTCGAGGGGATGGGATTTCCTGAATCACTGGCACTGTTAGTAATGTTGCCAGTGGTTCAGGCATTTGTTTGCCGGTAGGAGCCCGAACTCCGAGCAGGTCAGGTCTGCCAGGAGATCCGTGGCCCCCACCGGCAAACTTGAAGTGTGCCGGTCTGGTGAAAATGCCAAAGCTGGAATTACCAGCATTTTTACCGGATCGGCACGCTTGTAATGAGGCCCTTTAAGTTATACATAGCAAGTAGAGTAGATGATCTGTTCTCCATACCTTGGCTCACTGGCACTCCCACTGCCAACCCTCCCTGCCCTCTGTGTTCCCCATTTTATCATAGGTGTCTTTGCAAAAAAAACACCTGAAATCTATATGACCCGCATGTCTACAATGAAAAATGGCTCTCTTGGGTAGGTCACTAAAGCACCACTCCGAGTTCTGCGCGCTGGTGCCTTTCCGGCACCGGCTCGCAGACTATGACGGTAGCACCGTCCCTCCCATTCCCATTGAGTCCTATGGGACTCGAATGGGAATGGGGAGTCATTTTTCCCAGCGCCTGGCTATGGGGAATTACCAGGACCGCCGGGACTGTAATGCCCCAGTAATTCCCCATTGCCTGGCACCTGGAAAAAAACGACCCTGGCGGCAGCGGTGCCGTTTTTACCGGCACGACTACCGCCAGGGTCGTAATGAGGCCCATAACTATAACCCACTGGTGGGGGTGGAGCAGTATCATTGAAACGTCAAAAGTGCGGTATTCTAAATGCACAGCATTAGTTTCTGTGCCAATCAAAGCGCATACTTGTGATGTTATGTTGATAGGCGTGTATACTGCACCAGGTCATTACTGTGGTAGCTTCGGGGTACTTATGTCCGTGGGGGGGTGCGCCCCCGCCAGGGGTATCCAGTCATTAACTCTGCTGCAGGAAAGAAAATGAGTGAGGGAATGTTTAATCGATGGAAGTAAATCAAAAAGTGATAGGCAAAGCTCTGCTTCTATCAATACAGTAACCTACCGACAATACTCGCAGCATTAAAGTGGGCCCGTTTCATAGAGTGGGGGGTTTCTGTGCATAAGTGCTGCTGCTTGAATCTTCACAAGCCTTTCTCTGGCCAGACAAATGGAATGCATGATGGATTTATGAGCACGTCCACCCTTTTCATATTTCCAAAGCTTTCAGCAGCCTGCTCCTAAGTGTATTAGTCATACTGATGCCTGGCTCTGCATTGATTGATTTCCGGTTTGCTTTCGCAGGTGCCAGACCTAAGAGGGTGCAAAGAAACAGCATGGACAGTTTGGACTTCATAAAGTTTCCCTCGGACAAGGTGAGGCCCATTTTGTCTCTGTTTTAGAAGGATGAGTGATTAAGCAGGGGCCACTAAGGCTGCCCAGGACTTTACCCACAGTGCAACAGGTAGTGCCTTCCAGAGGTCGGACGCAGCCCTAGATATCTAGTTCTGACTGTTGCGTGCTTTGACCATCACACAACTGTACTTGCATCCTGCATGCCGCCATCACAATGTGGCTTCCAAGCCCTTCCAGATTATAGCAAGAGAACTCGCAGAGTGATGAAGAATTCCTTCCGAGGATCAGACTGTCAGCAAGCATAGAAACAAGTCCCTGAACTCATAATTCGTATCACTATTGTGAGGGTATTTATTGAGCACTGCCCAAGCTTCGGAAAGCAACAGAGTGTTTTACAAGTCATAGGGGTAGTACACGTAGGCCGCGGTAGAAGTGCACTGAAAAAATTAGTGGAACTGTGGTCTCGGCAGGGGAGAGGGTAGGCGGAAGTCTAGTGCAACATGTGACAAGGTGTTGGGTCTGGGGCATTGCAATAGTCTGAGTGACTAGTAACTAAAGCTCCTATTACAACTTTACACTTGCACAGGGACATGAATGGTCACATCCTCTGTATAGAATGGTGCATATGGTCGTGAAAAGTAGAGGAATGGTAAACGGAAAAAAAAAGTAGTGGAACACCGCTCCCAAGCGTTCCCGCTCACTTCGATCACTGCACGTAGGTGAAGCAGAGCTACAAGGACGCAGACGCAGGGAGCTAAAAACAGGGGAGGGCGAAGGCAGGCAATTTGGCAGCAAGGGGTCTGCGAGCAACCAGGGGAGGGAACCACGGGGAGCGGGTCACCCAGTCCCATATTACGTGGGTAGGTGGGGAGTGGACCCAGAACTCACAATAACGCCTCCTGTTGCCGTCCTACGCACCACCTTCCTAGGACAGTGATACTAGAATATAAAAGAGGACTTAGGTTGAAATGTAAGATCGAATATCTGCTATACCATTTTATTTATGTCTAAATCGAGTGATTTATTTGTCCTTTAGGCTTAGACAGTTTGTTCTTGTATTAACTTATGAGGCTGGCATATGTTTCCTTTAGGTTTTTGTTGTTGTTGCGTACTCAGCAGTTCTAGACTTTTGATTTCAGTGGACATCATTATGTGTTCGGGGGTCGCCGTGCTAGCGATAACGGCACGGGTGCCGCCTGAGTCATTTCTTTTTCCGGTGCCCGGGAATGGGGACTTACCGGGGCATTACAGCCCCGGCGGTCCCGGTAATTCCTCATTGCCGAGCGCCGGAAAATATTACTCCCCATTCCCATTCGAGTCCCATTGGACTCCATTGGAATGGGGAGGACGGATGCACCGGCGCCATTCATTAATGGTGCCGGTGCATCTGTCAAGGTCTGCGTGCAGGTGCCTTTCCGCCCGCCAGGTCAGACCTGGCGGGCGGAAAGGCACCCGCTCGCAGAACTCGTAGTTATTCGGTCCAGAAACAACGGTACCAGCAAGCTTACCGCTCCTGTTGTTTCCGGACCGGCAACCTTGTAATGACCCCCGTTATCTCCTTGTGGTCACACCACGACTGCACCCTCTGTTCTCTGGTCTACACTCGCAACCCATTCCAAACAATACACACACCTGGAATAATGGGCGATCTCAATAGCACAGACGGTAGATGTTACTCTTCCAGATATCACTACAGTCAACCTAGATGCCATGCACTGTCCGGAAATAGCAAGGAGCCCATTACCGGTGGCAAATTAGAGGCCTATGAAAGTGTTTTAAAATCGCACTTTCAAGGATCGGAAAGGTACGGTAACGAGCTGTACATGTTGACAGTGTGGGTTTGATGAAATAAAGTCTGGTTGGGAGATCAAAGTATTTTGCATACTTTATAATTATTTCTCTAATCAGATAGTCTTTGTAATTTTATGGCACTGTCAACACAGAGCCATAACCAATGCTGAATTCTTAATCAGGTGCAACATCTTAACCTTGGGTCCATGCTGATTTTTAAATGGCTCTGAAAGGTCTGGCAAGTGCGTTCGATTTAAGGCGGCCTGCCTGGTTTATCAGGCTTTCTTCTGTCAGGTGGCAGAATTTCTGCGGGCCAAGTTTCGCCCGCATGTCCCAGGTCGAGCCCTTCGTTCTGCAGAGGGCTCCTGCAAGCTCCTAGGGTTAGGCTCGGGCAGATTGGGGGCCAAGCTTTCTCGGCGGCGGCCGCCGTTCTTTGGAATTCCCTTCCTAGTGCTTTGCAGTCTATGCCTAGCCATCTGGCCTTTTGCCAGGCTTTAAAAATGTATCTATTTTAACTCGGGTTCCCTGTCATGCCCTTCTGTCGAGTGGCACCACGATACCCCTGCGATGAACATGCGCTCTATAAATAACATAACATTGTTGGTGAGCCTCTTTCAGGGCCAATTCTGGAGTACATGGTTTAGACATTGGACATCATCCAGGTGCATGCATGCCTTTTATTTGATTCTGTAAAAGGTATACTCCTTGCGGGACAGCTAGGCTCTAGTATAAAAAAAATAGCAACCAAAGTAATCCAAGTTGCTATTTTCTAAAAACATGTGACATTGGGCCTCATGCTGACCTTGCCGGTCTGGAAACACCTGTGCCGGTAAGCTTACCAGCACCATTGTTTTCAGACCAGAAAAGTACAAGTCTTGTAGGTGGGTGGGTCTGGCAGGTCTCACTTGCCGGGCAGATCGGCACCCGCCCACAGACTTTCACGGAAGCACTGGCAGCATTATTACCGGTGGCAGTGTTTCTGTGGTCCCCATTCCCATAAGAGTCCTATGGGACGCTATGGGAATGGGGAACAACATATTACCGGCGCCTGGCTTTCCGGCCGCCGGGGTTGTAATACCCCGGTGTTACCGGCAAGCCAGGTGCCAGTAACTGTTTACGGGTCCGGCGGCTACGTGCCGGTTTTACCGGCACGGTTTCTGCCGGACCCATATTGAGGCCCATAGAATCTATGAGTGCCTATATAATTTACCCTAGTCACATTTCTGCACAAAGCGAAAGGGAGCGAGTGAAGCTCTTGCAAGGATGGAAATGTTGAAGCAAAGAACCACTCCAAATAGATTGAATATATGGTTTATTGCTTGCTAGGTAAAGCTGGATACAAAAGACCCCCAGCCATCTCAAAGAGCAGCATCAACTGAACTAACTCAAACAGTAACATTCTAATAACAAAGCATAGAACTACAAGGTGTCATCACTGCAGCAAGGTTCTATACATCATACATAAGCTGCCCCAGTTAAACACCATAACAGGAACGATGCCTCCTGATTTCCGAGGGGTGATGCACAGCCTGGCTGTCAGATTGTTGATCCTTTGGAGAAGCTGGGACCCCTTCTAGACGCTGCTACACACACTGCTTTACAGTAGTCAAGGCAGGAGACGAGCACAGGTCTAGCGAGTGTGATCCTATCATCCGACTGAAGGAAACCAGGTCATGGTTTCAGCAACTTGCCGAGGCAGATTGCACTCTTGCTAACGGCAAGAATGTGTTGCATGAAAGAGAGGTCTAAATCAAACCACAGTCCTACGCTTTTTACTTTCTGAGCAAGGAGTTGTGTCTCGCCCAACTCTTGGGGCCATTTGGAAGCTACAGCGTTTTTGGGTGCATCCCCGGCAGGAATACTATCTGTTTTTCGAGCCATTCGCAGGCAGATAGTTCTCCTTCATTCAGGATGCGATACCTTCTCGCTTATTTCCCAGATGGATGTGCAGCTGTGTACCGTCAGAACCCATATGGAATGGCAGGTGGTGCGCGATTACGGACATCTCCAGGAGTCACATATATATGTTAAACAGGACTGGCGAAAGGCTGGATCTTTGGGGTACACCACAGGTGAAGTACTCATTTGATAAAGAGATGCTGCTTTTGATTTTATTATTGCAATTTGGCAATGAGGACAGGATCCATTTGAGTGCAATGCTTGAAATACTACCCCCCTGTTCCAGAAGGACAATGTAGAGCTTATGGCCTATTGTGTCGTAGGCCGCAGATAGGCCTGGGAGGATTAAGAATTTTGAGTGTGCTGGTTCCAAAGACGTCAGGAGGTATTCTCTTTTGCCAGCCAATCCACTCTACTTCTGAATATTCTCAATCCAGACTGGCATTCAAGCAAGATGGTAGTTGCTTCCACTTATTCTCTAGATTGCAGAGTAACCTCACCTTCCGCAATCTTGCTCCAGACTATTATAATATGGTACTCAGTAATTAGCTGGCTCATTGGGGTCTGCTGTTGTTATTTTCAACATGAGGTTATTATTGCATGCTTGACACCCAAGTAATTACTCCTTAGTGGCAGAAAGCATTCATTGGCTCAGTCAGATCGGGGTGCCAAGAAGTATGTGTTTTCCTAGAAGACTGATGGCGTGAACAGTCCTCTGAGGGGAATAAGTGCGTAAGTAAGGTCAATGGCATTCTGGGAGGTGAAATTCAGTCAAAGTGGGCTTTTTTAGGGGGTTGCAAATTAAATCCCGAATTAGTCTAATTTTAGCCTTCAAAAAGTGAGCAGATCCTCACAGAAGTGCGGGGGGGGTGGGGTACATTGTTAGTTGATTTTCTTGGGCTATTCCAGTTCATTTACTTCTCTGTAAACTTTGAAAAGCTCAGAAGTTGGATTTGACTTTTGGGTGATTGGGCCCCTAAGGGCTTCTTTAGCCCAGTGCAGTGCCTTGTGGTATCTACTCATACAAAGTTTACAGCGGTCTCTGGCACTCACTTCCAAGGTTCTTCTCCAGTGTCATTTTCGGATTTGACTCTTTCCTTTCATCCTGGCTCGTTTGGGAGCTAACCATCTGTTTGTTGCTTGATCTTCCAGTTCTGGGAATTTTCAGTAAATTGCGTTTGTTACCGCAAGTGGGTGCAAGATGTTGGAGTGGAATTACTCAAGCAGTTCCTTTGGTTCCGGTGACTCTTATGACTGAGTTTGGCAGTCTTTGCAGGCTTCCCAGAAGGTGTCTGGGGTACTTTTACGTATCTCTCGCTCTCTCTCTGTGATTGACGCCCCATAGAAGTCAGGGAGTTGTCCTACAGGACTTGTCTTGGACTTCTACGTTCAATGCGATAAGTTTGTAAAAGAAAACAAGCTCCAATATGCAACACCATCTGAGGTGCTGTGAATTATAGGCACGCGACCTAAGGATATTAGAGTCTATAATATTTCGGAGGCGTTTGGGATGTCTTCCATCTGATAAAAGTTGGGGACCCGTATTATTTGCTAGATTAAGCCCCAAATCCCCTAAGCCCCTACAGTAGCCACAGCTGAATCCATAGGATTTGATTTACACAGTACTAAGGAGGTTGTAATGCTACCAACTAATCCCTACAGGATTAAACTTAACCCCTCTTCCAGGAATTTATATTAGACTCTTATCCAAGTCTGGCTTGGCATGGAAATATGGCTTAGTGGTTATAGTGGGAGTCATTGATACGGATTTCCGCGGAGACATCAAAGTCCTCCTACATAACCATAGGAATAGCCCATATACCATAAAAGAGGGAGAGAAGTTGGCCCCAGGTGTTCTTGAGAAAAACTTTAGTCCCTCTACCACAGGAAGTAACAGAACAAACAGAGACAGAGCGGGGAACAAAGAGGCTTGGGGAGTCAGACCTTCCCCAAGTAGAGAAAATTCCTGAAGAAGTAGAGGCGGTCACTCAATTAATTGACTTAGCCTTTGCTCAAAGAAACAATCCCAATCTTACGGAGGCCTTTCGTAAGATCTTTACTGAAGAGAAGGGACTAAGTCAAGCTAGTCCCATCTTTTTTCTAAAAAAAGGGATTACTTTATCAAGAGGACATAACCACTGAGGGCATATGACGTAAACAACTAGTTGTCCCTCTGAGTCATAGGCGAGTAGTTCTCGAACTTGCACACTCCCATTTGGCACCCTGACACCAGCGAGAAGGACAAACTCAAAGCCAGATCATTCCCAGATTTTATTGGCCAGGAGTCTAAGTTGATATCAAGAACTTTGTTCTAACTTGTGAAGTCTGTCAAAAAACAGCAACCACCTCCTATTCCGCCTGCCCATTTGCAGCTGTTACCCATCATTGAAATCCACTTTTCAAGGATTGCAATCGACATACTAGGTCCCTCAGAGGTGTCCACCCCCACGGGACTGTTTGGTAGAGGCCTTTCACCTACATAATAACACAACGCAACAAATACTTAAGCACCTATTACCATCTTTCTTGAGGTTAGGATTACCAAAATAAATACTTACTGACCATCGTACTTGCTTTATGTCACGCTAATGCAAGAAGTCAAAGAAATGCTCAATATTAAGACCTTAAAAACCTCAGTATATCATCCTCAAACCTACAGTCTGGTTGAGCATTTCAATCAAACCCATAAGAAAATATTGCAAAAACTGGTTGAGGCTGACGGAAGGAATTGGGATGTAATGATACCCTGGGCCTTGTTCGCAGCCCGAATAAAACGCCACACTTCCCTAGGGTATTCCCCATTCAAACTACTCCATAGGAGAGAGCCCCAGGATGTTCTAGACATGCTAAGGGAAACTTGGGAAGAACAAGTAGAAGCTATTTTGACTATTTCTCAGACTGCACAGAAGTTCAAAGCCCATATGGCACAAGTAAGAGAAATCATGAATCAGCACTTGGGGGGCAAGCACAAGAACAACAGCAGGTTACATACAATGAATGGGCCATACCACGTACCTTCTCAGTGAGGCAATCAGTATTTGATCTTCTACCTACTTCAGAAAACAAGATGATTTCCAAATAGTGCGGTCATATAACATTGTATTATCCTGTCTCTCAACAGATAGACAAAGGAAAACCAAATGTAATCACATTAGCCTGCTAAAATATTGGAGAGTAGACCCTAACCAAGATACTAGCATCACTATGGCCGCCTTCGTGGCTGACACGGGTAGATGACACACATTTGTTCCCTCTGATCTGTTACCCGCCCAAAAGAGCGATATACTTGATTTACTGGGGGTATTCTCAGACAAACCAGGCAGGGTGAACAATTTATTCCATTTTATCAGAACAGCAGCAAGGAAGATCATTAATTTAAGACCCTAAAGAATCACTGAGATTGGAAGAAAATAAATGAACATTAGGTTGAGGAAATGCTCAAGGTGGATATAATGAAGCCCTCTGAGAGTCCTTAGTCCTCCCCTATTATCTTGGTTGCGAAACTGGATGAATCGTGGTGGTTTTGCATCAACTTTAGAAAGTTGAACTCTATATACCATGACGAGGATAGATGATCTCATTGAAAAGTTTGGCTCAGCCAAATACATCTCCACTTTAGATCTGTCGAAAGGGTATTGGCAGGTACCTTTTCCACCCCACAAGGCTTATTCCATTTTATAGGTCTCCCATTTGGGTTGTGTTGACGAGGAGAGGAAATTACTGACGGGCCCATTGGTCAGTACTCACCCTCGAAAACCAGTTATACAAGATAGCTGCACCATGTGAGGACAGAGTGCAGGATTCACATACTCCGGCAAGATTCAATAACCAAGACTCAATAAATTGGCAAAGGGAAGTCTGTTTAATGATGTACACATTAGCAAATGGAAATCAGCAGCATCACGAACACCTGCCTCACCCCGACTTCCCCAAACTTCAGTCAAAAAGCTTCTTTTATGGGCACAATTCATCCTAATTGACGTCTACTTCTACAAAAAATTATCACGCAATATAATTGGTTGGGAAAGGTAACTTAAGTATAGGTGCTATATCTGTGTATGGAAATAAACCGAGTGGATTGGATGACTCTTATCGGGTGGGCGTCTATGCCCATCCCTCTACAACACACGTGATTGACGACACTACAAGTACGACGTCTCATTGGTTACAGTGTCTATAGGACCCTAGATTACATGGCCCATTGTGATTGGGCAAGTTACACGCCTAAACATAAATCTCCATTTTAATTAGCAGCATGCAGAATAGACACCCAGGTGCCTAGTGTCCCAAGATTCACCCTTCCTCCCTTCCATCAATCAGTGTTTTAGGGCTATGTGTCAATTAGTTGGCTGGGTATGGCTTCGGGTCTGTAGTCTCTTATCAGGAAAAGTTATGGCATCCTCGGGTTCTGGATGACATCATGCGGTGTACATCTTCGTGCCTGTCTGGTCACGTGTTGGTTCACCATGAATCTGCTTCAGTTTCCAGCCTTTTGTGCATTTAATTCCGTGTTCGCTTGGCCACCTGCATTGGCCTCTCTTATCTTGACCTTCATGGGCGGGCTGGTATGCTCTGTAGTTGGAGTCTCGTGAGCTCATGCTCACCTCCCCTTCTCTGGTCAATCTCCATTTCCCCGGCATGAGCCTCTTTGCTGAGTTTCAAAACTTGGCCTGTCAGGCCTTTGGCCGCCTGGGTACATTTCTGCTTTCACAAAATGGAGTCACACGTGTACATTGTGCTGTATTGAGGTAGATATATGGTTGGCGCTTGCCGCTCTATTCTTCTACTAAGCATTGTAGGCAGTAGCTACTTCTTAGCATCTTGCGTTTCAAGCTTATTTACACACATTCAACAGGGCGGTTGCTTCCATCTTGTCTCATGGCACCATTCTCTTACGTTTTACCAGTGTCTCCCCCCTGTATCCGTTATAATTATCCTTGCAGTTACTAATACTGGCATACATGCTTTCAGTAGCCAATTCTGTTTGTTCTCGGGGCTGCTCAGGCCCATGGTTTATTTCCATTGGCCTTCCATTAAGGCTTTAGGGGTCTCCTCATGGACCGTGTGCAGGTATTCCTCATGTTGCATCAGCGGCTGGTACGGCTGTCTGATAAGGTACCGTGCTGCCCAGGGTTGTCCTATTATGGCTGCTTCAACCGGTACCGATCTCCTTATGTACACGGGGCAGAGTCCCAGTGTGGCTCTCTGTTGGTTCATTTGCTCCTCATACGGCACGTACCTCGGCGAGTACTTTACTGGCAACTCGCAATGAGGGGCAGGGGTGCAGGTCATATCTGGGACCTCCTCTACACTCCCCCCTCTAGTCGGTTCATCGACCACTTCTGCTTTCTCCTTTATATTCAGTTTCTTTGATTCTTCAGATTCTTGTTCATCGTCTTCTGGGTTTACACAAGATGGCGTGAAAGTATGCAATTTTGGTGTCCATATCTTTATCACCCCTTTCAAGCTTCCTGCTGTTCTCACATGCTCATCTTTGCTCCAGGTCATCAACTGGCATTGTCCATTTGGACTGCAGTAAATCCATTTGCCTTCATACCTTCTTCGTTTCTTGGGATAAGTGAATTTTGTTCCCTCTGGTGCAAATTCACTGGCCTTCACAAAGTCCTTTATCTCCTCATCTGTCAGGTCTCTGGGCTTCCATCATGGCTCGACACCGACCATAATTTTCATCCCAATGGCCTTCTTTGCAGTTTTCTGGCACTGTGTGATGATTCTCTTGATAACACAGAATCTTAGCAGCACCTTTGCTAGCAAGACTCCCAGAAACTTGAATATCTCAGCCATCCATTGTGGGACCCATGAGAATAGGTTTCCAAACCAGCTGTCGTCATCCACTTCATCTGTTTCATCGATCATCTGGTTCTTTAGGGTTGTCAACATGCTTATGGCCTCTGTGAGGGTTCCATTTTCTTCGTTGTGTGATGGTATAAAAGTGCAACATGATTCTCCAATTTTTGCACAAACACCCCCATCCATCGCTGTGATCATGTCAAGCACATATCTGTTCTGGAGAGTCATCAGCCGGACTGCTCTTAGTTCTTCTTTGATCGCGTTGAATCCTTTTATGGTGGTATTGTTGGTCTGCAGTAATTCCCATCTCGTTATCTGCAACCACTTGGTGTTTGCACCAACTTGGATATGCGGCAAGAGTATTGTTGTAAATATGGATGAAGTCAGACTAAACAGCCTGTGTTCGTAGAGAATTGCATAAAATGCGTCCTCTGATTTGGTGGAGAAGTAATTCTCTCTCTTCATGCTTGACATTAGTTCCACAGACCTTCTTTTCCTCAGGTGATCATCTGCTTCGGGAACATTTCCAAATTCAGTTAATTTTCTGGTATCACTAGTGCAGGAACGTGGACGTTCACCAGTGTGCATATGCCTCCCCAGTTCCTCGGTAGTCTTATGTAGGCCTTGGATCCACATGCCCAGTAATGGTACATCAGGACTGCGGTTCCTTGCAACATCCCCGGGGCTTCATATATTCATCCGCAGTTTTGGTTCTCCCCCATTTTCCTCGTGCCATTACTTCTAAAGCACAGTTTCGGGTTTTCCAGTGGTACTATTTGCAGGGGGCCTCCTCTGTCTTCGACCCACGTTAACAGCTTTACCAATTTTGGCCATAGTGGTTTACATAGTCTTTGTGAATTTGCTATTGCTTCTTGGCAGGCCCCAAGGACCATCCAAGCTCGGCAGATTACGACTCCTTCTTCCCAACCATCTGGGGAAACTACTAATCCCCAGATCTGCATTTGGCCTCGGTTCTTCCAGATTTGAGCTTCTTCTGCTGTTTTCCCTTGGACGTTCAGTCTTGAGTTTATTTCCCACCTTATTCCTGATCCTTTGACGTCAGGGTTTTCATATCTAATCACATGATTCTTGGTGTGCACCCTGTTTCTTGTTTTGATGTCCTGGACAAACCCGTCTTCATCAGGGTAGTCCTTTTCGTTGGCCCATATCAACGAGGCGTCTCTTCCCATAAATTGTCCTCTGGTGTTGCACATCGCTACATGTGACATACAGTGTGCTGTGGGGACATCGATTTCTACAGCCACAAAGATTTTGGACTTGCCCATGCTGTACGGCAAGAGTGCACAGACGAAACATTCTCCTTCTGATTGCCGTCGTCCTACTTCCTTCATGTATTGGTACCAAATGTTGTTTCCAAGGTGGGCTGTGTTGTCCAAGTAATTGTTTAGTTCGTTGTCAGTTTCATATGGGCTTCTCTTGATTCTTAACATTTTTCTGTAATTGGCTATTACTATGTCTCTGAATGCGTCTGTGCTGCTCTTTCGTTCAGGTAGTCTCTCAGGTATTATCCTCGGTGGTGCAGGTCTCACTTTCTGCACTGCAGTAGCATAGGAGGGGCTTGCATTTATTTTCCTCCTCTCATGCACTCTTTTGTAGAACTCCTCCCACCACATTTGGCTTATCATCCTCCCATCACGTGGCAGTGTCGTAGGCACGGCAGTTACTTATGGCGTTGGAGCTGGCGTGCTCTTTGCTACTGTCTCAGTGGTTTTCTTGCCCAGCTCCTCATGTAGCTTCTTTGCTCTAAGTATGAGCGGAAACACTTACTCGACTACCGTATGTGTTTTCTCAGTGAGTTCTTTCCTGGCTTCCTCCGTTCTATTGAGGGATTTTGCTATGCCATCTCTGTTCGGTTTCTCGCTTGGTTCCCTGTTTTCTGGAGCTGTTTGTTCCACGGGTGACTTTTCTCTTTCAGTTGTTTTGGCCTGCGGTTGCAAAGCCATTGACTCTTGCCCTTGTTCGTGTGCACTCAGTGTATAGGTGCGTGCCACGGACAGTGCTGCCATTCATTCCGTGCTGACCCTGTCTCCAGCTTTTCTCACCATTCATTGCTTCAAGTGTATATTACTGCTAATTACATTCAACTGTAAATCGTTTGCTTTATCATCAGTTTTTCTTGGAACAGGGATGACAATATAAGGTCTGGGTGCTTTTGTGGGGCCCAGACGTTCATTACCTGGTGGATGCACAGACATTGGGATGCTTCGTGCACCAATAAAAAATGCAGTTCTGATAGTTGGAGACAGAAATACTACAATAATCACTATGCATATACATATAATGGCTTTGAAAGACAGCTACATCATCTCCTTCCAGGAAACCGGGTGCGCCCTTCCGCTGGTGGCACGACTAAGTTACTGTTTTGGGCCCCCATTTCAAACAAGTCCATAGTCCATATTTTATTTTTCTTCTTATTCTAATCTCGTCGCTCAATAGTTCAGTAAACACTAAAGTGACAAGTGCTGTTCAATGTCCCCCCCCTCTTGCGAGTGATGATGATAGTCTCTGAGTATGGAGTACAGTTCCTTTGCTAGACTATGGGAAAAGGTTAGACTATCGTTTTCAGCACATCATATTTATTCTGTATTGTTGTGGGAACCGCATTCCCAGGGCACTCTTCCAACTCGCCTTGGCCCTGAGGATATACAGGAAAATGTTCACAGTGACACCATGAAAGGATGGGTTTGTTACAAATCACGCAAAATAAAATATTGGAAAAATAAAAATAAAAATAAAAGTGAACATATGAGAAGGTAAGAAAAAATAAGAAAAAGGTTGAAAAAGGTAAACACGGCTGTGAAGTTTGTGTCTCTGTTCCTTTCACTTGGTCCTTCGAGGTCGAGTTGCTGAACAGTCTCTCTTTCCCTCATTTACTCCACTCTGGAACAATGATGAAGGAATAGAAAAAATAAGAAAAATGAGACCAAGATGTTGGTATCCTCGATTTTGCTTTTCTCGATCTGTCCTACGTTAGCAGCATGAAGAACTACGTGTTTGCTTCCTTGCTCTGTTCCCAGTGTGAGGATGATGAAAAGTTTTATCTTGGATCTCCCACTTCTAAGGCTCTTCTTAGCAGTGGATGTCCAGAGTTGCTTCTTAGTTGTGACGCAATAGCTCTCAGGAGTCTGTTCAATTGAGCATTTTTTGCTGGATCATTAAGAAAACCGGGCACATCAATGTTGCGGGGTCTGCCCACTAGTTCTGGAAAGTCTTCAATGAGATGAAAGGAAACACGAAACGCATACCGACTGTCTTCAGGTGTTAATGACATTTGCTCTGATTCTTTGGCTCTGAGGTCACAGGCCTTTCTTGCAGTGTGATCAGTCTTTGTCTCCTTGATCTGTCCCTCGGCGAAAGGTCTCACTGGAATCTCCTTAGGAATTCTCGCTGAAAGTTGGACAGTTCCACTTGGAGCATGATGCATGGAGAAGGGTGTAGGAAATTGACTGGATCTCTAAGGAACGTGACAACGTCAACATCAGCAGGCCTTCCCACCATTTCTGGATAGTCTGTGACTAGCATAATCAGGACGTTGTGGGCTTGCTGCGTGTCTGCAGGGGACAGGGACATTTGCTTTGTTTTGCTGGGTCCTGATCACAAGTCTTTTTGTTGTCGTGAGCAGTTCTTGCACTTTCCTGCTGCGTGGATTGCAACCACATGATTCAATTTACCCCATATTTGATTCAAGAAGTCATTTTTTCGGGGATCTCCGATGAAAGTCAGTGTATCTGTGGTTCTCCCGACCAGTCCTGGGCACTCCTCTATGATTCAAAAGAATAAAGTGTAGGTAAGTTCATCAATGACCGCTTGAGGTGGGAGCATTAGTCTTTTGATCCCTGTGCTCGGGCAACTCGGCGAAGACCTCTGTGATGACAGTCAGTAGTTGCCTGATTACCTTCTTATTTTCTGGATCTTGAATGTATTCTGTGACACTTGTTTCTCTCCCTATGAGTGACGGATAGGTCAGTATTACTAACTGAAAGTAGGTGAGTACATCCCACTTAAGACTTCTGCTGGGGTGAATCACATGTCTGTGAACAATGTCTTGATACTGGATGCTTCAGGATAACGGTTTTAGTTTACAGGAGTGTCCTATTTTACTGTTTATCCGAGTCTGAGAGTTCATGCTCAATGCTTTGTGGTTCAACGTGATCAAGCTACCAGTGTCACTGCGGTTTCAGAATATGCGGTTTTCTTCTTTAGCCTGCAGTTTCAGCTGCACATTGCATTCGTTTAAAAGTCTTGTATCTCATTCAGTGCTTGGAGGAAAAGTTCAGTGTATAGCCACAATTTTCACAGCGAGTTCTTTAGTTTGTCTCTTCTGCTTGTACGTCCTTCTTCCTCGCCATAGACCTTGTCTGCACGTGCTGAGGCCCTTCCCCGTTGTCTGTGGATTCCTCGGTGGTAGATGCAGTAGGAGTGCTCTCTCCTATGAACGGCTTGATATCATTCAGGAAGGTCCAGGCTCTTCTGCCCATGAGCTTAACAGCGGACGGGATGCAGTCCTCTACGATGAAAGGGCCATTAAACCTTGGCTCGTCCCATCTTTTCCTTGTAAAATTCCTCACGAGGACGCTGTCTCCAGGGAAGACAAGAGGCGCACAAAGGCTGTGAGCTGCGCCTGCATCAGCACTATCTGTTGTGTTTTGCGCCGTGCTGTCCCCTTCCCGCCGTCACTGCAGCTTGCCTGTAATGACAGTGGCACTGGATGTGAGACAGTCCAGATAAGCTTTCATTTCTTCTCCTAAAACCTTCCTAGTTGTCTGGGCATCATATCTAGCTCTGTCTCGGGGTTAAGGGGAGTCCTCATCCTTCTCCCTGTAACTATTTCATGCGGCGTGAGATGATGGTCTGAGCCGGGTTGGTTCCGAAGCGCATACAATGCCAGTGGTAGGCAGTGCATCCATCCCTTTCTTAATGTGAGCTTCAACTTGGCTATCCTTTCCTTGAGCAAGCCGTTGATTCGTTCACATATCCCATTTCCCTCTGGATGATACGCCGACGAGAACGTGTGCTTTATACCAAGCAACAAGCTAATCTGTTCGAACACTGTGTTCACGAAATGAGCCCCATTATCTGATCTCATTACCTCCCACACCCCCCATCTAGGGAAAACCTCCCTCACCAGGAACTTAGCAGCACAGGCAGCGTCAGAGTGTGCACAGGGACCTGCTTCTACCCATCTGGAAAAGGGACACACCACCACAAGTAAATACCTGTACCCATTACACACCTGAATCATATCGACATAATCAATATGAAGGTGCTGGAAAGGTCCATTTGGTCTGGGGATGACTCCTCTCACTACTTTTAAAGTGTGCCCAGAGGTGAATTGTTGGCAGACAATGCAGTTTACCATAAAGAATGCAACATGCTCTGCTAAATTCGGTATAAACCAGTCTTCGGCGAGCGTTGCGGCAAGATTTTCTCTTGACATGTGTATGGGGTAGTGAAGCTGTTCTAGCGCTACTTTTAGAAGGGCGACAGGCATTACTGGTTTACCAGTGCTGTCTTGCCTCCACAATCTGTCTGAGGGGTTTAAAGAACACCCTCGACGCTTCCAAAGATTTTTCTCCTCCTGAGGTGCCTCCCCCTGGAGCTCCATTAACTGAGACTGCCCCATATTACTATAGGCTTCTGGTGTGGCTCGTGCTACCATCATTCTCTCATGGGTATGTGCCACATCCACATCCATGATTGTTTCAGCTTTGGATGCCATACGTTTGGCTTCCGTGTCCGCTTCATGATTCCCACGTGACACGAAATCTGTCCCCGTTTTACGACCGCTATGCCCACTGGGAGCTGTAGTGCTTTTATCAGCCTGTCCAACAGGGCTGCATGCTGCACTGGCGTGCCATCTGCTCGGAGGTAGCCTCTCCTTTTTCAGTGCGCCAGTCCTGCGTGCACTGTTGACGTCACATAGGCGGAGTCACTGTACACTGTCACTTCCTGGTCTGCGTGATTCTCAATGGCGAGTATCAATGCCACTAGTTCTGCAGCCTGTGCTGAATGATGAGATGGTATTCGTGCACTGACAAATAGTTGGAACTCTCCATTCGCCATATGTTTGATCACAGCCATGCCTGTATACCTTTGTCCGTCTTCTTGGTCAATTCTCGAAGACCCGTCAATAAAGACGATCTCCCCATTCGCCGGGGCATTTTCCTTTACCCTGGGGATCTCATCATAGAATTCCTCATAGTTCGCACAGTCGTGTATAGGTTCTCCCTCTGTGACTGGCTCAGCTATGAACGTAGCAGGGTTCACAGTTTTGCATCGCACTACTTTGATCGATGGATTAGAGATAATCACCTCGTAGGCTGATGCTCTCTGAGAAGTCAGCGTGCCCTTTGGCTTCTCTAGTATGGAAAATAGTGAGTGTTCAACATATAGTGTCATGGAGCACCCCATCACAATGGATGACGCCTTCTCAATGGCAAACACGGCGGCGGCTAGATTTTGTTCGCATGGGAAGTGGCCCTTCATAACTGGGTCCAAACTCCCGCTGTAATATGCTAGGTCATAAGATTGCCATCAGTATGAGAAAACAGATAGAATTCCTCAGCATAATTAGGAATCCCGAGGACTGGGGCCTTACAAGTTGCCCCCTTGAGTTCTGTAAACCCTTTCTCCATTTCTTCATTCCATTCAATTTCTTCTCTCGTCACCTGGGCCTTTTTAAGGGCCTGCAACAAGAGCTTGGTATATGAGCTGTAGTCAAAGATCCATGCTCTGACATAATTGTACAGGCCTAGGAAGCTTTGCATTTGCTTTAATGTGCACGGCTTGGCCGTGTTCATGAGGGCCTCAGCCCTTTCTGGGGTTACCTTTTTCCCCTCATGTGAGATCAGTTGCCGTATGTACAACACCTCCTGTTGGCAGTACTGCAACTTGTCCTTGTCCACTTTGTATCCCTTCTCAGCTAATATAGTCAATAGCTGGACAATGTTCTTCAGTGATGCTGCAGATTGGAATGTCATCTACATACTGCAAAACAACACTGTCCACCACAATATTGCTTATGTCCATTTGCAGGACTCTGTTGAAAATGGACAGCGATTCGCAATACCCCTGTGGCAACCTCGTACTTTTCAGACGCATTTGTCCGAAAGTAAATGACGTCAGGTCTTGTGAGTCACGGTGCAATGGAATCGAGAAAAATGCATTTTTCAAATCAATCACCATGAAGTATTTTGCCTCAGTGGGTATGTTGCACAAAATTGTGGATGGATTAGGGACTAGAAGGAACTCGGCTTCAACTATGTCGTTCAATGCTCGTAAATCCTGGATTAAACGCCAGGACCCTCCCTTTGATTTCTTGACAGGATAAATCACTGTGTTGCACGGCGATTCTGATGTCACTAGGATGCCCTGCTCCATCATGTCAGAGATTGTCTTTGCGATCCCTTCATCTGCTTCTCTGGACATGGGATACTGACGTGCCCATGGCAGAATTGCTCCTGGTTTCAATTTAATTTTTACTTCGCTGGCCCCCTTCAGGAGACCTACATCATAAGGCCCTGTAGTCCATACTTTGGCTGGCACTAGGGCCATGTCGTCATTGAAATATTCCAGGCGTACCAGCGCTAACATCATCCTCTGCGGCACCTCCCGCTTGATCATTTTGACCCAAAATATGAGACTCACTTCCACCCGTGTCTCTTCTAGGTCAGGGTGTTCTTCGAACAGATCATCATGGGTGACGTCAGTCACTCAATACCTTTCTTCGATGGCGACAATCGCACACCATGGTCTGCCCTCGTCGTCATATCCTTCAACTAATACTACCTTTCCTTGCACTGCGGCAGATTGTATTATTAAGGGAAATACTTGTCCCTCCTGGGTATGCATGGGTATTCTTGGCCTGAATAGAAACTCATCAGGGGTTCTCATAGGTTTGTTTGCTAGGCCTGGCAATCCCGCCATAAGCACTCGTACACCATATGCAAAAACCTCTGGCTCCAGTGGTACAGCTCTCATAGCTGCACGTCCAGGGTATGCTCTGATCATTCCGCACACGTTTGCATAATGCATTCCTGGGGTGGAGCACACTATGCCATCTTCAGTGAACGAGATGGTCATATTCAACTTTGTCATCAAGTCCCGACCCATGATATTCACCGGGGATTGACGAGAATACAATAAAGGTACATTCATGTCGCACTCTCCCACTGAGACCGGGAGTGCATCAGTAAAGGGAACTCTGCTATGAGCTCCAGTAAAACTCTGGGTATCTAGGGCCTCGTCGGACATGGAGAACTTTCCTTCTCGTATGCACGAGCGTGTTGCACCCATGTCAACTAAGAAGGAATATTCTTTCCCCCCTATGGTGACATTTACCCTAGGTTCCCTGTTAGGGTCTGGTGTCACTGATGGGATAGAACACATCAGAGTTCCCTGTGAGCGTCCTATTTCATATATAGGTTCGGTCCACTGTATAACTGTGGGTTTCCCCCAACAGAATTAGTGCCCTGAGCCACTTGCGGCAGTGTCTGCTGGGGTTGTCCCTGTGGTACATTCCCCATGTTCTGTGGCTGGACCACTTGCTGTGCACCTTGCTGCAAGCCAACCGCCTGCTGCTGCACGGTATAGTTTTGTACACTACCCTGTTGTGGGGTAGCGGGTTGATTCACCATGCCTGCCCCCATCCCTTGGTTGTTCTGCCACATGCTTTGGCTTCTGTACATGCGCGCCACATGTCCTGTCACTCCACACATCCAACACACTGGTGGTGGTCGGGCCATCTGTCCATCTGGCAGAGTCAGACTGCCCATTGGTGCGTTCTGGATACCATTTCGAACATTCTGTAAACATCCTTGGTTACCTCTAAACCCTCCCTGATTACTCTGCCATCCTCTTCCTCCAAATCCCCTTCCTCTCGGGTAAAATCCCACATTACCCTGATTAGTCTGTGGCGGGTTAGTGGCACACTGTGCACTCGATTCGGCTGGGCTTGTTAGCATGGCTCCCTTGAGAGCATACTTTGAGAGCTTCCTTTGTACTAGCTTCGCCTCTTCTCCCTTACGTGTTGCCTCTTTCTTCCGATTCTTTTCTTGCAACAGTCTACAGTAATGTGCAATTGTCAACTGGATTTCGGCCCATGGTTTAGCTTCTATTCCTACCAATTTCTTTAGCTGTTTTTGCACCGGTTCTGGTAACCCTTGGCTTAATATATGATAGAATACAGGGATAGATTTCGTCCAAGACTCATGCATTTCGAGCACCCACGCATCTTGAAAACTCTGGATATAAAGCAACAGATCCTCTGACTCTTTCATTTTTTGAGTCATTATAGCACCCATATCAGATGTGTCTGGCTATAGCGTATGCAGCGCTTTCCATACTGCTGCTCTACAGTTATTAAATGGCGCTCCGTCATGAGAGGTGTTAGTTATGGTTACCCTAGGGTAGCCTGCCCACATCATCTGTTCTTTCTCCGAGTATAGCAATTAGGAGACCCTTGATGTCTCCTATGGCTATGGTGACGCCCCCCGTCATTTTTTCTAGCTCATGTATCCACTTCCCGGCTTCCGATGTCAACATTGGAAGCTTATTTTTAAGATTCTTTCGGTCTATGTGTGGCCATGGAATATATTGCGGTCTTGCTCCCCCTTTTCTAACAGTGGGAATTGGAATGCACAATCCTCCTTTTTCTTCTCTATACCTCCTCGGTCTCTTGCCGGGGTGGCGTTCCCGCCTTGCCGTCTACCTGGCAATGCCCTTAATCTATCTGTCTAGGCAGGTGCTGATACCCCCCTCTGACCGTGGTGTTTTTCTTCATATCGGCTGGACTGTCCAGCGGACTTCGGTTTCCTATTTATGGACCTGCCAGCTTCTGACCATCGTACCTCTCGGTTCCCTGAGAGCCGCTTTTCGCACCATCTCCCTTCGTCATGCATCACTTCCTCCGCTTCCCCATGGGAGTCAGACTCTGAATACTCCCAGTTTACACAACTTCTTGCATCATCTTCGTTCTGCCCAACTTCTAGTCTCTCTAGGGAACGTCCCCTACTCCCACTACTTCGGGTGACATCCTCAGTGTCATATAGCTGAGTGCTCTCTAAGCGCTCATCTTCCCTTCCCTCTTGGGAGATTAGTTCCAGTCCCATCTCATCATATATTTTATCAATCGCTTCCCAATGCTTCTGGTGTTGAAGTCATCATCAATAATTGTCCCGCTTGTACCTGGTACCGCATCGCTTGCAGGAAAGAACTCTTCTATGTCTTCCCAGTCTACAACAGGATTGGGTTTTTTAACTTCCCGTTGCAAATATTCTAAATCTCACGCCCTTTGCCTGCGTTTATGCTCTGCTTCCTCATCCATTTCTCTTCGCTTGTTCGCTTCCTCTCTAGCCTTATCTACTTCCCTCATCCGTTAATTTCTACGTTCTTTTGCCCTTCTACTTTCCTCATCTTCTCTCTTCTTCACTTTCCTTTCGTGCACTCTCCTTTCTTCCTCCAACTTTAACATGTTCTGCCTGTACTTTTCATAGGCTGCATATTGCGTGCGACTGAGCGGTATACCTTGCTCTTCGCGATATAGTTGTTCTCGCCTCAACCTATCCTTTTTTCTTGCCCTCAAGTCTCTTATGTCCACTTCTTTCTCCCTTTCCTTTCTTTGCGCCTCGTCAGACCATTCTCTCGGCCTTGCACCATCATTTCCTTTTCCATCTAATTTCAATAGTATCTGCCCTCCCATCCATTCGTCCTTTGCAAATGTTAACTCATTGGTTGCTTTCAGCTTCTTTCCCTCTCTCTCTTTATCGAGAGGTGCACTTGTTTGTGCCTGGCCCTTTCTTTCCTCACCTCGCCTCTCTTTGTCCCACAGGATTGTGGAGGCCGAGTCAATTTCCTGTTCCTTCTCTTTCGTCTCATCACTGCTACATGCAGGTGACTCATATGCAGGGTTGCTAAAACCTGTGGCTGCCTTAGGTTCTCTTAGTGGGTACAGACCCTCCGACTTACTTCCCTCAACAACTGGTTCTGGCGGGGTAGGTGGCATGGTAGGCATTTCACCCCCCTACGTACATACATTTAATATCCAGTCTGCGTGGGGTTCTTCTTCCTTTATTTGTTCAAACATTTTCCAAAGCTCGAGAACAGCAAGGCGTTTCTCGAGCCTCTTCCCGCTATATGTGGCATGTAAGAAGATGGTCATGTGCTGTAAAATAGCCTTACACAATGACCCATCCTGGGGCCACGGCATAAACATTTTATTTGCGGTGCCCTTAACCCACTCCTGGCTATATTTCTTCAGCTTTGTTGCATGCTTTGGCAACTGCACAAATGTGCAAGTGGGGTAACTTCCTCCATTCTTAATTTTGTCACCAGCAATGTTCACACAGTTTTTCAACTTTTCGCTATTATGAGCAAGCACCACATACGCAAGCTCCAATCCAACTTTACCGCAAACTTTTTATACCAATAGTTTACTCAAGACTCATCAATTCAGTGGCGATTCCCTCTCATTTACAGAATCGCATAAAGCAAAAATGCATTGCCATCAATCGATAATACAACAATTCCACATTCAGCATACACAGGACATATAGGACAGACGCTTGACAGACTAGACGGACACCAGCTGGTCATACGTATACCTGCCTTCTAATCACTACCCCGTCATGGGATTTGAACAAACCCCAGAATGGCTTCTTTAAACGCCATCGTAGACTAATGTCCCCCCTCTGTGGGCTCTGGGTTCACTTTCCTTCTGACCACTCTTTAAAGCGCAGGAACAAGGCGAATTTTACAGTTTTCTCTGGGGTGCCCCCCGGTATTCCGTACAGTTTTCTCTCGGGTGCCCCCCCCCGGTATTCCTTACAGTTTTCTCTCGGGTGCCCCCCCGGTATTCCTTACAGTTTTCTCTCAGTGCCCAAGAGTATTCCTTACAGTTTTTAATTTCAGGTGCCCCCCTGATATCTTTCCCCAATTACTTCAGGTGCTCGGGTCCTTACCCCCTATATATATATATATATACAGTGTTCTCTACTTCTAGCTGTTTTATTTTTTCTCCGCCACCCTCCGTTACCTTTTCCCTTCTTACTTATAAGACCTTTGCCAGGATAACGAGTTTTGTTGTTTCACTCACCGATCGCCTCTTTTCCTCTCTGGAACTTCAGGATCACCGCCCCTTCCTCTTCCTGCTTTTAAGGTTTCCGTCCGATCCGCTGCCCGTGGGAATGAGAAGGGTTATGCTTGGAAAGGCAAGTTTCTTCAGACCCACTGCAGATTTTTGGGAATATTCACACTATCATTGTCCACGGGGAGCTTCTCAGCCTACTCAGCTGGAATGGCGAAAGGACTCGTGATGTAACCGAAGGCACAGAGTTACTTTGTGCCGTCGGTCTAAAGGTGTCTTATAACTATATCAATCGATGATCTATAATCGATGGACGAAACCATCCTCACGCTACCAAGTGTTGACGAGGAGAGGAAATTACTGATGGGCCCATTGCACAGTACTCACCCTCGAAAACCAGTTATACAAGATAGCTGCACCATGTGAGGACAGAGTGCAGGATTCACATACTCCAGCAAGATTCAATAACCAAGACTCAATAAATTGGCAAAGGGAAGTCCGTTTAATGATGCACACATTAGCAAATGGAAATCAGCAGCATCACGAACACCTGCCTCACCCCGACTTCCCCGAACTTCAGTCAAACAGCCTCTTTTATGGGCAAAATTCATCATCATTGACGTCTGATTCTACAAAAAATGATCACGCAATATAATTGGTTGGGAAAGGTAACTTAAGTATAGGTGCTATATCTGTATATGAAAATAAAGTGAATGGATTGGATGACTCTTATCGGGTGGGCGTCTATGCCCATCCCTCTACAACACACGTGATTGACGTCACTACAAGTACGACGTCTCATTGGTTACAGTGTCTATAGGACCCTAGATTACATGGCCCATTGTGATTGGGCAAGTTACACCCCTAAACATAAATCTCCATTTTAATTAGCAGCATGCAGAATAGACACCCAGGTGCCTAGTGTCCCAGAATTCACCCTTCCTCCCTTCCATCAATCAGTGTTTTAGGGCTATGTGTCAATTAGTTGGCTGGGTATGGCCTCGGATCTGTAGTCTCTTATCAGGAAAAGTTATTGCATCCTCAGGTTCTGGATGACATCATGCGGTGGTACATCTTCGCGCCTGTCTGGTCACGTGTTGGTTCACCATGAATCTGCTTCAGTTTCCAGCCTTTTGTGCATTTAATTCCGTGTTCGCTTGGCCACCTGCATGGGCCTCTCTTATTTTGACCTTCACGGGCGGGCTGGTATGCTCTGTAGTTGGAGTCTCGTGAGCTCATGCTCACCTCCCCTTCTCTGGTCAATCTCGATTTCCCCGGCATGAGCCTCTTTGCTGAGTTTCGAAACTTGGCCTGTCAGGCCTTTGGCCGCCTGGGTACATTTCTGCTTTCACAAAATGGAGTCGCACGTGTACATTTTGCTGTACTGAGGTAGATATATGGTTGGCACTTGCCGCTCTACTCTTCTACTAAGCATTGTAGGCAGTATCGACTTCTTAGCATCTTGTGTTTCAAGCTTATTTACACACATTCAACAGGGCGGTTGCTTCCATCTTGTCTCATGGCACCATTCTCTTACGTTTTACCAGTGTCTCCCCCCTGTATTCGTTATAATTATCCTTGCAGTTACTAGTACTGGCATGCGTGCTTTCAGTAGCCAATTATGTTTGTTCTTGGGGCTGCTCAGGCCCTTGGCTTATTTCTATTGGCCTTCCATTAAGGCTTTAGGGGTCTCCTCGTGGACCGTGTGCAGGTATTCCTCATGTTGCATCAGCGGCTGGTACGGCTGTCTGATGGGGTACCGTGCTGCCCAGGGTTGTCGTGTTATGGCTGCTTCAACCGGTACCGATCTCCTTATGTACACGGTGCAGAGTCCCAGTGCGGCTCTCTGTTGGTTCATTTGCTCCTCATACGTCACGTACCTCGGCAAGTACTTTACTGGCAACTCGCAATGAGGGGCAGGGGTGCAGGTCATATCTGGGACCTCCTCCACAGTTGCATGGGGCTTCAGGCACCTTTCAGATGCTAATTGATAAACTATGAAAACCTTCTTCAACTTCTAAAGAGCATATCTGGATGATATTGTTATACATAGTGTGAGGGTGTGGAAGGAGGATACTGACACACAGGAGGCATGATTTTTGGAGGAGGAACTGACAACACTGTTAGTCCCTCTTCCATCTTTAAACTACTTGTGCCTGGACAACTAGACCATTCACTCTGGGTTTCTGAGAGTTTGGTTAGGACTCTGTGTATCTTCTTCATCACAGTACTTTGAGAGGATCGCACAGTGGAGTCAGCCCTACTCTTCCTCGTCCCAGTAGTACTATTACTGCTATGAGAGAGATACATAGAGGAACTTATAGAATATGGGAAGGCAAAGAAGAGGAAAGAAAGGTGGGTGAATGTGTGTTGTACCACGTTGGCTCCTGATGTCCTACCCATTTCCTGAAGGGGGAATCCCTCCCCATGAGATCCACCCACTGAGTACCACACCCAGGGGGATTGTTGTGTAGTGGCCTCACCTCCAAGCATTGATGGTCTAAAGAAAATCTTGTGCAGTGAACCAGTCCTCAAAATGCCCGATTTCATTTAAGACTTTTTATAAGAAACTGATGCTTCTAAAGTGGGTTTAAGGACTGTGCAATCACAGAAACATGACTGCGTTGAATATCCTTTACCAAGCCGGAAACTCTTGCCCAGAGAACAATCCTATGCTACAGTAAAACTGTAGGCTCTGGCCATAAAATGGGTGGTTATGCACCTGATTTACTATTTGACAGGCTGGACATTTAGATTAATCACAGACCAGTGCCCGTTAACATAGATGAGTTTGAGAACGGACAACAATCCCCGAGTAATGAGGGGGTTCTTGGATCTCCAACTATTTCACATTTCACGGTCGAACATAGGGAAAGGTCAAGAACAAGGGAATGTTGATTTCTTGAGCCGGTTCCCTAACAGTAAAGGAGAAGCCATCAAAATAAGCGGAAGGGTATGTGATGAATGTATGGAATTCGTCCCTTCTCCCCAATGGGGATCACCCCTCCCGTATTGGGAGGTGAGCCCGCTTCGCAACACCCTCCCTAGTGGTGTAGGAAAGTCGGACATCACTGGTAGAGACTCCCCGTTTGGGACCAAGGACTCCTGTTCCTGTGAGGAACTCCCTGGTGGCATTCAAGTGATGGCTTAAATGGACTTGCATAATACATCAGAATATTGTCAGTTTCCTGAAAATTAAACTATAGTATCAACAACCAGAAACTGGGGATGTCCCTTTAAATCTAAATCCAAATCTCCAATGGACACTGCCAGGGAGACTCAAAAGGGATGAGATGCCAAAGAACCAGCGAGAAAGTGCAAAGAGCCGAGAGAGGGCAGAGAGCTGAGAAAGGGCGGGAAGCAGAGAGAGACAGCGAGAAACCAAAGGAACCAGGGGAAGCCCCTTATATCTAGCGTAGCAGAAAGAGACGGGGCTGTCGCAGAATGCAGAGCCCGCGTAAGCATGAGCAGCTCCAACACGGAGTGAGAAACGCTGGAGGACCGACATGTGAGAGTGGAGGAAATCCAAGGAAGGAGGAACAGAGAGTTTGGAAGTGGCGTGACCACAAAACAGTCATGGTCGGCCGCCCACCCGGTACAATGACGCTGATACCACCAGAAGGAGGAACCACCTCATGATCCGAGTCACGACACCAGTTATCTCCTGAAAGCAAGAACGAAACACAGATGAGAGAGACGCTGCAGAAAGTAAGCTGCAGGCTCCTGAAAAATGCAAAAGAGAGTCAAACGTCCTATAGGTACCAGCGAGGTTACCCATGAACACAAAAGGTAATATGGGGAGCGGGAAAACCAGAGAAACAAGAGGGACTTATTATAAGCTAATCGAAACTCATCCCAGTAGTATTGCTAAAAGAGGTGGAAATAATTTGATGAACCAAAACTGTGTTAATGAGATCAGAAGAAATACGATTAGCACTAAGTGTGAAAGGAATAGTATTGGAAATTTGCTAACCTGTGAAAAGGGGAAACGTCAACACAAATTCCGAAGATGAGGAGAATATAACAGAGAAAGACACTTTGTTAGCGCAGACCCGTGAGCTGAGAAGGTTAAGACTCATACATGGAACAGCAGTCTGGGAAGAGGCGAAGTGTAATGGGAAATCGAGCCATCAACAGATCAGAGCGGAGAACAACATACCAGAGGCCTCGAGCCCTACTAGAGAGATAGAAAGAGCCTGAAGAGAACTAACACAATCTGTAAGAAAGAGGACAGGGAGGCGACCAATCTGCTCGAAGAACTGCAGAATGTAATGCAAATGGCAGCAAAAGACTATTTACGCTTGGTCTCTTCAGTGGAACAAAAGAGCCGAGAAAATAATAAAACACAGCAACCAGGAGAAGGAAGGTCCTGGTCTTAGTTAGTTATACTAGTGGTAGGGTCAGATAGGTTACCTTTGGACAAAGGGCGGACTTGTTTTGGACATTCACACTGACTTACGAGCACCGTAGCTAGTAAAATAGGCAGGGACCATCCTGTAGTTATAGGGAAAGATAGGCCGTATTTTAGTTTAAATAAACAACAGCAAAAATGTATTTGCAGTGTCTGGGTCCTTCTTCTGATTCTCCACAGTAGGTAATGGGCTTTGAAGGGACTGTGGGTTATGGCATGTGAAGGGTCACTGAACCCTAATTCTCCCATTTAGAGCTCCCCTTATCTATCCCAGCTCCTCAGCTACCCCGCCATCCTTATTTGTCATCCTCATGGTGTGTCCTCTATGTACAGTGCTCCGTTGCTTCCCTGCTAAGTTTGCGCTTTATAAATCCCACACTTATAAACATACAACGTCCCTGAGCAGGAACTGGGAAGCAACCATCCGCGAGCCACCCTTCTTTCCGGAAGATGGGCGTGCAGAGGATTTTCTGGGCCTTGTGTTTGAGAGTAGGCTTTGTTATGCATGTGCGACACTCCTTGTTGGTTATGCTATTCTGCTGTGTCAATTCGTTTATTCGTCCTTCCAAAAGTTGATCCTGTCTTGACTGTCAGGCCATTAAGACCGCTCTCTGTTCCAGTTTCATATTTAGCCTTTTAATCTTAATTTTAGAAAAAAATAATTTGTTGCATGCTATAATGGACGCTCAGAGGCGTAGCCAGGATTGTCTAACTAGTGGGGCCTAAAGCTTATGTAGTTGGGCACACCGCAGTGACATTAACATCTGTAAATTCCCACACAGTGCTGCTGTGTAGGTAATGTTGGTAATGTTTATTTGTAAAGCGCCTATACACAAGGCAAGTGTTTCAAAGCGCATTTACACACTTTGGGTGGGCCTTGCATGCTCAGGCCCTACCCTATCTACACCCCTGTGGACGCTGGTCCTTTATTTGTACCACTGCACCTAAAATACATGTTTTCATATTTAAATATTTATTTAGCCCCTTGTTTATTAGGAGGTGTTTAATTTTTCCCTTAAAATGTAAAAAAATCTGCTGGCATTTGCCACATTGTGAAATTCCACTTAGTGGTGCCTACTCTGGGCAGAGTTGGGAATTCAGTTAAAGGGTTTAATGGCGTATGCAATGGAGGGTGGGAAGAATATTACATTAGCAGAAAAGGACTCCTCATCGATTTGAAGGGCGCTTGCGGATGTATTAGGGCAAGGGCGCCGTCTAACATTGTTCTGCGCTGTGACAGGTTTTTACAGGTTTTGAAGTCAGACATTTTGAATTGGAAGTCTGAGGGCCAGCTTCCCAGCGTTTGTTCTGGCACATGTACCCTGCACATTTCTTAAAGTGGCTCAAGGAAATAAAGCACTTCATCTGAGAAGGTTTTACTTGCGCCACTTCTTCAGGATCTGCCCTGCGGCTTTAGAAGCTCAGGTTGAGGAAATCAAAAGAAAGTGGATTCATCATTATCCTTTGAGATTTACAGGGTGTTGTGGTTTTTTTCTTTCACCCCTTTTTTAGGGATTGAAACGAAGATTTGATGGGCCTGGGCCGGAGCTCGAAGCAGCTCCTGTTTACTAGTCATCACCCAGTTAACTGGGGCTACCTGTAGTAAACCAGACCCTACCACACAGCATGCATGACACACAGCATGCATGCCACACATCATGCCAGCTATAACTGTGTGCATTATATATGACCCATTATGTTTTAAATGCTTCGAGATGCGTCCTAACGCTCCTTAATACACATTTCCACGCACGCAATTGCTGTCACACGGGTATGTTTGTACGCCACCAGTTGACCATGGCAGTCCTTTGTACATCCTGGTAGCTATTGGCGCCCCACTTACCAGGTTCTTCTAGGCTACAAGCAGGAGCAAATTAGCTCCCAGAACTTTCGAACCCTGCTAGATGCACAGCAAAGTGTTGGGTTCTTTCAGTACCAGCAGCCACAAGCCAAGTGATACATTGCGAAGATCAAATAACTCCCTTACAAACAAGCTCACTGTGATTCTGCCCCCTCCTTAAAGTGATCTATGTTTTGCTTCTGCAGGAGAAGAATGGGGACAGCCACCACTTGGGAGATGTCAAGATGGCAGGGAAAGACTTCATGTCAATACCTCTACGAGGCAGAAAATACAAAGATGGGCAGGTGGATTTTGACAGAAAGCCACGGGAGACCGGATCCTCTGCCCTGGATGCCAACGACGTCCGGGTTCAAGTGACACACTCGGTAGGAATATTCTTGCAATTTACCAATGCTTTTCCAGAGCTGTGCAGATCATACTTCTCCCTTCTCTAGTAGTTCATTTTTTTTTTAATAACAGAAAAATCACGAATGTCTTCATCTCCACCTGCCATTGCAGGCTTGGAATGTGTGACTTTTATCACAACATTGAACGTTATTAGATGATGGGTTACATTCAACATAAAGAACATTGTTGTTGTGCACAGAACACACAAATAACACAAAATATGCATCTTCCCATAAGTAAAGAACATTGAAGCACATTGCAGTAACTGGTGCAGCTGAACAACTGATTCAGGAAGCAAGAGTGGAATCACACACTCATTGTGATCAGTATATTTGTATTTATTGTGTTATGCTTGAGCTGTACACGTTGGTTTAATCTGGCGGAATGTGGTGATGCTGGTTCATGACTGGGTGGGAATGGGTCATGGTGAAAAGGTGGAAAGAGGTTCAGTCGGTGTTCCGAGTGCCGCCAATTTCCTCCAGTTGTGTTATCCAAAGTTTCTACTGGAATACGAAAGACACCAGGGAAAACGATACGCTGTATTTATTCAGGGTCACACACAAAAACACTCTAGAAAATATGTTAACATGAGCTCTAGCCTCTAGATTTGGTAACTTTGTTTTCATTTTCACTTTGTAAGCTGTATTTCCATTCCCAGTATGGTGTCATTTGATGCGAGTCCTCGAAAAACATGGCGTTTTTATGCTGTGTTTTTATGGTATGAGATATTTTGACCGGTATGTGTATTTTTCAATATGATTTTTTCCCCGTGAAAGTTCCTTTTTGTCCCAAGTGCTGTCAGTCCATATTGTTTACATAGGGAGAAAGGACAATACTAGCGAGTTCCAGAGGGTGGGAGCCAGCTTGCAGGAACCAAGGAAGAATACACCTTCTCAGCAAAAAACAAAAGCCAATTGCTGCTTCGTGGGGACAAATGGAAATTGAAAACGGGTAGGGCTGTTTTTAGGGACATCAATTGGAAATGTGATCAAAATATTCTGGTGTTCTGGATATTTGGTTAGAAACCAAGATAAAATCAAAGATGGTCGAACATGAAATTCGACAGAATGTCACAATTCTAAATAAATGTGATGTAAACATCTGGCAATACCTCCCTTGGCGTTAGAACCTCAGCAGTACTTGGTACACTTTCCCTGTCTGGCTAATTGTGTACCATTCATGACATTCTGGCTAAATTAGCATAAAACCAGGAAATGGTAGATAGTTTGATGCATTTTAGAAGTGTCTTCTTCATGGTGAGACAAAGGGTTTTTGGCTCAAACGTGTGGGGGTCAAGGAAATGTCCTTATGTTTAACAGTACGGGAATTTTAGAAGGTTACACAGAATAAAGTATTTGCCAACAGTGTGTCATTAGAACGGAGGGACATGCTGTGCACTGCCCATATCACTCATGGTGGGAGTGCTGACATCTGAGCACACTTTCTGGAACATCAGATGATTCGCATCGTGCATCAGAAGAATTGTTTAAAGGATGGATATAACATTAAAATAAAATATCTATGCTAGATGTACCCAGCGTATCATATTCTGATCTAGCACTCTTTCTCTCTCTCTGCGCTCTTACCCTCTGTCGCTCACTCTCTTGCTCTCTGTATCCCTCTATCTCACTCTATAGCTCTCTCTTTCTCTGTCTCCCTATACATCTTTCGTTCTCTCTCTTTCTCTCCATGCTCTTACCCTCTGTCGCTCACTCTCTTGCTCTCTGTATCTCTCTATCTCACTATATAGCTCTCTCTTTCTCTGTCTCCCTATACATCTTTCGTTCTCTCTCTTTCTCTCCATGCTCTTACCCCCTGTCACTCACTCTCTTGCTCTCTTTATCTCTCTACCTCGCTCTTTAGGTCTGTATCTCCCTGTCTCTCTCTTTCCTTTTCTGCAAGAGGGCAATGTTGTACTCTGGATACCCCTGGCCGGCCCATAGAGGATGGTACTTAGGCAATCTTCATTTTGTCTCATTTGCTGGTAAGGTTTCCTTCATGGATACCTCACTGTCCATGGTTTTCTTTGAACCGGTACTTCAATAGGTGTTGCTCTTCTGACAGGTACTGGGCAGAGCCCTACTGCAGCTCTCTGCTGATTTATCTGCTCATCGTACGTCACATATTTTGGTGAGAACGTTTCTGGTACTTCAAAATGGGCGACTGGCGTGCAGGCTTTATTTGGGACCTCCTCTACAATGTTGTCATGTGTGCTTCTACTAGTGACACCTCAGCTGCTCCTAACAGCAGCGTGATGAAATAAAAAACAGATCTATTGAAGGAAGCTGGAAGAGGGTGCTGTGTTTATGGTTAAAAGTAGAATGAGTGTGGCAGTGACAGAGGCATCCCCCGAGGTGGGGAACTGCCTGGTGTTTGGAGACATACATTGTCATTATTTATGTCCTGTAGGAATGTCAACATCACACTGAGTGCATTGTCCATAAAGCAGAGGTAAGGGGATGAAGTTAGGCTCTGTGGAGGGTGCTTGTATTATGGCAGACCTTGCAAGGGGCCAGAGGTCCAGCTTTCAGGGTCTACAGCTGTGTTAGAAATGTTTCATTTTGGATCATTATTAATGTGTGTGTGTGTGTACTGTGACAAATGTACTGGTTCAGCAAAAATACTAACAAGTGGTCGGGCTGCAAAATTCATCATTGCCTTAGTGCTTGCAGAACAAACAGATCCTTGGTTTTAATCTTAGCGCAACCCCCTCCAAGAAGAAAGGACATTTTAAGAGACAGAATGGTGTGCATGGAGTGTCAGAATGTAACTAAAAAAGGGAATTATTTAATTGTACTTATGGTAAACTGGGTTTTATTATTTTACAATGTTCATTTCTAATGATCACTTTCACTATGTAGTGTCGTATTAAGAATGTTACGCTTCTCTTGCTGAGCAGAGCAGAGTATCAAAACCTAGAATACCCATACAAATTATTTTCTGATAGAAGATTAATACTCCAAGATGGACACTGATACTTTCCTATTTTACTCTTTCGAAATTGCCCTATTTGAAAAGTGAAGGGCGTAAATCTCACCAGTGAGTTTTCCTGGTTGCTTTGCATAACATCAAAGAGTATTTTGAGAATATAAGAATGATGACTGATCTTATATTTGACAAATATGTCCGTGATAAAAGGGTTGCATGCTTGAATTATTAAAGACCTAATGCACACTGGGCTTTGTGCTCATTTAGTTTTTCACAATACTCTTTCTCACAGTAAATTAAATAACCACAAAGCCTATGTTCTCATTCAAACATACTCTGGATGATTTGGATGTGATGATACAATTTCTGAAGCATCTGTGGGCTCCATTCGAGTTTTGTATGGCAATGCCTGGGCTTGACTTCTTGTTGAATTTTAGAAGGGCAAGGGGGGCTCAGAGGGGGAAGCCGGTGTCTGCGTCTACCCTATGGGATGAATCCTGCAGAGTGAACTTGCTTCCCCGGCAAGGATCTCCTCCCAGGTGGCCAGGGATGACAGCCGTTACCTGATCCTGACGGTGGGGGTGGTACTATGAGGGAGGATTATGTGGGAGGAGACTGCTGTCGGAGGAAGGCGGTGGCCCCATCAGGAGAGACGCAGTATTCTTCCCTTCCTAGAGCAAAAAACCTCATATGCCCAAATTCTTGATGGCTTGTTGTCGCTACAAGTCCCTCCCCTAGTAAAAAACAGAAACCCCTTCCTGCAAATCACTCTATACAAAATACCATTCATACCTCACACATACAGAATACACACCTAACATCTCCTGTTTTTAATGTTTTTCTAAAAGAAATTCTGAACAACATCACTTTAGAAATCCTAGAAATTCTATGGACTTCAACTCGCATAAAGCCTCAAGTACTGAAACGGGGAAGATGAAAGAGTTGATGCAGATTGAAAGAAACAGAAAGTTGAATATGCCAGTTGTTTTTGTGAATCACGAGTGCATAGGACATTTAAAGATGGTATCCACACTCAAGAGCCAGGCAGAGCCAGAGAAGCAAGTAATACGGAAAGGACCATGTTGGCGGAGATCGAGAATAGAGGCACTTCCAGACAGCAGGTTGCGACTATGAGAGCAGCTTACCGGTGTGGGGCGAGGCCAGAAGAGACGCTGCGGGCACTGTTGGAGGACCATCGGAGTACCGGGAGCAGTAGCAGAGCTACCAGAGATACGGTTGTGCGGAGAAGCAGCAGTCTTCCTTCCTGGTCACGGATAGAAGCCGGTGGGGAACCGCAGAGCTGCTTGGAATGCTGAAGGAAGGTCTGCAGTGTGAAGGAGGTCGTCCCAGAGAGGAAGCTTCATTGCAGTGACATGCCACAGGCCAGGAATGCTGCAAGATACCAGTGAGTCTACCCAGAGCCATTGGGGACCCCAGGGCGTACCGACAGGCATGTAAGCAAATAAATGCTATAAGAATATTTGAATACCAACCAAATAAAGCACAAAGACAGAACTTAAAGTCCCCATGTATGGGATTTCAATGTAGTGAACGTTGGAACAAGTAATACCTCAAGCAACTAAAGTAGAAGCCCAGTAAAGTAATGCAACTGTGCTATACTAAAGGTCAGTGAAACAAAGAAGTCCTGGTGAAATGAGCACACCAGGCAGAGAATATTTAAGGGAATGTGCAAGACCCCAATGGGGCCTACCTGGCAGGAGAGTACACCAGGTATCTGAAGAGCACATAAGGGGATTCTTGGCAGGAAAGTATGCAAGGAGGTCCATTAAAGCTGTAACAAGGCATTCTAGTGTGGACGTTCATGTTTGAACAAGATCCTTTTTGTTTGAAAACTTAGTCCAAAAGGAACCCAGAAAGAGCTAAATGTTCTGGGACATTATTTTTGCATAAGAACTTTGGGAACTGAGTATAAAGAAACAAAGTAATTGTTGTTTGAGTATAAAGAAACAAAGTAATTGTTGTTTGAAAGAGACACTTTTTGCATCCTCAAGGAACTGGTATTTGAAAGAGACACATTTTGTAATCCTACCTAAATATCCAGGAGAAAGGAATCACACTTCTCCTTGGAAAATTCAGTTTTTGTTGAATGCATCTTATTGCTTTAATTATGAACACGTTTTGCCAAACATAACATAACATTTCCTTGCACCCTTAGTTGTTTATTTCTTGTGTGAGGGTCAGATTAGTATGTTTTGGACACAAGGACAGTTTATAGGTTTGACAACTTGGCACAGACTTATCTTTACTTCCTCTCCTCTATCTCCATCTCTACCTGTGGTGTTCCTCAGGGGTCCAACCTCCCTCCCTGGCTGTTCAACCAATACCTGGAAGTTCTTGCCCACCACATTGCCGCGCTCTGCCCCAACTTCCAGTGCTATGCGGATGGCACTCAGCTCATTTTCAGGTTACCCCCAGCCACCTCTTCTCCCTCTTCCTGCTCCCATCTGTGAGGCTAAAAACCTCGGTGTCATCTTCGACTCCGCACTCTCCTTCTCGCCTCACATCTCTAAGAAGTCACACTAGCAGCTGCACCTCCTCAGAGGTATTCTTCCTTTCCTCTCCTTCCCCCAGAAGCTCACTGTCTCCAGAGCTCTGGTTCTCTCTAGGCTAGACTACTGAAACAGCCCCTTTCTGAATCTGCTTGCCTTTACTCTCCGCCCTCTGCAACTCATCCAGAACAGGACTGCAAGGCTTGTCCTTGGCCTCAAGCCCAGGGGTTGTATCTCTCCAGGACTAAAATCTCTGCACTGGCTCCCAGTGGCTGTGAGGATTAAGTTCAAAACCCTCTGCATTGTCCACAAGGCCTTCTGGGGCCTCAATACCTTCAACTCTCTTCCTAAATATCTTCCTTCTCGAGCTCTTCGCTCACCCACCTCCAACTCCCCCAGGGTCAGTCGCTTCTCCAAGCAACAAGTTGGTGGTAGATCTCTTTCTTCGGCTGGGGCTCCCTCTGGAACAACCTCCCTGCCTGCCTGAAACTTGAGGAGAATCATCTCCGGTTCCGGAAGCACCTCAAAACCTTTCTCTTTGCTTCTGCTTTTTCTCCTCCTCTCCCCTACTGACTTCCTAGCTGAAACCTAATCTGCACTGGTTACTTGGCTGCCCTCTGATCTCGGGCCCAGGTCCCCCTCCCTGCCAGTCACACCCCTGCACCGTCTTCCTGGTAACCCCTGCACTTGGGACTGTCTCTGTATCCCTACATTCCCACTACCTGCACTTGCCACCTGCTGGCCATACTTTTACTTATTGTTATTTATTATCCCATGTACTGCACTGTCCCCTCCCCCTTACCCCCGCAATCAACCCCATCCCCCTCCCTATGCACTTGCGAAATCTGAATGTCACCTGGCCTAGTAGGATTGTTGTCTGTCTTCCCTCTGTTCCCCCTCCCTTGCCTTGTCACGCCTTGAAACACTTGTGTATAGGCGCGTTATAAATGCCATATCATATCATAGTTTCCTAGGTAGGGAAACTCACTTCAGGATAAGGACAGAGAGGCCTTCATCCAACCCTTTTTGTTTTAATAAAGATGTCTGATAATGAAAATAGTACAACTTTGTGTCCACCTCTCATCTCTTACCCCTCGCGCCTATCTCTTCAATGTGCTGTATTACCAGCTTGTACAACTCTTCCACACAGTGGTGAATCTTTCAACAGCTGATTCCTCCTGCTAAACTTGAACTTGTAAATTCAGAATACTTCGATATTACTGCATAAGTACATTGACCTAGTCAGCTAAAATAGCAGTCTTTGGTTTGGCTGTGTCTGACTACCACTATGAACCTGATTCACTATGCATTGTCCACAATCCCTTCTGGGGCCTGGGTCCTCAATACCCCCAACTCTCTCTTCGTAAATACCTTCCTACTTGAGCTCTTCGCTCATCCACCTCCAACTCCCTCAAGGTCAGTCGCTTCTCCAAACAACAAGTTGGTGGTAGATCTCTTTTTTTCGGCTGGGGCCTCCCTCTGGAACAGCCTCCCTGCCTCTCTGAAACTTGAGGAGAACCATCTCCGGTTCCGGAAGCACCTCAAGACCTTCCTCTTTGCTTCCACCTTCTCTCTTCCTCTCCCCTGCTGATTTCCTGTCTGATACTGCACTGGTCACCTGGCTACACTCTGATTTCGGGCCCAGGTCCCTGCCTGCCCAGTTGCACACCTGCACTGCCTCCCAGCAATCCTTGCACTTGGGTCTATATCTGTAACCCTGCAGTCCCCCTACCTGCACTTTTGGACACCTGCTGTCTGCACTTACCCTTGCACCTGCCACCTGCTGCCGCACTTCTTGTTTTTTTTTATCCCATGTACAGCACTGCCTCCTCCCCTTTCACCTGACACTTTCCCCTCCGCCCTCCCCTGCGCAATCTCAATGTCACTTGGCCTAGTAAGATCGTTGTCTCTGTCCTCCCTCTTTTCCCCCTTCCTTGCCTCGCCACGCCTTGAAACAGTTGTGTATAGGCGTGTTACAAATGCCATATCATATCATTCCTAAAACATTTGGCAGGTGAATGTCAAAAGTAACCTGGAAAAAATATATATACATTAACTATTAACTATGTAAAACGTATGTGCTAATCACAAAACACAGCAGATGTGTAATATGCACATATATGTGTAAAGAAAAGTATGTGAACTGTACACAGCATTTGCGTAATTTACACAGGTGTAAACTCAGACTGGATAGGCGTAAATGGTCTTCTCCAGGCAGCGGCGGATTGTTTGGCCATTAAACAGAGCGGAAGTTCTCCCTGCTGGCATGCAGCATTTGGTATTCACAATCCTCGTCAGGGATTGTAGTCCACTTTATGTTGCAATTAACTGCAGCAAATCATCTGTAATTTCACATCAATGCAGCTTAATCCGTAACTGTGTTTAGCACATTGGGAGCAGAAACGCTGCCCCAGGAGCGGATTAACTGTATCTAAAAGCAATTACTTGATATAGAAAACATATGCTTAGCATGATAGGAGCAGGAATAGAGACTCACTGAGTCATACAGATCCATAAGAGGGAACCATAGGGAAAGAGACCAATTGAGACTAAAAGCAGACTGACCAAAAACAGTGATGAGGAGAAGGCGCAAGTGAGGAGAGGAGAGAAGGATAAAGAGCGGGGGCGACGAAAGAAAAAATAAGACAGTTGGTGAGAATTAGAGAGGAACTTTTAAGGAAAGAAAAGATATTCGCCTTTCATAATGAGATAATGACATCTCACTTCTGGGGCAGTATGTGGGGCATTCTGCTTTCAGCAGTGCCATCCTTTGTGGTGGACGCCAGTGCTGGCTCCCTCTTGCAATCAGACACTTCGCTCAAGGACCAGGTGAGAGAGCAGCAGAGACCAAAACCCTTCTTTTCATTAGCAGACTGAGATCCTCCAAGAACATGGTGACTGGCAGAGGGGGGCAGTTACCAGCCCTAGGACAAACGAACAGACTGCCGACATGTTCTGTTAATAAGTATTTATAAAGTGGTAAACGCAGGCAGTACTGGAACATAGTCCCAGAAAGAAAATACTCTGAAAAAAGAAATATTTTAAGATGCTTTTTTAAAAATCCACAAATTAAGAAGTGACCTGGTAGTTTCCGGTAGAGTACTTCATACTAGTTCACTCTGGACTGATAATGTCTTTCCCTCGGCGGATTTTGTATGAAATATTGGAGGGATAGCCAAAATTAAAGTTGAGGATCATAGATTTCGAATTAGTTTACTGAAATACATTTGAGAGCAGATATATTGTGGTGCAGTATTATGGAGGCATTTAAAGACCCAGAATGTAATACTGGTCCCAATGGGCAACCACAGCAAGTGGTCAATAATGGCTTTCACATGCTCTCTAGGTGAAGACCTGGTGACTGTTTTTGCTACACAGTTTTCCAGCTGGGCTCCAACAAGCGCTATTGCGGGGTGCCCAGTTGATTGTCCAATGAATGAGGGCGTATTTGGTGAAAAGGGTTGATATAATAACTGGAGCTGCTAATCACTGTGTTGACGTGGGAACCAACATCCAAAGGGTCTTAGCTTTGGGGGCCATTGGCAGTGGATGGGAATCAATTGGCAAAGGGAAGTGCAACATTTGCTGAGATCTTTTTTTGTTTGTGGGCAAGTAATTTTACCCACTCAGTTTTTTAGGTGTTTAAACTCATCCACTTCCCGGATATCCAACTTTTGGTGCAAGCAAATATGGTATCAAAGAGTGAATTTTTATCGCAGCTTCTGCTAACCAGTAGCTTAAAAAAGAATTCTGAGTAATTGGTGCACCAATGAAAACCCATGTTCAAAGATTGCAACAGGTCATGGAATGGTTTCAGGTAGATATTAAATAATAATGGAGACAGGGCAGAACTCTGAGGATTTTTCAATTATTATTTCTTAAGTCGAAGCAAAGGTGAAGCTGGCGTAGACAGTATGAGACATTCTGTTAGATAAGAAAGAAGCAAACCATCAAATGGCTTCATCCAACACCCTTGGAATGGACCAGACTCTTTGTGGGATTAAATCATGGTCAAGGGTGACAGAGGCTGGGGTTTGTGACAAATCTAAGTATGTCTTCCCTTCTCCCCTGGTGAGAGACATTTCCAATGGGGCTAGGGTGGTTCGGCCACAGAACAATAATCCCCCCAGGGATGGTGCACCGTGGGAGGATTGCATGGGAGAGGAAGCCCCTTATGAGATTAGGGACAACCCTTCCCAGAGAATGTGGTATAATAACCTGACCCTAGACCCCCTTTCTACAGCCCTAAGAACAACCACTTCCCTAATAGGCTCATAAGTTTTTGACCCCTAGAAAGTACTGGAACGAGGAAGAATAGGAGTTACTTAAGTGAAGAACCCGTTTCTCAGTTCTGTGATAAAGAAGAACCCTGATGACTCACAAGGAAGTCATAGGATCGGTACAGTGATGAGGGTGGAGTGTGGAGGCATGGGAATTACCTTTAAGAACCACTTTGAGCTGTCAAGTGTTTTCTCAAATCATATTGGCCAGAGCCATTATAAAAGGGAAGAGAGACTCAGGAAGTGAAAGTCCTCTCTGGAGGAGCAAGGAGCAGGAGAGATGTGCAGAAGAGGGCGTGAACCAGTGGGACTACCAGAGAGGGGTGGACCCCTTGGGCACCAGCAGTCTGAGGGGAACTAAGGGGAGCTGGAGACTCATTGGAGGGACCAAGAGACCCCTTCTCCTGAGAGGAATTCCCAGCAACGTTGTAGTACTGCCTGCAAGAGAAATGAAAGTTAAAGCTCAAGCCAAATCTCAGGAGAGAAGAGAAAGAGAGAGAGAGAGACGTCTCCCGAAGAGGAATAGTGGGAACCATACAGGGAAGCAGCTGGCATGAGCCATATGACCCAGTGAAGTGCAGAAGGGACCGACCATGCAGAGGGGGGGGAGGCATCAGTCTGCAGAGCTGCTGTAGACCCAGCTGGATGTCCAAACGCTACCAGAGCATCCAGAAGGGATACAGTGGCCCAGGAACCGCTGTTACCTCCAAGAAGGAAGAGAACAGGTACACGGGCTGCCCAGGGGCTGTGAGGTCTGAGAAAGCAATGGGGTGAGGTCAGAAATCAAAAGGGGAGAGTCTGGCACCATGAAGCAAATGAGAGACAGTTGCATACTTGTAAGGAGAGTGAACCAAGCAGATACAATGCAAAAGGTGCGTGCTTGGGACCAGGACCCAAGAGTAACAGGGTCTGGGACCCTGAAGAAAGAGAGGGTCTGAGACCCTGAGGTAAAAGAGAGACAGTTGAATGTTTGGCAGGAGAGTGAACCAAGCCGATGCAGTCTGGGACCCACAGCCATATGAGAAGCCAAAGTTTAAAGCAAAGAGGGTGTAGAACCCTGTAAGAGGAAAAGACAGCCCAAGAAAGATCACTTGCTTGGCAGGTGTAAGGGAGGCATGCTATCACAAGTGAAGGCAGACACAAAAGATGCAATGTTCAAGGCTGTTAATTGAACACAAGGGTTGGATAAACTCCTATCTGGCCCTAACTCTAAGGATGGGAGCACGCTCTACCTTCAAATAATAAATAAAACCAGTCCTAGTAGTGTCCGTCAAAATAAGATGGCCTATACTAAAGAAACCTATTGCTTGCCCTTATACTACTAAAACAAATGAGTGCAAGGGATAATGCAAATGTAAAGGAAAACAGTGTTCTAACATAAGGACTGAGTCACCTCTCCTTCTCATGTTAGACAGCACGGAATAAGGCAGTCCCCGTAGACAGGATGACACGCTCTGGCTTAGGTTCTCAAAACAAAGGCCGTTCAAAACGTGGATCGAGGCCCGCTTGGCACTTATTCCAGCTTCCAAAATGTTTTCACTGTTCAACAAAAGTTCACGCGGTGTCCCTCGGCCGGGCTCTAACCTGTCAAAGCAAAAGTTCACCTAAGTCTCCCTCTGTCGGGCTCAGACCTTTCAATCACAATTCTTGCAGGGGTTCCCTGCCCCAAGTTTAATTCACATTCTTTAGCAGTTCCCTTCCTCTAACTTATCACAGTTTTGGTCTCCCTCAGTCAGGCTCGGACCTTTTCCTGATGTCAAGGACTTTCGAATGTGCGAGGCTGTTACGACAGACCTCCGCAGGACCACTTCGACTTTCCCTTCGCTCACACTCTTGTGTTATTTGCCCCAGTTCTCTTGGTCTGGGTAGTTCAATATCATAAGCACAAAAGTTCAACATTGACTTTTTCACTCCCCCTTTTGCCGGGGTTAATCTTGATCATTACGCTTTTTTTGAGTTCATTCACTTCATCGCTTTATAGCCAAAACCTTTCAGCTTTTGTAGAGTCTTTCGAGTGAGCCATTTCCTTTCGCCGGACCACTCCGCTACTCCGTATCACTGGCTTTTCTCTGTCGCTGTTTCCTAGAACTACAAGTACTGCAACGCAACAGTCATTTGCCACAGTTATCCCTTGAAATATCACAAACCGGGCTCTCTCCTCTTGCTCACGAGAACTCACCGGTTGTCTTCACCTTCTTTCTCATCAGTCAGTCCTGGGCTGAGCAAGATCTGTGGTTTGCCCTCTGCTCTGTGGCGCCCCGTGGCTTTCCTGAATTCCATTCGCAGCAATTCAGAAAGGACTGTCCTTTCTCGTGCCCAGCCTTGCTCTCTTGACTTCTCTGGGGTTTCTCTCAGTAGTGCATGGACCCCTCTTGATTTACAAAAACGAATGCCTTTGGACTTCATGTATCAGAATGCAACAGTCTGAGTATTGCTCATATTTCGCCATTTTCCCCAAAAGGCATCCAGGCAGTTTTGGGAGCTGTAGGGTGTTAAAGAGGATATTCTTCTGAGGGCAGGGTCTCCCCACTTGCCCCTCAGAGACCTAGGCTTGATTGTCTGGCCCAGTGGAGGAGCTCTGGCTTCAGCACTTACAGGCAGCCCCAGTTGCCCTTGGTTTGTCTCCCTGGAGTCAGAGCTCCCTCGTCATACTGCCCCCTTCCCTGTACTCACACGCGCAGTGTTGGGGTAATGTGTTGGGGTGGTCCTTCTCCCTCCAGGTCCTCCAGGGTTCTTTGAGCTCTGGCTTTTCCTTACTGGTCTCCGTGCTTCCTCCAGCACCCCCAGGTCGCTCAGAGTGTGTCTGTATACTCTGTCTTTTATACAGTCTGGGAGGCTCAACAGGTTTCAGGTGGGAAAAATTGTTAAGGAAGGCCTGACCTTACTTGACCTCATTACCGGGACAAAATGGCGACTGCCCATAGGAATCCCTGGTGCATAGGTTCCTATGGGTAATCCTCATTGTTCCCTTTTGCTTCTTCCTTGTCCCAGTGGTTTTGGAAAAGAGCAGTGTTGGGGGAGTATGGGAGTTGTAGTGTTCACGGTTAATTATGTGAAAATTGGATGGCATGTTGTCAGGTTGGGGAGGATAGATGTATGGTAGGAGATAAATAGGGTTTTGGTTTCCCATAAGGCTCTCGCCTTCTTTCCTTTAAGGGAAAGTGCCGGGGTAGGATGCGACTTAGTTTAGAAAATCCCTTGAAGACTGAAGGGATGTTGGATAGGGGTGTGCCAAAAAGGGGGGAATACCACGTCTCTCCTGAGGGTACTCCTCCTGCAGTCCCCAAGGACCCCCTGCCCAGGGGCTCCTCCTTCGGTTGTTCATCCACAGGGTTGGGATCCAGGCATGATGGTCCTTCCCTGGCCACCTGAACAAAGGATCCCCGGGGCCTATAAGTGAGAACACCCTCAGGTTTCTCATTCAGAAGAGTGGACCAAGCCTTAAGAATTCTTGTGGGTCTGGAACCCTCACCTGCATGAGAGTTTGAGAATAAGCAGGTAAAGAACCACTGTTAATAGGAATTCTATGCTTGGTAGCAGAGCGTGCCAAGCGGTTTCCTCCAATATGACAGAATAAAAAATACTGAATGTGTGATTTGGCCGAATTTCGGCCGTTCAAAAAATCTGATGGCTGAAAAGTTCACCAAATCACGCATTCGGTGCTGCAGGCTGCGTAGGTGTCCCCCGCACTCTTGCTCACTATATTGTGAGTGGGGCAGTCCCCCGCAGCATCCCAGAAAGAAAAACAAAAAAAGGCTGCAGGGTTGTCCCCTGCGACCACTGCTCAGTATACTGTGAGCAGAGGTTGCGTGGGTGTCCCCCGAGGCTGTCCTGCAGTGCCCCCCAAAAATAAAGGCTGGGGGGACACCCCACAGCTGACCCGACAAAATAAAAGGAAAGGACCCTGCGCCGCCAGTTTCCGATCACGGAAGTGAAAGGGAACAGACGTTGCGGGGACCAGCTTGAGATGGAATGCAAGGTAAGTAGGGGGCATGGGGTGGGTGTGGGTGGGGGTGTGGATATGGGTTTGAGTAACTCGGTAATGTTCAGGGGAGAAAAGACTGAAGATTATTTCGAACAAATAATCTTTGGTCTTTTCTCCCTCGAACATTTCCGCTTTGGTAAATCAACCCCAAATCTGCCAAGCTGGTAGGATATAAGAACTATGAACTATGAAGAACTATATGAAGCTAAGAATCAGTTCCTCGTGAGTTATCCAGCAAATTCTGATAGGAAGTCGTCTAGGGGAAAGGAGCACAACCCTAGCTTTGAAATCTTGTATTTTGGAACATTATTTTGCATCACTTTTTACTACCATCGAAACTGGGCATTTTTCTGTTGATTGAAAACACAAAGAACACTTTTTACTTTGAGAAGAGATAATCCTTACACAGTTATTATTAGATTATTAGTGTTAGGTACAGCAGTAGGTTTTTGGGACACGACAGTGACAAACTTTGAACCTCCCTTTTAGCTTCAGGGAAAGATTTTTCCAACAATCTTTTTATTCATAAAAGTCTATATACAAAAACATGCCACCATTGTGTCCGAGCCTTACTTCTGCACCCTTACAGTATAAAGAGTCAGAATGGGCATTCATATTCCAGAGAAGGTGGTGATGACAGGGCGGTTTCAGTTTCACAACGGGATCTGAAGCCCAATTGTCTTTTGCAATGAAGCAGCAACACATCAACTAATAGTTGGAGTTGACAATTGGTCTATAGTTGCACTGAAAGTCAGTGTCCAAGTGGTGGCTTCTTAAGGCATTGATCCAAGCTAGTTTGCGGATGCTAGTTACACTGCTACAACGATTTGTTGATAAAATCAGAAATAAATTGCCAAATCTCAGTGATGCTGTCTTTGACAAAATTAGATGGACAGGGATTGTTCAAACAGGACGTGATATTGATCTTTTTGTCTAGATATAGAATCTCTAAACCAGTAACTGAATGGAAATCTAAAGGTGGGACAGGAGTGTTTGAGGATTTGACGGGTCTACAGTAGAGGGTGAAGCATTGATCTCTGACTGAATTCTGGTAAATTCATCATCAAAATAATTGTGAATGTTTTCAACCCATTTTAGTGTCATTGGGTTGTTTGGCGATGACACCATTTTATTCTCAAGATTTTTTTTTTGTTTGAAGAATTTGGTTGGTTGAATTATTTGCGCCCATGAATTTATCAGAAAAAAACTTTTTTTGTGTTGACAGTTGCAACTTTATAATCGCTTCTGATGAGAGGATTCTTTAGCTTCAAATTCAGGCTTTGGCTATTTATGTTGAGTCTTTCTAAATACAAGAGGTTTGGAACACAGCTTGTGGTAGACCTCAATTTACCACACAAATAAAGGGAGGTTTAGGGCTTGTCAGTGGCAAAGGCCTCATAGACAATAATGAAAAAATAGGGTCTGTGGTGGGCACAGTGTGGTGGTGGGGCAGGTGGTGTGTGTGCAGAGTATTTTTGGGGTAAATGTTGCAACCCCTCCTTTTTTACGTTTATCTTTTTAATTCCTGTAAATTGATTAACCAATTTGTCTCTTCACCAACTATTTCTAATGACAAATCAACTACGGTTAGCACTGTCTGCCCATCAAGCGTGCAAAAGATGATAGAAGATGGGTGTTTAAGTTAATTCTTTATGCACTTTAAACATTAGTCACCCTGATTAAACATATGCTTTCTTGCTGCCCGTTTCCCACTGTGCATAGCATCCACTGAACACTGCTCGTCAGACATAGACTATTCCTTAATATGCAGGCTTCTCTCGTTAATGCGCCTGGAGGATATGCCACCTCCCTTACTGCTCCCCCATTCAAAACTTCAGATCCCACTCTGTCCCCCTCCACCTCTTCTGTCCACCACCATACTTCCTCGCCATATGGTATCCTGATGCCCCCTCCCTATGCACACATGCTTCCAACCCCCTTCACCCTCAACACAGACCCCTACATCGCTGGGCCTGCCTAACAGTCTCTTTTGCAGGCAGCATGGGTGAAGTGCATATGCTGCTCGTACACGTGAACTGCCCTCACTGGCGACTCCATGCACTTATGCCACCTTTGTGTAATGAAGCCCCCCTGTCTCTAACTATATTAGTGTCTAACTGTGTCAACATGTTTCAGCCCCATTATCTCACAGTAGGGCATTCTTCAAAGACATCTAGCTGTTACAAGTGTGACATTAAGCTGTTAAGTGTGTGTATGTGGGTATATATGTGATTTATAAAGGACTGATTTAGCTGGGAAGCAATGGAGCCTACACAAAGTGGTCATGCCCAAAGGGTTACAAGTCGGCGGCAAGGGTAGCAGAGGGTCTGCGATTGTTATGGGGAGCAGGGCACATAGGGGAGAAAAACCAAACACAAGACCTCACCTTGATGCCAAATGGGATCAATTCACCATGATATTTAGCCTGAGCTGAGAAAATGACATTGGATGAAAAACTTATCATCACCTTCAATTGACCTACACCACAAGTGAGTCATGTCCTTATCATTTTTAAAATGGGAATGACGTGGGAGAAATCTGAGGTCTGCCTTGATCCCTCCACTCCGAAGGCTTCACCAAATAGCAAAATTGCATGTATAATACCTGTGACAAACAAAAGAACCATACAGAGTCAGTAAAAACTATTGTCACAGATGGCCTAAAGAATACCACTACTCCGAAAGAGGATTCAAGGGGTTTTATTTTACAGAACAAGAATGAGGCTGGCGTTTGATGATGTGTTAGGGAAATCAGAGTCTCTAAAGGCCGTCCCTCTCTCATCTACCGTGGGGTCCCACCACACTAACCCAGGCTTCTGTATCGCCTTGATGGGTAACTAGAGATTGGTAACCCCTACTGTCTAGTCTGCTGATTGGAGGGATGCCCTAAAGGCCCTGGCCCTTTCTTACTCACTCCCTCTGGTAATCTTCTGGGAATATTCTATCCTAATATCGCCTCAACAATGGGATCTGGTGCCTCTTCAAATGCTCGGTTTCACAAATCCGCTCCTCTTCATGTCCGTGCGCTCCTGTCCCTCGTGGCCTTTTTCTTTTCTTCCAATCCTACTATTTTAACCCTTTCTGCTCTCTTTTCTCTCTCTCTCCTCTACTCTATCCCTCTGATGATGATACTTAACTGCCACTCATTCTCACTCTAGCTTTCTCTCTCCATCTGTTTGTCTCCCCCTACAACTGCCCCTTCTCTGCTCATTTACCCAATTTTCGACTCTTTTTCTCGCCTTTCCCATATATCTACTCCCCTCTCCACTCTATTCTCTCCTTCCCTCTTTCTACACTCTCCATCCCTCCTTCCACTCTCTCATATACACTGCTCACTTATTCTCCTATGCTTTCTCTCTCACTCACACCTTGCATACACACACGCTTACACACAAGTACTGCTTTCTCTCACAGCAAATACCTCACATTTAACAAACTCCTCCTCAGTCTCTTCCATGCTCCACTCTCTTCCATGCTCCACTCTACTGTCCTTCCTCCGCCTGGTGTCTTGGTCACCCACTCTCCACCTAACCTCACCCAGAAATCCCAGGCTTAGTCTTTCTTTTCTTTCCTTTTTATAGTGTTCTTTCAGGGTTTCACACTCCCCTCCCACCTTCCATTGGCTGGAGTGCTCACCTGCTCCTATGGGCCAGTCCCCAGGAGCCAGGTTACACAGGCGTAATGTAATAAATGGTCCTTCAAGCCCCGCCCTTTTTCCCCTATGTGGGTTCACCAGCGCTCCATGATGGCTGATCGATGCTGGAATCGCTGGCTTCAAAGCTATGATTCTGCCGTGGTGAAGTGTCTATGTTTCCGGTGCATGGTAAGCGGGTTTTGGTAGACTCTGAGTTCCTCACTGTGTCTCTCGCTCTCTCTTTCGTGAGTCAGGTAGTTCATCTTCCGCCGCAGAGTTTTCTGGAGGTTGTAGTTATGAAAAAGAAAAGAGAGAACACTGGTCAGCATTAGGGTATCACAGGCAATTGTGTGATTGAGAGTGATACTTGTAACCGGGCACATAAAGAGGGGTAGAGACTGCCCCACTCAGCTCCCAACTGGTAAACACTGCGATAGGCCTCCTGCTCCTGGTTGAGAAGGATCTGTATCCCCTTGACATTGTTGGGTCACTGCCGCTGTGCACTACCCTCAAAGCAATCTACAGGTGGTGGGGCTGTTCAAGCCCCCAACTCATTGGCAGTTTTTCCTCATTGCTTCAGGCAGTCTCCAAAGACTTATTCAATATCGGCTGGTTTACAGCAAGAATGCTTCTAATGCAAGGGCCTGCAACCTGTGGTTTGCCAGATTGTTTCACAATGACTTCCATCAGCTCTAGTCAGCATGCTCAATGGTGAGGGATCATAGGAGTGTTATTCCAAAACCTATGCATAGCTGCAGGTTGCAGACCACTGTATGGAAGGTGCCGTGAAAAAGGGATGCCGTGCACCAACACTTATAATTCCAGCTGTGTCTTGGCATCAGTCTGACTGTGTTAATTGGTCATTAACATAGATGATGGCTCTAGTTGTTTCTCGTTGTCTGCCATGTTGGAATGGACCAACTAGATGTGAAATCATATGTCCTTGATATGTTAATAATGACGAAGCTCGTCCTCACCTCTCATACATACTGACTGTTTCCCACCAGAAACCCAAAGAATGTACCAGCTCTGTTGAAAAAGTGAAACTCAGAAATAGTTTCCATACCTGTATCCATCGGTCCACTAATAAGGATTGACAAGAGTCCCACCCTCTTTACATGGTGTGAAACCTCAGAAGAAAATGTGGGGACTTGTTGGCATGCTGTCTTCCAATGGTGTTTGGTATCAGATGGACACAATTTTTGCAGTAATTCCCCACAAAAAATTAGACAGAAAAGATCGGTTTTTTGGTTGAATTTCAGCCAGATGTGTTTACCTTTTTTTTAATAAATAGATGGGGGGGGTTGGGCAAGGGTATAAATAAAGGTAGGACGAAGAGGGGGGATTGCGGGCCCCACCCCCATATAATAATAAAAAAACAGCAACAAAAAAAAACATTTTCGGAATTTGACCCAAAATAAACTGGTTTTTGGGCCTCGTTTTTTACGTTTTTTTTACAGAAGAACCATTTTTACTATAGAAAAAATCATGCAATGCACAATGCATCTAGTCATGACCAGATCCTCGTCTAAGAATGCACATGGATCTAGTGATTGCTATCATCGTTGACTACTCAATCCGGAGGAGTCAATGTAGTGTGCTTGGATTTCCAGTGGTCCCATACCATCTTCATGGATCTTGCCAAATCATCATCCACAGCAGAATCGTGGTGGGGCTTAGTTGGGCACACATGGTGGCCTTCAGATGCCAACCTCTGCCACTCAGTCGCCGTGTTTAGACCCATTCTGTCTGAGTCCAGATTGAGTCCAATGCCATTCTTTCCCTGAACAGATATGTCTAGCCAAGGATTTGTAAAGGGCATGACAACCTTCTCTGAGATTGCCCAATGGCGGTCACTGGTATGAAATGTGACACTATAGAAGCCACATCAAAGATGCATATCCAATTGAGCTTGGAATACCATGCTTCTGTACGCAGTGAGAGTTAGTGTACCCAAGATGAGTATGTTTTGCATGCATGCAATTCAATAATGAACCTCATTCCCGCGTCCCATTTCTCTGTTTTGGACGGTTTCCTCTGACTGATGCTGCGGGCTCATCCATACAGGATGTTGATGGTCTTATGGCCCAGTATTGTAATTAGCAATTCTTAATGCTCAGGAATGTGGCATCATCTCGGTTTTTTCAAAGTCCATCAACAAATGTATTAGTCGGCATGCTGACAGCGCACCGTGGCGATCTGAGTTACACCAGTGTTAAATTTTCCAGTTACACACACCTGATCTACTGTTTTGCAATTCAGTCCACGTTTGTACTTTTGCAATTTTTTTTGTTTCATGTTGCCAGTTGCAGGTTGTGGCATAAATGTGGAGCCCAAGAATAATGCTTTTTTTGGGCCCAAGCTGTAGACGAGGGCGCATAAGGAGAGTAAGGGCAATAACAATATTTGGTGTGGTGACCGTTCAATGGTCAATAAGAGATCAAGAATTCGAATGTTCCAATGCTATCACCTTTTACACCCTCCCTTTGGCCTTTAATACTCTGTTTATTGTCTGCACACTCCGCAGCGTTGAGAGAGATTCTAGAGGAGGCCTGCACCAGCAGGTATGGACTTCCTTTTGAGCAAGTTGATTGGCTGTCCCACTTTCAACATTCTATTGAATGTGCTAATTGTTAACGGCCCGCCAGCCCAAGGTAATAGCCCGGGTGTAGCATGAGTCATTGCAGAGGGCATCAGCACCGTTACTAGTTGGTACAGGCCTTCCCTGATATTTACTGCCATTTGCCACCTGCCAAAATGTCTGGGGTGCTAATGGAAAGGTGGGGTGCTAATGGAAAAGGTGTTTAAATAGCTCGTCCAAATCCAGAAGGTGAAAACATGATGCCATGATAATACTTGAAGAGCTCTTTCCCAAAGCAAGAGTCCTCTTTCTGTGTTCTTGGCAACGTATGTGCATTCAGCGTGTGGCAGGACGACAAATGAGAATCTTCAGTTATGCACATTTTTATTTTGAAAAATATGCAGAGTGTGTGGGGTGCAAGAGAAGACAGTGTGTGCGGCTCTCCACTGCTCAGAATGCATTCGTTTACCAACAGATACAGCCCAAGTTGTGTGCATTCTGATTTGGATCACCCCTAAAGACCTCACTGACACACCTACAGCCTTGAAACCAACCGTATGCAAAGATGGCACCCTCCCGACTGCTACACTGTGCGCACAGAGGCCTATGGGTGTGTTGCGCATTATAAAAATCAAATACTAATAATAATCTAAAGCAGATCAATAGAACCGTCCTCACTCCACTTCTCGAAATAGTAAATGCCTCACTCATGGAAGGCATCTTCACAAGTACCCCAAAACAGAACTAATATTCCCATCCCCTTTTCAAAAACCTACCTTGGCCCCAGACGGTCTTGCGAACTACTGACCAATCACTAGCCTCAAACTCATTGGAAAAATCCTTGAGGAGGGAGTTGCCAACCAACGCTATGATCAGATTAACCAACAGCTCCGTGTTTACTAATCTGGGTTCAGACCAAAATGAAGCAATAAAGCAACCACCATCCAGGTCATAAATTGTGCTCTTCAAATCATGGAAAAAGAGGCGGCACATGACTCCTGGACTTCCTCCACCTCTCTGCTATGTTGAACATGGCCATGACACAATGACCAGGCTACCCATCAACAGAATAGTCTTCTTGGGCAGAGTTTTCAATTCTTGCATCTTAACTCTCAGACAGCCACCAAGCCGTCCAGATGGGCAACTACAGTGGAGACTGCCGCACGGTCAGCTGAGGAATCCCACAAGGCTTAATAATCTACCGGGTGGTCTTTAATCTATTCACGAAGCCGTTGGGATCCCTATTCAGTGACCTCAACATCTCAAACAATATGTGGAGGGTATCTGATTATACTCAGAAGTCAGTGATACACTGAGCATTTCTCACCTCCACCCAAGCCTGGTTGAAAACCACACACCTGCAGCTCAACCCCACAAAGATGGAATTTGTCTTACTCAGTCACCCATCTAAGACGGGTGGCTAAACTACATGCACCTCGAAGGCTTCCCACCCAACCTGGCCTCAACGTCCCAATCACTTGGGTTCACTACATACAGCAATCTCTCTTTCTGACACCATATCCAAAAATAGCCCCAACTGTTTGGTGCCAACTAACCCTTCTCCAAAAGATAAAACCCTCATCCCAACCAAGAACTCCAGTATCAGAGTCTAGGCCCTGGTAATCTCTGACATTAATGGAGGAACGTCTTCCTCACTGGCGTTCTAGTGACGCACCTGGCCGACTTATGGGCGCTTAACATGCTGCACAACAGCTCAATGGGAAGCAAAACATTTTACCACATTCCAACATCCTAAAGGAGCTAGGCTGGCTTCCCATCCCAGCCGGAATACTCTTTAAGACTGCCTGCATTACCTATAAAGCAGCTACCACTCGGACACCTGCCTACATAACTCTGCAGCTCAGGTAAATTGCACTCTGGAAGCCAGGACATCGGTAGGCTTGAGACGAAACTGGGACACAAGGAAAAAAGCAGGAAAGGATATTTAAATAAGGCACCAAGAAACAGTTGCTTTGCGGGCCTCGCAGCGGGAGCGGCATTAAGGGAGCAGGATGGGGCAATGCGGGATCCGGCGGAAGTGAAGCCAGGCCGCAGGTGAGATGGGAGGCGGAAGAGTGGTGGTGCAGCTGAGGGTCGGAACGTGCACAGAGGCAGTATCTTGTGTGGTACATTGAATCAAGGCATTAAGTGGGCCGGAGCTGAGCCCCGGCAGTCTCCAGAAAACTTTGATCAAGCATGGGCGCTGCCAGGACCCCTCAGCTCCCACTATCACCAACAGCGAGGAAAGACACTTTTTTGTATTGCCCCGTGCTGATGATTGGACCCGAGCCCTGGCGGTGGCACGCCAGTTTCACAGCGCACTGTGCTATTTCAGAAATGCAGGATTTCTTTCATTTCATTCAATAGACTGTACACCTAAGGTCTGGGAGCCCCTCTACTGAGAACCAACATGGCCAAAAATAACCTGTAAAATGGCATAAGTGTGAACTAAATACTTTGGCAGATGCAAACATTTCCTTAGATCTTTTGTTAGAAAACCCTAATTGAGCGAAAGTAAAAATACAGCAGTACGACTGTTTGTGTAATCGTGAGAAATGCACTACTTATAAAGATTTTAACACTGTGTTGTTTGGTTGTAAGAAAATGAAACAAACAGCAGATTATTTGATAAAGTGCCCCTCACCAAAGATAAGACAACAGTATCTACGCTTTAGATTTAATCTGTGGCACACAAGAGAGATCCTAACTAGGAGAGGTGTCTTACCTAAGGAGATGAATTTTTGTCGCTTTTGTTACGATCAAACTCAAAAAGAGACATTAAAACATTTAATCGTTAACTGTCCAGCATTAGTTTCACAGCGGCAAGTGTATTTCACTAAACTGTTGAATCTGTATAAATCTGCAAATCCCGATGAAATATGGCAGAATATTTTCGCCAGTACAAGATATGCAGTAAGAATAGCGATAGTACACTATCTAGAACTACTATCATATCTAGATGTAAATACAAAGACCACAACATGAAGAAGAAATCTTAATACAGATAAATAGCAAGTTTATATGCATTATCAGAGGCGAATTCCCAAATTTAATTTTAAATTACTTGAAAGTTACTTTTAATTTCACGATTCTGTTTTAATGTAAAATTCCATATAAGTAAATATGATTCGTAAATTTGTGAATGTGGCACTTTTTAAGTGTGTTAAATATTGTAAATGTTGTAAATGTTTTGTAAATGTTTTGTAAATGTTGTAAAAATCGTAAAAATGTGTAATTTTTAAAATGTGTTTTATGCAAGAATGTCTTTTTATATTAGAAAAGTTGATTTTTCCAACCAAATTAAAATAAAAAAATTAAAAAAGAACCTGTTCTCTGGGTAGGTTCCCAATCGGAACTTATAGAGGCACAGTTTCACCTCACTGATGAGATGAGGCCTGACTAGGCCAAAATACGTGTCTGGGGTTGCTGTTGGTACTCTTGTTCAGAGCTTTGCCTCGCATTTCGGTGCTGGACTTCCCAAGTGTATGCGACCAGACTCATATGCAAATAGATATTTTCCCTCTGTGAAGGGTACAGTGAGCTAAAACGTGGTTGTAGACCCTCCCAAGTGGGAAACTTCGCAGAGCACAGGTTATTTGGCTGTGTTCTTTCTTGGTAGATGGGCTCCCAGACCTTTAAAAAACAAATAATAATAATGTTATTCCATAGACTGCTTGACATTTAAAGCATGTTACTGCCTTTATGTGTCAAGCAATCTACTGAATGAAACAAAAGAAATGGTGCACCTATAAAATAGAACAATTTAGTGTGACAGGCTTGTCACCGGCAGGGCTCGGGTTCGAATCCCCAGCACGGGACAATTAAAACCTGACAGCGATGAAACACACTTGTCTTTGTTTATTGTCCCATATGGGGGGCACTTCAGGCCACGCCCATCATTTAGGCCCCACCACCTTGTTACAGCCCCACCCCCCACGATTTGTCACACCACTTAAAGCACTGCGCGGAATGCTGAGTCATCAAGATCTATAGCTATACCGGTGCATAATGCCTGGCAGCTCCCCAGATAGACTCTTAGAGCCTGATTCATGGAATGTTTTCCTATGGGATTGCGTCATTATAAAACACTTCCATGAATCAGGCCCATTGTGTCCCAGCGTTCCATCCAGGGTGCTAGCGCACTTTCATACACTGAAAGGATGTTACATAACGAAGACGGTACTTCTGGCATTTTATGAGGCAGCAGAAGGAAGTCAAGTCCCAGATGAGGCCCTTTCAACAGCCTGACAATGTTTCTCTTCATTCAAGTGTCTCTCTGTGTGGATACATTGCCGTGGATGGCCAGTAAAGAACTTGAGAACTTGCCAGGTGCCTGCAGCGAGTCAGACAAGGATGTCAACGCAGGCCTCGCGTCCTGCTTCTCCCTGTTTGCTTTGGCTCCCAGGGCTCTTTAGTGCAACCCTCCCGAGCACTCCCTTCGGCGAGTTTCAGTAGCACTATGGAAAAACAGTTTATTCCTTTGCCAGCAACAGGATTTTGGTTCCGTTTCCGTGGGCCTCTCTTCAGCGTACAGACCACTGCTGCGTAGCTAGTTTGTGTGCGCACCTACTGACGTGGACGTTGTTTACGTTTTTCCTGTCACGTCAGAGTCCATCCAGTTGTGCGGCAACCTATCAGGGTGTAGCTCAGGTTGAACCTATAGCGAGGCGCTCGCTGTAGAAAACTATGGCGGCATCTAGTCTAAGCAAACAGGAAGGCTTTTCTGAAATGTGAAAGTGGAGGAAAGAGAGAGTGAAGGCTGGGGAGCGATGAAGGAAAAAGGGAACAGGGAAGGAAAGGGAGAGAGAAGTAGAAGCAAAAGGGGTGACAGAAACATTACTAATTAGAAACGAATACAGACAGGGATGGTGTCAGGGCCTTTCACCAGTTTCAAATGAAGGGTTCAAATGAAGGGAGCCCCAGCAACTGCCCCCATATTGCCAGTCAGCAGTCTAATACAGCAATATATTCATTCACATATGACTTAAGTTCTGGGACTTACAGAGGGCGCTTTACAGCACTCGCCTTAGAAGCTACATTTGCCGAGGTTGTCCAGCCATCACGTTCATTCGGGAAAACAGAAGTGTTAGCACAACGTTACCTTTCAACACTGGTTCCTCCACGTCAGCCACTAACTTACAAAGAAGGATTCATAGGGGCATTCAGTGTTTCAGCACCGTGCTGGCTCGCCATCTCGTGATAATTGGCGGCTATGAACCGTCTCTTTATCTCTATTGTAATGTATGCCCCCCATGAGTGCCTCAGACTGCTGTCCACTCTAAGTAAAGGGTGGGGGAGCAACCATGTTGAAATCGGCCCCCACTCATCTTCAGCCGGGCCTGAATACAGAAAGCAAGGCATTTGCAAAACAAATAAAATAAAATGAGTAAATAGCAGTCCCTGTTGAGTTACACATTTGCCAAGACTCAAGCGACCACCACAGGCCTTCATTTTCCCCTCTTTGTTCTGCGGTCCCACTCTTCTCTGCAGGAGCTAGTATTGAAATAAATGTACTCTTTTGCCAGTTGGTTTCCCCGCAGTCAAAGGCCATCTGAATGTGTTTGTTAGAGAGCAGTAATTCAGGTGCACAAAGTAACAGACATTTAAAAATAGAGGGACTTTGTAGAAAAGCTGTGTGGTGGCTGAGAGGTGGATGAATCTACAGGGGCAGCTGGACTAATGAGCTTCTGGATCAACAGCTAGGAGTGCCATCAGAATATGAGATCCTCTTCCCTCCAACATATGTGGTTTGCTGGTCCCCTTGCCTAACTCCGGACAGAGAGGAACTGCTTCTATGTTCTCTGCATCTCATTTGACCAGCCATTCATTAATCCATGGCCTTTGCATCTTGATCAGGCACAGATACAGCGCCTTTGCCGTCTGCATCTCTGCCACCGAAGGCCTACACTAAGTGTACAGCTACCAATTAAGAACCGCACTAGCCGTTCAATCTCTGCATCTCCACCAATCAAGGTCTAGACTAATGGCCCACCTTTGGATTTTCTACCAATCAAAGGCTACACTAACTGTACATTCTCATTATCTCTTCCAATCAAGGGCTACACTAATATTGCGTGCTCTGCATCTCTACCAATCAAGGCCTACTCTAACTGTGCATCTACCGATCAAGCGCTGCACTAACCGTAAAATGTCTGCATCTGGACCAATCCAGTGCTGCACTAACTACATTCAGTGCTTCTGTGTGGTTACGGCTAAGCAATTTTGATAGTGGTAATTTGGTATGCCTTAGTTTTGGTAGTTCAACTTTGTTCTTTTTTGTTTTCTTTTAATGGGGGACTCTATATCTCCACTCCATTAACGCTTCCCACCCCCTCTGTTACACTCCTCCCCCATCACACACATACATACATATATTGTGCATCTGTACGGTATGTTCTATGGCTTGCTGATACATCTCCAGCTCCGCCTGCCCCTCTGAGGCAATGGCCTCTTGCTCGTCTCACTCCTACCCATTCCCTTCCAGAGCTTTTAAAGTCCCGCTGCACGAGCTTCCCAGAGGCTGGTGGGTTCTGGTGGGTGCGCCTGTTAGTTTCAGACTGTATTTTCTTCACTGAGATGTAGAGGCACACATTCTCAATATGGCATTGTCCTTTTCACACCAGCCTCCACAAGTCAAAGGCTCAAACCCTGACTGACTGTTCCCCCTCCCTATTGGCCTTTTGGAGGCACAAGCCCAACACGTGGATGACTATGCCATCACCGATATGGCCAAAGGATCAGCCTAACAGACGGATTTCTCCGTTTCAGTCTAACCAGCTTTTTGCAGCCAAAAAACGTGCCCGACAGCCTGATAATGTTCCCAAACACAAATGTCCAACATGCAATGGTCTGCATTTGCTATCCCAAGCTTACACACAGGTGGGCATGGTGGCAACAAGCTCAGTTGATATGGACACGCAACTGGCTCTGCCCAAAACATACCGGCCTTCGGTGGGTTTGGGCATGCCAGGACTGACAGTACCCCATCCCATCACACCTCTCTGAGAGCATCCCAGCAATGTTTCATGCTCTTGCCTGCTTGCACATCATTTGCAGTTCCCCATTTAAATCTTTCAGGCTGGAATGCGTTGCTGTAACTTCTGAAGTGCATGGCTCTTTGTGAAGGAACCACAAATCAGAAACAAAGACATAAACAGATACGGCATTCCAGAAGGGAATTCCTATACTGTCCGCTATTCCAGGAGCTTCATTTCTCCTATGAGCGATGAAGTAATGTGGCGATCATGTAAGCTTGCAAATAAATGATGTTGTTTTTTAGCGTATCATCTTGTCTTTTTTGGGATCAACACTTTTTACATTACCCTGGGGTAAATGATTATAAGCAAACTGAACTTTATATTACAATGCCTGCGGTAGGGGCCCTGTAGGTATGTTTAAGTTGCTCAACCCATAGGAAGAGCACTTTTTGGGGCAGCTTATAAGTTTGTTCCCCCTGAACGAATCCTCAACAAACTTTGCTAAATAAAGTATATGGCTCCCTCGGATTGATTCTGTAAAGTTTGGTGAGGTTTCGTCCAGGTGGGCCAAAGTTATAAAGGGGTCCCAAAATGTGTGGTTTTCCTCATAGACGCAATGAAAAAAATGTTGCTCACATCTATAGCCCAAAATGCTGAACGGATTTTCATCAAATTTGTGGCAGGAGCAGCAGTTTGGTCTCGAAAGCGTGCTTTTGTAAATGTGGTGTAAATCCATCCAGTAGTTTTATTTGAAACCGCCAAAAAGTAGGTAAAAAAGAATTAGTGACTTCTGGGTTCGGTCCATGGACCCACTTCCCTATTCGGTCGCGCACAGGCCTCCGATTGGTCGGGACATCGGATGTGCCCGCTGATTGGATAGTGAAAAGAGCTGCGTCTGATATTTTGAAACGGTCACCATGTTGGTTTCCCGGACAGCCGCCGTTGTCTGCGGACATCGCAGTAAAAACATTAAAAAAACACAACATTGCATTTGTCAAACTAATGAAACAATCTCTGGGGAGGAGAGGGGTGATGAGGATGGGATGGGATATGGCCATAAAAAGTCAAAAAAACGGGTGTTGTTCATCTATGAATGCTTGAACAGTCTGGATGTTCGGGGGTAGACATGTGATGTTCGCGAACATTTCAAATGTCCGCTGACATCCATACATATTTCTGCATTACAGGGTTGGTCAAAAGCAGTTTTTGGATGGCTTATAAGTTTGGCGCCACTCAATGAGACTGCATGAAATCTTGCAACGTCATGTTGGACCTGACCCTGAATGGTTCTGCAAAGTCTGGTGCTGTTAATTAGACGGGGGTCCCTGTTTTGCAAATCTGCACAAAGGTTTGTAAAAATATTTTAGACCCAGATTTAAATGTTTTTGCAAAGTTTGGGGGATTTTGTCAAGAGCTGACAAAATTCGAGGGGGATCTGAGCGTTTTTACATGGCTTATAACTTTGTTGCCGTTTGACAAACCTGTAGAAAAGTTATCAGAAAGATTATAGACCCAACCTTGAATGTTCGTGCAAAGTCTAAATGGATTTTGTCAAGATATGGCTAAGTTATATGACTATTATTTGTATATACATTTTGAAAATTAAAATAAAAAATTGATGGATTTGCAGCAAACCTGTACAAGGAGCATTGCTTGGATCCAAATACATGGTTTCGCAAATGTGTCCATGTTTTATTTTTTTAAAAGTGTTATAACGTAAGTACAAAAAACAGAGATATCATTTTGGTCACTGAGGTCTACCCTGTGGCCATGGGCAGTGGCCAGATTGTCCAGGTCATGGCAAAAGGCCATGACTCGGACAATCTGGCTAGTGGCCAATGCCACAAGGGACTGGGTATGGGGTTAAAGTGGGCATGGCCACCAGGGACCGGCTATGTGGTTGTTTTGTCATCCTTTTTTCTCAGTAAATTAAAAATATCTTTTTTTACTTGAGGGGTTCCCCGCTGCACTTTAGAAAAGCCTGGAAGTTAATGTGCTTTGTCTTGGAACACAAAAAATCATTCACACTTCATGTACATTTTGAAATAGACCTGTCTTAGGTCTCTTTATTATCGCAATTAAAGATTATCACAATAAAAGATAGAAATGAAACAGAAATACATTATCCATTAGTGTTTCTCTAAAATTATTCATCTCTGCCAAGCCTTCACTGGGAATCACCAGGGTGGGAGAGAGAATCCTTCACCAATCGGAACAGGCTAATGGAAACATGTATGCTTCAGTCAGCCCAGCCAAAGTTCGAAGTGATAAGTCAAGAAGTGAAGTGACTTGCTCTTTCCCTCCAAATATGATCCAGTATTTTTCCAGAGATGTTTACCATCAGTAGAACCCCACAGCTGCGCGGCTGTTGCAGCTACTGGACTCCACTGAATTTGTAAATAATCTCTGTATTCTCATTAGAAGCCGACAAACTTTGCTCTCGGCTGTTAAAAGAATGCAAAACAAGCTTTGTCTGAACACATGAACAAGATGTCTTACTATGGCTGTAGCAAACGCACATTGTGCTCAGATAAATGGCCCCTCTTTAAGCTTAAAGTGAAATGTTCATGTGTGTTCATGTGTTTTCACAGAATGCATTTCACTTGGAGTCCATCTTACTCGTGGGTACAGGTTGTAGTGGTAGATGGGATTGCAGCAAATATGCACGAGGAGAATCAGCAAGAACCAAATTGGTCCTATGTTTAATTTTGTTTATAAGTGTGAAAATGTAAGTACACAACACAGTGATATAACCTTGGTGTCTGGGCAAATGGGCCTGGACATCAGCCAGGAGAAATGTGTAATGTGATTTGCTTATTGGGGCATGCAGCATGGCCGAAGTGGTAGGTTTGTATGGAAAACAATATTCTGCTTGCGGTTACAGCCTGAAGTGGTGGACTAGATCACATCAAACGTGTGCGATGAGCATCAGCAAGGACCTGAAAGCATGATTTTGGAAATATGTCTTGTGTTTTATTTTCTCCAAAGTAAAAAAACTGTAAGTACAAAAACTAGTGATATAAATTTGGTGTCTGGGTGGTAGGCCTGGCCCTCGAGAAATGCAAATGTGTACTCTGATTTGCTTATTGGGGAATGCGGCATGGCCGAAACCCATTCCCCATGGATTTGGAGACTGGCCATGGCTGCAAGCTATGAGCACTGGCCATTGGTCACATTATTAGGGTATAGTGGACTCTGAGCTAGGATGCAGGGTAGGTGCAGTGAATAATTGGGGTGGTTTGGTGGGGCTGGGTTCATGGTCGAGCCTTATGCCATAGGCAATTGAGCAATGATTTCTGTATAACAACAGACCTAAGAATGTGTTGCAAAAAAGATGTTTCTTAAAGGAGGTTTATAGATCTTAGATATATATCAAAAGAGGAATTATTAATAACTTATACACAGTGATGTAACACATTGAAACATTTTCACTTCTAAAAACCTATTACATTGACAGCAAAAACTTTAGCAAAGGGACACTACTGTTAAGATGAATCCCACCCTTGGGACTGTCCTGCAGCTAGCCACTGGCGTCCCTTTGCTAAAGCGATGTTATGGTTAAGTTGCACTAATAAAACCCTATGAAATTCAATGGGAACACTTTGGGTTACAAGTAAAACTGAAAAACCTCTGAAATTTGCCAGTTATGGTATACTAAGCAACCATAACTCATGCCACCACCGTGCAGTGCTAAGACTAACACCCAGGACATCAAAGACGGCATCACAAATGTCATGGATGACATCCCTGATGACGTACATATTAAATTAATTTTAAGAAATAGTCATTGCACAGGGTTGAGTTTATAATGCTGGTAACAAGATGGCAGGGGTGATTGGGAGAATTATCATGAACTACTTAATGTATTCAAGAATGTACTTATCTAAACTAAACATTATATTGTATGTTGTTGTTAATAGAGGGGCATAATCATACACACATATAGGCAACTGTTGCAGCATGCACCATAGAAGTACAATATTTTTAATCTAGTAATTTCTGATAGTAAAATAATACATGCTACCTTATGAGAGTTTTGAGTAATGTTAAACATGGAATGAAAAGGTAACAATTGAAAATGACCACACTGTTGGTAGAAAAAATACATATAAAAAAAACACAAAATGCATACAAATTAGAGCCACATACAGGGAAACTAAAATAAGGAAGAAAGAAACAACAGCACTAATATGACAATGGCCCTCATTACGGGTCCAGTGGTAACTGTGCTGGTAAAACCGGCAGGTAGTCGCCGGACCGGTAATGATTTACCGGTGCATGACTTGCCAGAAACACCGGGGCATTACAACTCCGGTGGTCCGGTAAGTCAGGCGCCGGTAAAATGTTGATCCCCATCCTCATTGTAGGTTCGCCCGCCCAACTAAAAACTGTACATGCCGACTACTCGGCCATTACCATCGACGGGACCCCTATCCCTGTACTCAAACAGGTGAAAACTTTGGGTGGCTATCTAGATACTAACCTTACTATGACTAAACACATCAGTCCCCTCTCGTCCTCCACTGCCTACACTGCCAAACTCATCTCTCATAGCCACCAATTTCTCACACCACAGAACTGCCTCTCCCAGCTCGAGCACTGATACCCTCAAAACTAGACTATTGCAACATCCTCCTACTAAGAACTACAAGTACTAAACTAGCGAAATTGCAACTGCTACAGAACAAAGACCTACGGGCAGCCCTTCGACTAACAAGAAATGACCACATCTCTCACATTAGGAGAGAAGTACACTGGCTCCCTATCCCAGCTAGAATCCTATTTAAGACACTGATCACTGCACATAAATACATTGCTAAGGACGCCCCCTCCTTCCTGAGCTACTGTGTCACCCAAAAAAGATCTACTAAAGCCCTTGGATCCGGATCTAGCACACACCTGTTTGTCCCCAGGTTCAAGAGCTCTAGGGCGGGGGGGGGAGGAGGGGCAGCTTCCCAGTAGCTGCACCCAAGATTTGGAACACCCTGCCTATGCACATTAGAAACGATCCTGCGTTTTAAGAGGCTCAACAAACCATGGCTATTTAACAAATGTAACTAGTAGGATCTCAATCATGACCCCACTGCTCAGCCAGTTTGACCCTCTCCAGTCTGTGCATGTTTTCGCTACTCTTTTCTGTATGATTTCTGTCTATATTGTAACATAACTTGTAATCAGATAAGTGTTCTAAGCAATCTACGCCAGGATACCTCTGGGTGTGGCCCTGTAACAAATGCAATAAAGAAATAAAATAAATAAATATAGTTAACACATGTTAAGGTTTTTAAAGAGGAAGTAAAACACCTTTTTTTTTTTTTTATTCAGTTCAGATTTAGTTTGTATTTTTCTATGGGCAGAAATATCGCCAAACGGGTCACCTTTGTGCATTGTTTAAGCAGGTGAAGTTTGGGAACAGGTCACATTTGCATCTATGGAAAATGGCACGTTGAAAATTAACTTCTTCTCACCAACCCCCAAAAACCTGCTTCACGTTGAGCAAGCGACAGATTGCAGCAAAATGCAAGCTTGCCTGACCGAAAATCCCTGCTTTTAGGGCAATAGTTTTTCAAACGTTCATCCAAGTTCACATTTTCGTGTTTTCATTTCCTTGCTCAGAAGCAAGTATGTTGTGTTTTATGTTGCTTTAATGAAGTTCACATATATCACCATGTTAACATCGCACATGTCAACTGCTTGCTTGGCACTGGTTGTGGTGCAAAGAATTGTAATTAAAATGTGATCTCCGCTTTCCCATTCGAGCCCTGGCGCACCCTGAACTGCGTGTCAAGTGTGGTGCTTAATCAATGTCACGCTATTCTTTGCCCTTTGCACGTTTTGCATAACCTTCTTCGCCCATTAAATCGCGTCAATTTTATACGCCTGGGAGTTCCCGCGCGCTCCTTCCAATTAATGAAGGGGCTCGCGCTTGCAGGTTGCTGCAGCCTCGAGTGCTGCGCGCTTCCCCAGGGGGTCAGCCAGGAAAGGCCGCTCACTTCTAGAAAATGTAACCCAAGGCAACGCCCTGAGTTATGTCCTATTAGCACTCTTATGGACAGGCTGAAACGCCTGTCCCTCCAGTCACTGTACAGAGCGATTGTTAGGACGTCATTTGGCCGTTGCCAGGGCTACCAGTTTGTACCTCTGGCAACTTAATTGGTACCCCAGGTGTGTTGCCCTTCTGACCAGAGTTGGCTGGGCCGGTACAACCACTAGGCGACTGTCTAGCAGGAAACGCCAAAAGGTAGTGTTTTCCTCTGCTTTCATGAATTAAAGAAGAGATGTAAACCAATCCGAGGTAAAGAAGCTACATAACAGCTGCATAATGCCCTCTGCAATTAAGGTATTGGGCAGTGGAAATCACAGTGCTCACAGTTCTAGGAGTCTCCAACATGGCAGTGGAAGCAGAGCTATTTCCTTCTGACATGTTTTGAGCAGCACGTTGCATGATCTGGCTCAAATAAAAGCATTTTTTTTATCTATTTATTTGCTTTTTTAAAGCGCTCACACAGCCCGAGGGCATCGAGGCGCTGTTACAGAATATTTTTTGTTGTTGTCTTAGTTGCATATTTTTAACGCGCTTAAATACCCATAGGTTTCTAAGCGCAGACCCGGTGATCAAACCTGTGTTGCTTCATATCGTCTTGCTTCAAGGTCGAGCACGTTGCCACTGAGCTTTCGAACCCAGGCATGGCAGCCTAGCAGGAAGAGATGTTGATAAAACAACGTGGTCAGGACCAGGACACCTACAACAGGTAAGTCAAGAGTCAGTGTAGAGCACTCCTGGGGCCTCGTGTGACAGAGCATTGGCCCGGCAATGCACACCTCACAGGCAGCAGCAGAAGGGAGATGTGGTGGGTGTTTGGGGCTCATGCAAGTTCAGCAAAAGGGAGTTAAAGAGCTTATGTGCAATGGTTGCAGTATATTTGCTGTGAAACTTTTTGTTCGCATGATCAACCTGATAGATATTTTATTTATTTATTTATTTATTTATTTATTGGTCACTTTTTAGGTGCTTATACAATTAGTAAAACTGTTTCAAAGCGCCCTGAGGGCAACAGGGTGGGGACAGGGGAAGGTAGACAATGAATTACAACAAAGATAAATTGAAATTGTACAAACAAATCATGAAAATAAAAGGGAAAGGAGACAAACCTACTGTGCCTTGTGTGCAGGCACATTTTAAGCACTGCTGGAAGGGCTGCCTCTGAGTACTGACCCCAAAATTGATTTTTCTTTGCAGCGTTTACTCTCAAGCAGAAGTAGTATTTTTGTTCAGGCAACTGTAAAATGACTTCATGAATAAGTAGACTTTATTTTGGGCACACACTCTATTTGAAAGTTAAAAGTCTTTTATCTGTGGGAATTGATATCTGTAAGCATTATCTAGCAGTCCTTGCAAAGTTAACAAAAAAAATGCCCAATAAATTTGCAACTTTTAAAACTATACTGAAATGTAGTGGTCAATCATTGTTGTATTCCCAGTGTGGGTTATACATCCAAGATAAACAATCTGGCAGAGAATAGTATGTGCATGTTGTGGGCAAATGCATAGTACCCACCCTGTCCAAGTTGTATGAGGGTCCTCTGATTTTAAAAAGCTGGTTAAACATTAAACTTGCAGTGAAAAGCATTAAACAAATTGAACATTTTGCAACTTCACAATAGCAATTTGGTGACGGAAAAAAAGGTTTGCCCCTCCAAATGGATGTCACTTAAAAGCAGTGCTAGACCAACTAATCAGCCACTGGCGCGCACCTGACGCAAGTACTTGACTAAGTACTGCTTGGCTGCCTTGGTGTCCCGCTGTCTTTCTTTCTGCCGTTGACTTCGTTCCATTGCTTCGGTTACCCTGCGAGAACTGAAAGAACTGAAAGTGAAAACAAGTGCGGTTCCTTTAAGGAGGTGAAGACATTGCAGCACAAACTTTGTGTGAACTTTGCCGGCGTTTGTGTGGACTTTGCTGTTTTGACATTATTGTTCCTCTTTTTTTCTTCAGAGTCCCACCTCCTTTTTGACCGGATTGGTCAAAAGTATTTAAACATTGCACACGCGCACCCGCGTGCGCGCACCTGACGCAAGTACTTGACTAAGTACTGCTTGGCTGCTTAGCTGCGCAGCCAGCGGCCTAGGCATCTGATTTATTCTTTATTTTTCCCTTTTCTGTTTTTTCTCTGCCTTTTCTCTGTCTTCTTTAATTGGTAAGCAAACTTCAGAGCTAGTAACTGCTTTTGCCTTTTTGATTTAGATTTATTGTTTAGATTGTGTTGTATAGTGACCTATTTTATATTTTCTGGTTTATATACTGTATTGATTTGTATTGATTTGTATTTTGAGAACGGTTCTTATTTTTAAACATTGTGGCACGCGCCTTAATGGCTTACTCTTTAAAAACAGGCATGCCGATAGTGCGTCAGCCAACTGGTAGAACAATGCTGCTTGCCCATGCCTCATGTGCCTCCTATAAATCATGTTCTTCCTATAAATCTATCACCACTTTGTCCCTCGTGCCCATGCCTTCTACCACGAAGAGTGTACCTGCATCGGCAGTGCTTCCTCTGAACAATACCCCCCTTGACACCTCGAAAGTGATTTTCCCAGATATTCCAGTTGTCCACACTGCACTGGGGCCCCATTCAAACCTTTCAGCCTTTCCTCTCCCTGATAACACATGCTCCACACCCCTCTACCGCGTCCCCCTTGCTTGAGTCAAGGGTCGACCAACGCTGTGGTGCCACAGACCTCCTCCCCTTGTTCCATCCCTGATCTTTCTCTTTATGCGAGCCAATGGGAGTCACCCACTTCTATGCTTTTTGGCTCAGATGGCGTCGCCGAAATCACTACAGGTTCGGCGTCCTCCCCTAGCTTTCAGACAGTTTCCTTTGTGTATCCTACACCAAGGAGGGCCCTTGCCCCAGTCTCACATGCTTCTACTGCCCCAGGTCCAGTGCCCTCTCCCTCCCTTCCTACATTTGATGTTACATTGGCTGCTATGCAATTGAATATGGTGACCCTGTCTAAGCTATATGATAGACTAGATGTTAAAATCATGGAGCAAGTCTCCCAAACTCAACAAGTGTTAGTTTCCCTTGATTTGTTGTTAAGGCACTTCAAATTGAGTCCTTCCAATTCCCTAAATTTGAATGTTGGATCAGCAGAAGAGGTGTCAATCATCACCATTGGTTCTGCCAAGTCTCCACTTTCTTTACCTGTTTCCACTCTTCCAACATTTCCAAATATCATTACCCCCGATACTCGGAGTGCGATGGCTCCTGGTCTCTTACCACCATGTGAGTCATGGCTGAGTATCCCTGTCACGCCAGTCAACGACGTTCTCCCATCATCTACTGCTTCCCTACCAGTCGTGATACCAATTGGAGTGGAGACTGTGCCTATTTTACCACCGGCGCCCTCGAAGAAAAAACGCCTTCGTAGGTGCCATGCCTGTGTGCCCAAACAAAATCAAAATCGTCGTGTTTTGAGATTTTCAAAACAAACGATGACATCCTACTTCAACACTATAAAGGCGAATGCTGACAAAGGTACAGTGGTGAATGTAGTAGCTCGTCCACCTTCTGTACTTGCCATTGCACCATCGGCCAATCCGTCATCTGCTCTTGTCTTACAAGTGCCACCTCTTTACCACCAGTTTCAGCAGTGCCTTTGCTACCTCCTGTTGTGACCCTTTTTAAGGAGATCCTGACCCCTGTGGCCCCCAGTCACGTACTTCAGGCACGTGCACCTGTTCCACAAACTCTGACAGCGCTTCCAACAACATTGCCCCTTTTACCCATATCTTACCCACCTCTTGATGCCCTTATCTGAGAATTGGACCTTGTGAATGTGCAGAGAGATCTCGCAAATGTTGCGAGTTCCGGAGCCCGTCAATAACATATTTCCACTGGTGCCTAATTTGAATACTGCGATCCATCCAGTTAGTACAATTCCACCTGTGCTGATGACCTTACTATTGTCCAGATACATAAGGCCGTAGATTCCTATCTAGCGTCCCGTCCAAAGGCTCCTGCACTGAAACCTGCTCCAAAAACTCAGGAACAGAACCCCAACTTGCTTCAATGGCTCCTTCCGAACGTGGCTGTTCCAAATGTAACTTTTCCGTATCTTCCCCCTTTGCTTAACAGCACTGATCATCTTTTGCCCTCCCAGCACATGAAAACTGTCCCGCTTCCTTGCAATTCTACTGAGCCTCTTACTCATGTCAACCAACTAGATGACCTTGCACTTAAAGCTGATCAGAGAGTCTCTGACACCCGAAAAGGCCACTCTCTAATCTTAAAATGTCGAGGAGGAAACTTTGGTACCTATGATCTAAATAGACGCAGCGTGCTGAATATCTTTTCAGAAATAGCAGAGCTCGAAGATATCTGCTCGAGTGGCATTGAACAGATTGAGTTCATTTCGGAGTTTACTTGTTCAGTCATACGTTTGTGGATTCCATCGGGGATTGTGTTGAATACTGTTTGGAAAACAAAAATGTAGCTGTTTAACTTGGGTTTTCTTTTAGCGCAAGATCCAGCGCGGATGTATGAAAGAAACAATGTAAAGTAATTAATGCCAATTGTACACAACCATGAAATGACAGTAAGACGTTCGCAATCTGTTCATCGCTACATGTCATAACCACCAGTCACTCCAATAGAATGTCCATGCACTGTCATAAGCTGGAACACACGAGGTCATTCTCATTTACAAACCTCTATTTCTAGCTTCCCTAAAGTGTATGACATCATAGCCTTGCAGGAAACCTGGCTTCTACACTTGCCAGTATGGAATAATTACGAGATTGTACTGTTACCAGCAATTGCAAACACCAAGGGTCACCCATCCTTGGGCCTCATGGTGGGGATAAATATGTCAAAGGGTTATTCAGTCCAATCTTGGGATTCGGTTTAGGCATATATACAACTTGTGAAAATCTCATGCCCATTCCACACATTGGCTTTGATTAATGTTTATCGTAATCCCCTTGGACTGACAGATATGGCTTTTTATAGTGGTATGTCTAGATTACTTGACCTTATTACTATCACTCCGGGCATCACGGATACCATTATTGCCAGAGACCTCAACCTTAACTGTTTACTTCCTAAAGGAAAAAATAACATTGCCAAAGTTAAAAGTTGGTCCACATTCATGCAGGAACAAAACTTTCATATGACCAATGGCTCAAAACAGGGTGACATCCCAGCTCACCTGACATGGCAAAGAGAAACCATGTCTAGTACCATTGACTACATGTACATTCATACCAGCTTGAATGGCCATATACAATCCTTTGAAGTCATTCCCCAAATACATAGTGACCATCATATGTTAGTATTAACAATAAACTGGGTTTCTGCACCATTAATCCAGACCTTTTCTCGGCAAAACTTAATTGTAAATAATGCTAAATCCCGCTTTTGTTGGTCTGAAACAAATCTTCTTGCTTTTTCCCACCTAGTTGCTTGCAATAGTACTTCTCTTAAACCAACGCAGTACACAAATCTTTTGTTTACATTTAAAAGTCCAACAAAATCTGTTACTTCTCAAGGAACTCTTCATAAACACTCATTTAATCACCTGGTTAAAGCCAGGAAGACTGAATATCAGCACGGAAAAAAGACTAATTTGTACATCTATTTTGCCTTCTCGCAATCGACAACTAAAATCGGCTAAGAACAAATATCGCAACTGGATGCGGCATCACCAAGCACTTATTCTGCAGCATGATAGCGAAAATATGCTTAGATTAATCGCAAAAAAAGCACAGCAGAAATATGGCCATTTTTAACCAGTGTGTCCAGAAGACCCAACCTTGTATGCAAATACTTAGTGTCTCTGAGGCACAGTGGATCCAGCATTATACCCATCTGTATGTGGACCCCAACTTTTCTAATCTTGCCTTTAGACAAGAGGGGCAGGTAAAATGGCTCTTGGAATGTTCTCCAACTATTCTTGAGGACTATATTAAACACATTAGTCCCTCATGAGCCATGGGCCCGGACGGTCTAAGAAACCTTATGTTCAAGTCAAATCCTGTCGTGTGGGCCAAAATTATAAATGATTTATTCCAATAAATCATTAGTTCTCGCTGTATTTCCATCTCGTGGAAAAGCTCCATCATAGTCCCAATTCACAAAAAAGGTGATCAGACTCTTCTATGTAATTATAGGCCCATTGCCCTGCTAGATGCGCCTGGGAAACTTTTCGCTAAACTGATTCTTCGTGATTTTAACAACTGGACAAGAACAACCTTCAAAAGAGATCCTTTTCAAATGGGTTTCCTAGCAGATATGGGCACGAACATCAATTTGCTCTGCCTTAATGCGGTTAAAGCCCAGGCGCAGACGACCAAGCAGGCGATCTATTTCGCCTTTGCAGATCTTCATACAGCCTTTGACGCCATCTCCCACCCTCTGCTATTTTCCAAATTGATAAGAGATAAGTGTCCGTACACTCTGCAGCAACTCATTCAAGCCCTACATTGACACACATCGGTCCGTATCAGATTAACCTTAGAAGGGTTACTTTCCTTGGCAATTCCAACTGCCCGTGGCCTTAAACAAGGCTGCCTTCTCGCTTCGGCCATTTTTAATTACTTCATGTATGATGTACGCCAGGTATTTGAGGCAGTGCCATCGGACTCTCCCAAATTAAATAATATCCAAATCCAGACTCTCATGTATGCTGACGATCTGGTACTACTTTCGAAAACCCTGATGGGCCTTCAAAACCTCCTTAATGCTTTCAATAATTATATAGAAAAGAATGAATTGCGCACCAATACTTCTAAAACTCAAATTGTCATTTGTAGACCAAATCATTATTCAAAATACAAACCAGTATGGACAATCAATCGAATTCCGCTGGTAACAGTTCCAAATTATGTTTATTTGGGTATGATATTTGATGGCAATGCCTCAGTTTCTGGCCATCTAGATGTCGTAAAACAAAAACTGAATACAACTATTTCCCAGGCCAAGATAATTATCCATCGCTATGGTGCTTTTACCATCAAGCCAGCTGTTTTATACTGGAAACAAAAAGCGATCCCATGCATTCAATACGGCCTTCAATCCCAATCTCCTTGGTCGACAAAAATCTTAGATAACTTGGAAGGCAGGTTTTGGAAAGCAATTCTTCAACTTCCGCAATGTGTTCCAGTAGTTTAATTGCATTATGAGTTAGGTTTAACTTCCTTACATGCACAATATTCATGGAAGGTATGCACGCTATTTTGCAAATGTTTGTTGTCCACGACTGAAAATAACATCTTAAAATTTCTTCCAGATTACATATTCAAAACAAATCATATTTTCATTAAATGTTGGTTGCGAGCTGTTTATACCATCATAGTCCAAGCTGACGTAACCCTTGAAACGCTGCTTACTAATCCTGATAAGGCTAAGAATCTCATCTATCGTTACGATTGGATTAGTACCAGGGATAAATGTTTAAAATACAAATCGGCCTTCCCTGATAAATACAAACACAAATGTTTAGGTTCCTTAGAACCGTATCTTCTTAAGTTTCCATTCAAAAAATACACTCTGGAATTCTCAGGATGTGTCTCAATTTGTGGCACACTCGCGAATTACTTGTTCAACGTAATCTGATTTCATCAGACGTAGCCCATTGTCGATTCTGTGGAGACACACAAACAAGAGAAACACTCGAACATATTTTATCTCTGTGTCCAGCTCTAATTAGTGAGCATCTGAAATATTTTTCAGTCCACTGTAACCACCTTGGGGCATTAGATCAAGCACAAAGATGGTCTTCCATACTATGTACTACGAATATTTCTCTTCAAATTGCAATAGTTATTTTTTTACATGCAGTGAATTTAACCTTCTGAATATTTCAATGTCGTGTTGTTTTGGCTATTCAATTCTCATGAATTCTATTTCTTTGTTATATACTAATTATATTGAATTGTATTGTAATGTATTCATTCATGTTGTACTGTTGTTCATTTTAAATTGTAAAGTTTGTATTGAAAAGTTGATTTATTTCAACTATATCAATAAAAAAATTAAAAATAAAAAAAGCAGTGCCGGACCAACTAATCAGCCACTGGGGTGCTATACAACATGCAGGATTGCTAATGAAACTTTGCTTGCAGTGCACTTGTGCTCCAAAGGGCCACATAAGCTCCAGCCAACTGTGCCTACCACCCCATCTTCTTCACTTGGCCCTTGCACCCTCACACAAGTAAGTCTAGTAATGAGCTATAGGTGAGAAAGAGGGCGTAAAGCAGTTTTGCACTATGCACCCTCTGTATCTGCCCCACTCCCCAGCCAGCACAGTCACTGGCAAGAGCGGCTGAATGGGCTTGAGGGTTATATATAAGAAGAGCTCTCCACGTGCATGGACGCTATTTTTGCAAGTGAAACGGTCACTGTCTATGCTGTGCAAGCTGTTTTAGAGGGAGTGTGCCATGCACTGGACCATGCTGCAGCTGTACTCGTTCTGGAGGAAACCTTGCACTGGCCTTGCACTTGCTGTACCTGTACCAGTGTGTGAGGGAATCTTGCACTGATCAGGTTTGTTGTACCATAAACAGACCAAAGATTTGCTGCAAACTGTTGCTCTACATATGCTTTGCTTGTGCATATTTGTCAGGGAAACGTACATTGGCCCTGACATGCTGTGCTAGTACCTGTTTCAGGGGGCTTGCACTGACCCTGCCAATGTTGTATCTGTCTGTGAGGGAAGCGTGCCTGACCCTACCCATGCTGTCTGTGTACCCATTTGTTAGGGAAACATGTCGTAGACTTGTCTATGGTGTACTAGTACCAACTTGTGAGGGAATCATGCTGTGGCCTGTCCCCTTTACACCTGTTCCTGTTTGTGAGAGGTGCTTGCCTTGACTCTTTGTGTGAGGCAACTTCCACTTGACCATGCTGAACTGTTGTGAAAAAAGTTTGCTCTTGTTTTATAAATGCTGTATCTGCTTGAGATGGAATCTTGCACTAGCTCTGTCCATGCTGCATGTATACTTGAAGTGGGCTGGCTTAACACTGTTCTCCTCTCCATCTCTGACACAAAGCAATTCTCTCCACTGGCCTGTGAATACCATCCCTGATACCTGGAAAGAGGATGGTGCTCTAAGAAAGACAGTGGGGTGCTGGAAGGAAGCGACTCCTTCCAGCAACCTTTAAATAGACGCCTATTAAATGGCTCTCAATAGCCTGTAGCCTGAAAACCGCCTCAGAGAGAGAGAGAGATAGAGATAGAGAAGGGGGGTAGGGGTGATGTGTGTGTGTGTGTCTGTGTGTGTCTGTGTGTGCACACGCGCATGCCCTCTGCCCTTTTCCTTAAACCTCTTCTCACCCCTATATCAGTATGAAGGAAATAGAAATGTGTTATACAGCTTCCAGTATGTTATTCCTTCCTCTTAGCAAATGTTATATATTTATATGTTTAACTGCTTTTAAAATCCCTGCATAGGTACGTGTTGTTAAAATTCGCTATTTGACACATTTTTCACCTTTTCTTGAAGGGAAACCCTCCAAACTGTACTTTCGGTTCCCAGTCCACCCCTACTCACATCCTCTGATTTAGGCATCTCAGGGCAGCGCCATGAAACGAGAGCAGGTATGGCTCCACTAAGTGCAATGTTTACGTTATCAATTGGCACCCTTCTCCCCCCTCAAGTCACTCAGTTTTGGCTACTGTGACAAATCGAGGGATTCAGTCACTTCTCACGGGGCAGCCTTTCCTTGTGAGGATTGGGAGGTGACCCCACTGTGCTATAATCCCCCTAGGGGTGGCAGTAAGCAATACCTCACAGGGAGAGACTACCCTCTGAGAGATAAGGACTCCTGTCCCATAGATGGACTTTCTAAAGCTCTCTCCTTTGACACCACAATAACATCAGGGCTTCAGACACATCCATAAACCCAAGCGACCTTGTGTTATTGCGACCTAGAACCTGAGGTCCAAGTTGATGGACAATATAACGGTTTATAGTGATAAATTCGAATGACATTATGTCGAAAGTCATAATGTCTAAAAAAAAAAAAGTCAAAAAAAATGTCAAATTTCTTTTTTTAGTTGTTTTTTGTTCGAAAGGGGGGTTTCCCCCCAAACCCCCTTTTTTAATTTTGTTTTTTTTGTTTTACCCCTTTTTTTACCTCCGGAACCCAAAAAAAACATGTAATTAAAATAATAAAACATTAGATTTTTTTTTCGACATTTTTTTCTCGACATTATGTTTTTTGACATAATGTTTTCGACTTATTCACTGCACACCCAATATAAAAAAAACTACTGGGAAGAAGAAGAATGAGGAATGAGTAATGGTGATTACTCAATGTTTTGAAACCAACAGAACTGTAATAAAGATTGAACCGAGAATGAAGAGTGTTCAACAAACACAGAAGAAGGACTACGATCTTTCGCTGGGGAGGTCCCAGCAACCCATCATAAAAATGGAAGAAGGACTTGGGTAAGGGAAGTGAAGCCCGGGAGCTTCAAATCTGCTAAGTCGGAAGCGCTGATGAGAAGAGAGAGATTCTCGGTCGGTAGGAAGCACCAAGCTGTTGTGGGCCAGATGCATTGTGGAAGCCGAAGGGCGAAGGCTGTGGAACAGAACCCAAGGAGAGAGAACCTAGAGGGGGCTATGGCGTGACCAGGAGGGGTGGACTGTTCAGTCCGACAACGCCAAGACCGCTAAGGAAGTGATGCGGCGAAGCCGCAGAGAAGTAGCAGGAGAATACGGTGCGAGAACTGAAGCCGTATTGACTGAAAGGGAAACCCCTACCCTGGAAATAGGCCCGGTGATGCCCACCAGTATAAAAGAAGGTAACCAGGATGGTGGGAGACCCAGGAAGAGACACAGGGATAAGGAATATCCCCAGCCTGCGTGTCCCAGTTAGAGAACCAAAAATGAGAAGAGTGAAATAGATTCTGGGGCTCAGCCTACTCATCCCAGTGAGTGGCCCAAAGTAAGAAGAGTGAAAGACACTCTGGGGGCCAGCCTACTCGTCCCAATGAGGGGCCCAAAGTACAGAAGAGTCAGACACAATACTCTACTCATACTAAGAACTTAATGAACAAGAAGAACACAGGGAGGGATTCAGTATCCCCAGTGACCTCAAGGACAGAGAGACTTTCAGAGACATTGCAAAGTTAATGATACTAAGGAAAAGGAACTATTGGTGGAATCGAAGACTTTTGAGAACCTTATAGAACTACATACGCTAGTTCAAGAGACAGCCATAAAATAGCTCAGGATTGTTCATTAGGGCTGAGAAAACCTGTCCACGAGATAGACTCATTCTCTGGCCTTTTATTACTTTTGTCTTAGTGGTAGGGATAGGGCAGTTTAGCTTTGGATGGAGGACACCCTAGTTCCTTTGGACTTGACACCAGGCGACAAGCACCTTAGTTTTGGTTATGTAGGGAAACCCATAGATTAGGGAGAGAGAGGCCTTTTCACTTATTATTTAAATAAAGGCACTCAAAATCCCCAAAAACAAGTCTCTCTCCTCCTTCTTACCTACTACGCTACATACTGAGCGGATAGGGGTTTTAAGGCGACACCAACTCTTCAACCCTCGGAATGACTCACTCCAGCATGCCTTATAAGATTACTGTAAGTAGCTTCTAAGAACTTATGATAAACAGGTGACATTTTAGGAACAATACTAAGAACTTTCTTATAAAGTACCCATTGACAGACCTATACTAACCACATCTCTGGGAGGTTTGGACCTTTATTGAAGGCGAATGACTGTCAGCGGTCTAATAATGGCTGGTATTAGTCCTTTCCCTTTATTCCTCTCTCTACCTCTCCTTCTCTCTCACCCTCTGTTTCTTTACCTTCTTCTCAGTCTCCTTCTATGTCTCGCTCCCGCTCTACCCCCCTTCTCTCTCTATTCCATCTCTCTTGCGCTCTCTGTATTATATATAGCATTATGCCCTCAGCGGGTCTCATTTTCTAATGGAATCCATGCCCTTCTGTCAAGGGCACGAGAACCATTCTAAGCTACGCCCCTTCGCCATGTATAGTCAAGTGGAAGGAGACCTTCTGAAGCCTTGCAGAGGTTGTAGGATGACATGTTTGGACAGTTCATGCTTTCCTGGCACTGCCACCTTTAGGAGAACCTAAGCAGACCCCCAGACAGAGGCAAGGGCAGGCCTTGCTGCTCTCACCGTGTTGGGAGGTTGTGGGTGGCCATTCAGTGTATACACGCGCGTCTTACCCGTCTTACAATCTCTGTGGCACAAGGTTACAGGCTTCTTGCTGTCAACTGTGCAAAAGGTGCAGGCAATTGACATTGTAAAAGGCTGCAGGGAAGCATAGAAAGCTTCTGGGGACAACAAACACGTATGCTCCAAATCCGTGCATATAATGTGACCTTCTTCCAAAAAATAAAAACCGTTTCAAACGATGACAATATTTTCAAATTTCACATATTTATACATTGCTAAAAGCTGCAGGTAGTGACCAAAAGAGGCCCATCCAGAGCACCCATTTCTCTTCCTAGTGCATCAACGCAGACTCTACTTAGCCTTCGGCTGAGTCTTTGCTCATACTCTGCACTTTCCATTTAGAGTTTTGATGAAAATATACGATTGTGTAATGCTGTATGGTGCATTATCATAAGATAATTGCACACCACCCAATTTAAGCACTCCTTAATAAAGGCGACACTGCATAGCAAGGATGGGGGTAAATACCTCCTTATAATGCCCTATTGAAAGGTCATTAATGATATTCTAAAATGACCTTGGCGAGTAGCCAAGGTTTAAAAAACGGCATGTAAGACTGAAGTTTAAAGGGAAAAATGTAAATAAATCTGTTTTAACAAAGCCAACTTACAAGGAAATGTTGGGTATGCAGTTTGGTGTGATATCATAAGGAGTACTAGATGTGCACCAGGAGCGGAAAAAGTGATGTCAACTCTGAACTGGCTACTGTATCATTATTTATGTGGTATTGCCCTCAGCCACTGGTAATACCAACAGTTATTGGCCCAGAAATCTGACTTACCAGACGAAGCTCAGCAGAGTGCAGAGCCCATAATCAAAAGTGGCAGAAGCCACCTGTAACCCTCATTTCCCCCTTGTATGCACTGACTGCATTCACTGAGCAAATTATCGAAGTAGGGGTTCAATTTAAAAAAAAAACATTTCAAGATGGCTACTGAATAGATAACACTCAGTGGAAGCAGGTCCACGGTTCCCTTTTTAGGTCTGGCTGATATCAGCAAGAAATATTGTATCATGAAAGAAACATGAATAAAACTGCTTTGACATGCCAGTTACATGATGCCAGCAGAGGGTGCACCAGTTGTGACTGTTTGTTACGGCGAAGAGTATTATCTACAGAGAACATGAGAGGCCGGAGTCGTATCGTAAACAAGTTCATTCAGATTTGCACTAGGATCGGAGCAGAAAGGAGCAAAACGAGTCTAGGACACAGCGAGTGCAGAAAAATGACAATTGCATGGAATAGTCACCAGGTCAATCTCTGTTAGGATCCCTAGCCAAGGCCAGTCTCTGTTGGGACCTGCACCCTGGCCCATACATCATCAAATGTCCATAGAGAAAAAGAGCCCTGAACATTTAATTTACTCCCAGTTCATGGCAAGATGACCTCTCTTATGCAATACCTGAGCCTCTGCCAGCTCGTTGGGCCTCAGCCCGAATCCAAACAAAGCGAATCTGCTAAAATTATCTGGATCTCCCTTCTCGAGAACCAAAATCACTTGTCCTTTCCAACACTCAGGCCCTGCCTCGTTAAGCCTTCTCAATCTTGCCAACAAAGACTGATCTTTCAGTATGACACTCCGCTACTAAGGGTTTATTTCTTCACGGGCTGCTTTGTCAGTTGAAGGCTGGCATCATGATATCCCTCCCATTGCCCGCAAAGGGCATTGTCTCATGCATTCCTGTAGGAGCCTGATTGGTTCTCCTGCTGGTGTCCTGCACTCAGGTTTGACCTTGAAGATCCCGCATGGACTTAGATAGCTGAGCGAGTCTCCAGATTAATTGTCAATGACTCTAGAGGATGGTTTCCTTTAGTGTCATTAGTAACCCGGCCAGTTCCACTGGATCCAATCTTGCAGCTACTTGCCAGATCGATGTTGTCTGACCGGTCCAGTCTCTCCTATTTCATCCTTCTCTTGCTAAAAGGTATCCTTGAGCTTCCTTGTTCGGCATGCTAACTCCATCAGATATGGTCCTCCTATGGCTGCGGGCTAGTGCAACTTGAATATGCTTCTTTTTGGGTTAATTGAAGTAGGTCGACAGCGAAAAACACTGGGATCCTAGCTGATCTAGCTCACAGCTTTCCATGAGTCCCAATCCAGGGGCTCAGGGACAAGATGGGTCCGTGTTCTCGTTCTCCTAAACACGGGGACCCTGGCAAACACTTGCAGGAGTCCTTCACCTACAAGGAGGCCTTGGTACGAGTATAGTTGGCAGAGATGTAGGTCTGGCTCCAGCAGCAGGTCACCCCCAATGTGCCCTGGGGATGGTTAGGGAACAGAGATTGCTACTGCTTTGGAACACTTGTCTTCACCTCAGACCTGGAGGAATTTGGAAAGAACTGCTCACCCAACAGGGTCATAATGAATTCTTCACCAAGTGTTGAAGTCCAGAGATGAATCAAAGAAGGAGTGGGAGACCCCTTCTTTTATATGCAACTGTCCACAGGTGATTGGACCAAAGCAAGCCTTCTTTAAGTGGTCCAATCACGGTTCTTTGGTCTTTGCCTTCTTACATCAAACCCAAAGTGTTTTGTGCTAAAGGAAGTGAAGGAGACAGGAAGACAGGAGAGGTACAGAGAGAAAGAAGATGGTTGAAACCTTCCCCACTTGTGGCGAGATCCCTCTGGCTACACAAACTCTGTCCCCTTCTCAGAGCCATAGCATCAAATTCCCTTTGTTATGCAATACATTGGTGTGTGGCTAGTCCTTTTGTGTGGGGTGTGCCCTTTGATTCCTGTTTCCCAGGACAGCTCCTGCGAAGAGGCTGTCTTGCTGGTGAGAGATGTTAACTGACATCACAAAGGAGAGACACAGTCTGTTAAATCAGATGTGGCTCTTAATAATTATGTAAACCCCCCACCACCATACCACTTGGGGTACGACTTATATTTAAAAATGACCCTGCACCAAGTGAGGGGTTTACCATAGTCATATGGAATTTGGAACAGCAATATGGGATGGCTCTCATGAGCATAATGCCATTAAAGATGTCATTTACTGGGGAGAGATGTTATTTGTGATCTCAGTGAGGTGTCAGAATCAAAGATTATACTTAAGTTTCACCCTTTAGTTACTGGCATGGCAAAGAGCCCAGAGACGGAGGACAGAAAATTCATAGTTTTTCCCCTTGTGCAAGACCACAATCTAAGAGCTGTTTTTCACACATTAAGTCTGTCATCCAGCAATGGCTAGTGTCCAGGACGCCAGTATTTCGCCTTTGCAGGGGTTGTCATCCAGGCAAACCATCATCAGTGTACACGTTGAATGGCAGGTCAAAGTTCATGATTAGAGATGTAAGGGATCGTAAGCAGGCGTTTAAGAGCCATGGTCTTGGGAGGATAGCTCAGCGGCAACATGCTTGCCTTGGAAGCAAGACAACACGGAGCAACACAGGTTCGATCCCCGGGTCCGCGCTTGCTTAGAAACCTCTGGATATTAAGCGTGTTATAAATAACATATCATATCATATCATGGTTTGAAGCATGAGCCTTGGGTACCCGAGAGGTGTGTGGTGTTACATTTTAAAAGAAAATGTTTCCTAGCTTCACCTGTGCTGAAAAGGCTTTAAGGAAGAGATCCTGCGTCGGTTCTTGGATGCTGTGTAGTAGTGAAGGTGATAGAGGTGGATGCGGGGATCAACGGTGGGATGGGCTGCCCATAGGTCAAATCGTTTTTAGCAAAACAGAAAGTCGATGGCTGGAAGGTTTTGAATTAATCATAACCACGGGCAAAGCTCTGGGCAACCCTCCAGACCATCGTTTCTCAGCCTACCAAGCCATTACAGAAGGGGAAAAACCATATGCAAATCAGGCTTGGTCCTACCCCAAAAGGGGCAGTCCAGCCCGAACTGCTAGGTCACATCCCTTCTGCACGAGACCACAAGCATCCCCAGACATGTTTCAGCCTTGTTGGGCGTCATCAGTGAGGAGTAGCTTGGGTCTCTAGGCCCGGCAGACTCGGGACCCACGTCTGGGCATACCCGTCCCACTCGGGGTGACTTTAGCAAAACAGAAAGTCGATGGCTGGAAGGTTTTGAATTAATCATAACCACGGGCAAAGCTCTGGGCAACCCTCCAGACCATCGTTTCTCAGCCTACCAAGCCATTACAGAAGGGGAAAAACCATATGCAAATCAGGCTTGGTCCTACCCCAAAAGGGGCAGTCCAGCCCGAACTGCTAGGTCACATCCCTTCTGCACGAGACCACAAGCATCCCCAGACATGTTTCAGCCTTGTTGGGCGTCATCAGTGAGGAGTAGCTTGGGTCTCTAGGCCCGGCAGACTCGGGACCCACGTCTGGGCATACCCGTCCCACTCGGGGTGACTTTAGCAAAACAGAAAGTCGATGGCTGGAAGGTTTTGAATTAATCATAACCACGGGCAAAGCTCTGGGCAACCCTCCAGACCATCGTTTCTCAGCCTACCAAGCCATTACAGAAGGGGAAAAACCATATGCAAATCAGGCTTGGTCCTACCCCAAAAGGGGCAGTCCAGCCCGAACTGCTAGGTCACATCCCTTCTGCACGAGACCACAAGCATCCCCAGACATGTTTCAGCCTTGTTGGGCGTCATCAGTGAGGAGTAGCTTGGGTCTCTAGGCCCGGCAGACTCGGGACCCACGTCTGGGCATACCCGTCCCACTCGGGGTGACTTTAGCAAAACAGAAAGTCGATGGCTGGAAGGTTTTGAATTAATCATAACCACGGGCAAAGCTCTGGGCAACCCTCCAGACCATCGTTTCTCAGCCTACCAAGCCATTACAGAAGGGGAAAAACCATATGCAAATCAGGCTTGGTCCTACCCCAAAAGGGGCAGTCCAGCCCGAAGGTCAAATCGTATCACGGCCACCAGTTGATTGGCTTCCATTGCCTCGAGTTCGTCTTCCATAATGCTGAGAAGGGTGGATTTGGAACTTCTAGAGGATCAAGAGCTGGACTGCTTATCGTGAACGAGTGTGTTTGCGTCACTGAATTCCCAGAGTAGTTTAGTTACCACTCTTTCAGTGAGTATAGCCTTGAAAGTAAGATTGCAGAGATTTTAATAAATACCTCCATTGGCCTTTTTAGCGGGTGATCACTGCAGTCTTGGAAGTTATTGCAGACTTTTTTTTGGCAAGAGGCTAGGTACATTCCCTCAATAATGCTAAACTCAGCCTCCACAAATGAATGGTTTCTCCCCGCCTACTGATTAAAAATGGTTGGCAGAAAAAGATTCTCTGTCATTGGCCAGGAGCAGTGAGGTAATCTACAGCCTGAACTTAGATTGGATCTGTACCTTAAGGCACAGGAAGCTTGTAAACAAACTACTTTAACGAAATGTCTCCCACACTGGCCAGACCCTGCATTGCCTAATGTTTCTTAGCTCAGATATTGTTTTCTTTGTTGGCCGCATGTAGTTGCAGGCTTTTCCTGGCCTGCCTGTGGCTTGGTGGACTAATGCATCCACTACAGGGGCCTGTGCTTGACCTCATTGTCATAGGTTCGAATCCCGGCAGGTCCACTCAGCCATTCATCCTTCCGAGGCCGATAAAATGAGTACCATTAAGTTGGGTAACAATAAACATCTGTTATCTGTCAATAGTGCCAAGATCCCCCTCTGGAGGTGACCGTGCGCTCTACAAATACACCTGTTATGTTATCCCTTATTACAGTCTATTTTCCAATAAGAGTTATGATCAGGCTTTCAGAAATGCATAATTATGACCCGGTTTTCAATGAAACCAGTGTGCTGTGCCCGTTTCCTTTCCCTTTCTCGCACCCTTATTTTCTCTTGGTGCTCTGAAGCATCCTCTAGGCGCATGCATCATGTTGCAAACCCACAATAATTATGAAACTGTACTCTATTTTAAATAAGGCCTGCCCTATTGGCTTTGTCCTTCCTTGTTACTTATGTAACGCCCCAACACAGACCCAGGAGCAGAAAGCTGCAGTAGCTTCTGCTGCATAGGAGCAGGTAGTAGGCATGGGTAGGCACCTGGAGCAGGGTGCCAGACGTCCTCAAGGAATCGCCAGGAAACTAGGAACATCCAACACTACAGAATATGGTCAGGAAGCTTCTGATCCTGATTGGCAGGCTGGAACCCAAATATTCCAGTCCAGGTGCAAATATCATATATCACGTGACTGAAAGATTTGGGAAGCAGGCTCTAATTTTTCAAGCTACTGATTGGCCTTCGGAGCCCAAGCATTGCAGTGGATGTTCTAATACGGATTAAAATGTTCTCCCGAGCCTAGGGGATTCACAGTCTCTCTACTAAGAGAAGCGCTCAGTGCCATCTGTTCTCTGCTCCTGGGAGGACGGTTTATGCACTGAATTCCTCGCAGAGCACCTGGAAAGAGTTTCACTTTGGTGATGCGGATTGAATTTCTCAATCAATAAAACTGATTTCTGAGGTCAAATACGTGTTGATTACACAGTGACAGAGAGGCCCCTGAAGGCCTCTTGCAGCAAAGCACAGATACTGGTTGTAAACTCCCACGCAGGGGCGTTGCTAGGTTTGTAAAAGATCCAGGGCTACGCTAATGTCGGGACTGTCGGGACTTGGGGCAAGCTAGCCTTTTGGTTGTAGCCCCTGATCTTCTATCCAGCGCTTCAACCAAAAGACCCACGGCTATAGGCCCCTCAGGGTCCTGTCCCCCCTTCGATGCCTCTGCTCCCGTGCCCTGGATCGGCGCTCTTCAGAGTGCCACTCACTTGACTCTTTTAGGCACCATGTGGTCCTCTCTCTAAGGTACTTTCTGGCATACACGTGTGGCTATGTTATGCTGACGGGACAAAAGGAGTTGGTCTCTGCAATATTCACCCAACCATGGCAGCTTATTGCACAGTAGACAATGTTACTGCTTTCACTGTCATTCATGTAGGTTGGAATGTGGGATCTAACCACAAATTGAAGCCTGCTTTCCAATCTTTTGTTTTCTTTCTTAACTCGGTTAACATTCAACTTTATCAGTCTGGGGGGCATAGTATGCTTGGGATTGTTTTGTGTTTAAAGTGGTGGTGGGGCTAGGGTGCCTGTACATCCTCATGTCATTGCTTCCTTACAGTATACCCAGCATGGTCAAGTGCACCTAGAGTTTCCTAAAACTCACCGGCCACCTTGGATCTATAATTGCAAAGCGCTGATAAGGCGCGGTTGCCCGGTATTGGCAGGAGTCAACATCATCCCACTTGTGACTGCAAACTCCAGGTGGTGCTTTGGTTTTTGCGCCCGCTCTAATAGTGTTACTGTTATGTAATAGATGGACTGTGCTGCCTTTAGTGCTTAGTGCAGGACCTCTGAATTGGGCGGCAGTCAACTGCCATAAAATCGACCCCGCCGGCTTTATTCACTAGTGCAGGCTTGTCCAACCTTTTTGAATGTGGGGCCGAAGCATTCACTTTTTGTCACCCGGAGGGCCGGCGAGGCAAAAGTGAACACCCTCACCCAAAGCAGTATATTCAAAAGCGATGGTGTGTGACCTTTCACACAATAGCATCAAAGGCATAGCCATGCAGTCCCAAAGATAGCTTTTGGTGTTGGGGGCAGTGATGAAAGGTTAGTTTCTTGTGATTTCTTCCAGTGTGTATGTGTTGATATTTCTCGGAAATAGTGGGGGCGACCGAGCGTAGCGAGGGAGCTATAACAATATAGGGAGGGTTTGGGGGGGTCTTCTGCCCCCCCCCAAGATTTTTTTTCCAAATATGGGGCTGAAATTGTGCATTTTACAACAGGAAAAGTGACCAAAAAGCCTACGTTTACAATCAGTTCTAAAGGGGAACATGTACATTCCATGTCACCAACAGCAGACAAGAACATTGTAGAACACAACACATTTTAATGATCACTGTGTCCACAGTGTAAGACAGCACTGTCACTGATGTAAAACATTGACATGCTGGTTGTGCCCAAAATATGCCTCTGTAGCAACATGTCTGTGCTGGCTGTTACCAATTTAGGCCAGCATTGTCCTCTACACAGCATGATTGATGCTGCCTGAGCATGTGCAGTGTGCCCAATACATATACCGGCTTATCTCTTTAATACACATTCATTACTTCTGTGGTAATGAAAGAAGCATAATCCAATTCCAGGGGGCACCTGAGGCAGCAAAAGTCCTCCACCACGGCCCGGTTTATTGGTCGGACCCAACATTGCAGAAATCAATTAATTAATCGTGTCCACGGACCCGACAAACATTGAATAAATAAATCGGGCAGGGGAGCCGACTTATGAATTTCCCGGGTGGTGCCCAAATATAGGAAGTGACATAACCAGCACTTATATGACCGCATTTGCACGTAGTCGCCAACTTGGTGCTAGGGGGACGGGGGTGTGCAGAACAGTGGAAACATTGGCTAGCATGTACTGCATATACTAAAGTCAAGGAGGAGGTTTAAGCCTTCCAGTTGCACTCCAGTAGGCCAATACTGCCCCTACTCCACCCCTCTATAATCATCCAGGTTGTAGTAGCCCTCAAAAGGCAGAGCAACACAACTAGGATAGGAGAACGAAATGCCATCCCATCCTGTGAGTGTGTTAAACCTCAGAGCAAAGACTGTGCGTGTGCCTTGGAGCACAATCTCACTAATTTGGTGCAATTCGCGCAAGTGGGTGCATGGGAATGCCATGCGTGTGTGTGGGCTGCATACCCCGGATCACTTGCTCACTTCTTCACTGTGAAACTCTGTCCAAGGCAGTACTGTCCCAATGGTGAGAAGTGTCATATTTTCACATTAACTATGCTTAAGCACTTTGGGTTATTGAATAGTGCTGCTACATTCGGAGTAATTCCATCCCTTTAAATATATTAGCTCTTGTATAACCACAACAGTGTTGATTTATTCTGCTGATGATGAAGATGATGTTAGACTTGCTCAATAGTTCTGGTTCTGTATCATTAAATGTACTTCAGATCTTCGGAGTCTCGGGAGGATAGCTCAGGAGCAACACAGGTTTGATCCCGCTGGGTACATTATACCTCTACATCTGTGCACCCCTCTTCCAAGAGGGGTGCACAGAGGGGTGCACAGATGTACAAATACACCCAACCCAAAACGATTTTTAGAAATTGAGGGACAGACTTGCTTTGAATCTGTGCCTCCATTTCTAAAAATCGTTCGGGGTTGGGTGTACCTCTACATCTGTGCACCCCTCTTTCCAAGAGGGGTGCACAAATGTACAAATACACCCAACCCAAAACGATTTTTTAGAAATTGGGGGACAGACTTGCTTTGCATCTGTGCCTCCATTTCTAAAAATTGTTTTGGGTTGGGTGTACCTCTACATCCGTGCACCCCTCTTGCCAAGAGAGGTGCACAGATGTACAAATACACCCAACCCAAAACGATTTTTTAGAAATTGGGGGACAGACTTGCTTTGCATCTGTGCCTCCATTTCTAAAAATCGTTTTGGGTTGGGTGTACCTCTACATCCGTGCACCCCTCTTGCCAAGAGAGGTGCACATATGTACAAATACACCCAACCCAAAACGATTTTTTAGAAATTGGGGGACAGACTTGCTTTGCATCTGTGCCTCCATTTCTAAAAATCGTTTTGGGTTGGGTTACTTCTACATCCGTGCACCCCTCTTGCCAAGCGGGGTGCACAGATGTACAAATACATCCAACCCAAAACGATTTTTAGAAATTGAGGGACAGACTTGCTTTGCATCTGTGCCTCCATTTCTAAAAATCGTTTTGGGTTGGGTGTACCTCTACATCCGTGCACCCCTCTTGCCAAGAGGGGTGCACAGATGTACAAATACACCCAACCCAAAACGATTTTTTAGAAATTGAGGGACAGACTTGCTTTGCATCTGTGCCTCCATTTCTAAAAATCGTTCGGGGTTGGGTGTACCTCTACATCCGTGCACCCCTCTTTCAACAAAATGGTTGAAATCTCCTATCCATGAACACAGCCCTCCTGCCTATTCCAATCCCGCCCCTACCATCCCACTATGATCAAAGGTCCTTAGCGATGTAGAACCCTGCTCTGTGGTTACTCCTTTCGAATGCCTGTGCTCCTTTGATGCCTGAGCCCATGACAGCAGACTTGTGTGCGGCTGTCTCTGCCGGAGGGTGTTACCTGCCCTCACAAAGGGATCAAAGAAGAGGCATGACCATTTAGGTTCTTGTCCTACCATTTGGCAGTCTCAACCCGTCTGTCCAGAAGACACTTCACCTTCCACAGCAGAGCTGAATCACAGGAGCAAACACATGTATCCATGTGGATGCGGTGGTCATGTTCATAAGTAGCACCATGCACTACGCCTAAACTCAAGCCTAGTTTTATTTTAGAGTTTATCCTGTCACCAGCATGTGTTTCCTATGAATATGGTAGTCTTGGCCCAGGGGAGGTGTGTTTTAAATGCCTTCCCTCTGCTGCAGAGACTTCACTGTGGTTCGGCTGTTGAGGGTCCATCTGTCACCTGCTCTGTGCCATTGGTAGAGCAGGTGCTGCAGATCAAGCGACACCTGTTAAGTGATGGTCATTATCAAAATAGTAAAGGAACTACTTTAAGAACTCACTTTGCATCTCTGTACGGTGCCCAGCTTCTTTTGTTGCTCTCTGATTTTGGTAAATAAGTTTTGCCTCCCGCCACAACACTGTTCTCAAAATTCAAGATAAGCTCTTACGGTGACACTACAAGCCTCAGTGGTTCGTAGCACCCAGTAACTGTGCTGCACAGCGCTAGCACGGGCCACAAGCCATTACCAGCAGGTAGAGACACCCCCCCCCCCAAGGTGTGTTTTATACTCTAAACCTGTTTGTGTTTTTATTAAGCCTTCATCACGGGTAGAGCAGAGATTGACGATGACCCTAAATAGTATATTTGCATTGTTTAAAGTCACTACGGTGTAGTGTTCAAATAGGCATGTTAGCTAGTGAAAAGGAAACCACTTTCCAGTCATGCCAATAAGTGAAATTCATAATTCTCAAGAGTGCTTCTTTCTAGTGGCTTCAGTCCTTCACGAGTATGACTGGTTCCACGCTGGTGATTTAGTTTTGATTTTGAGTAAACTTACTAAATGTTTTTAGTGTATTTTCTTGTTTATTCTCATAGTGTTGAGTTCTGTGCTTTCTGCAAACACTTAACTTTAACCATAGCTAAAGTTTTGTTTGTCTCAATTTCACTATTTAAAAAAAATGTTATGCTTCCACTAGTACCGTGGTAATACCCAGCAGTACTTGCCTCCTGTGACTATGCTACAGGCTTGCTACCACTGTCGACACTGCTCTACAGTAGCCCCCTCAACCCCACCCGAGCCCGAAGCCCTGATAATAGCAAGAACAGTACTGATGATTGCGATTAGTTGCCCTGTTTCTGAATATTTGCAAGAGCCCACACAAATGTCATTCTCTTCTCCCATGGTAAATACACTGAGGTTTGTAATATGTATTTTATTTGATCCCAAACATGTAAAGTTCTTTTGTTTGGGCTGCATACTCACCCTCAAACTCTGAACTAAACACAAAACACAACCATACCTCTACTGCACGACAAACCACATGCACTTCACAACACCCAACACGAAACGCAATCGTACCTCAACACCACATGACGACTACCAACGAAAACGCACGAACGCTCAGTGACCGCTTTCTCTGCACTTAAGCTTGCAACAGCACATCAAAGCTCTCTTGCTCTTTTCCCTCTCAATCCCACTAACAAACCCCCAAACCTCCTGACATTGCATATCCACCAGAGCGCCAAGAGACCACGCAAGTGGCAATACATTTATTTTTCTTTTTTTTTGTTGCTGTAAAGTGAGGGAATTAAAATTCACCAAAAAAGGCATCGGATAAAGCTGAGCACGACATGCCTTTGATGTCTGATAATCTTACCTTGAGCTGTTTTTCCTCTGCCCTCACCCAAAAATTCCCTATGGGAGTTTCTGTTAAAAGCACACTTTTGGGATCCCTCTACAATTTTGCGCGCTGCCCTCCCCTTCTACCAATCAGCATCAATTTTGGCAAAACAATTTTAAATGCCCCAAATAAAATGTTTGGAAAGCAGTGGTCGATGTGAGCGGGAACGGGCGGGAGCGGCGTTCTGCTACTTTTATTTATTACTGTTAACAGTTCCACTACTTTTTGCAACCATTTTCACCATCCCGGAACTGTTCTTTGTGAAGTTAAAGCACATTTCTCCACTTTAGCATCAGATAGCAGTTACAGCTAAACTGAAATCTGTTTCAACTTAATTGACTGTCAACCAGCCTGGCTGCAGCCCTTGAAACATGTGTTGCGCGTTGCTCCCTTCCTGCCTACTCCGCCCCTTCCCGGGGCACAGCTCCACAATTGTTTATGGCACTCTCTCTTCTACCACTGTTGGAAAGTCTGGTGCAGTGAACGGGAGCCAAAGTTTTAAACCTCCCATTAAGTTAATTCCCTATGGACCGAAAGCCAGGTCCATACCAATGTTATATGTTCATCATTTCATTCCGCCGAGTTTCCCATTTTGGAGGCTCCGTTGATCCATAGTGTCCTCTTTGACAACCCCAGAACGCCTTGGTGGTATAAACACTATTTCATTGCTAATGACATGAAACATCACCTACGTGTATTTCTCCTACCCTAGTCCCATAAACAGCCATTGCAAAGCACTGTTCTGACGTCCTGAAACAGCTGCACTGTGCAGAATGCTAGTTCACCCAAATCAGCGCTCCAGGAACATGTCATGGAGATGCATTAGCAGGTGCGATAATTATACCATGATCAGGCAAATTACATATCATCCTTCTTTTTCAGAATAGAATATGCATGGTTTTCCTGGAAAAATTGAGAAGTGATGTATTTTTAATGTCTAATTCCTAATACAAGCTGAATATCCTACAGGAGGGGAGAGCACAATGCCATCCCAAGGAGGGGGAGAAAAGCTTCCCCCTCCCATGGACAGCCTGATTAACTGACAATGGCTCCATGGAACCACCCTGCTCCTGTGTTAGCTCTGCAGCTGGTGGTAGTGATTAACATACCAATAGAGGGTACCTCAAAAAGGCCCCCATGGATCCTGGCTGCAGAGGATAACAAAGGAAACAGGAAACCCAACAAATCATTAATATGTCTTACTCTTGGACCTCAGTCTTAGCCAATAAGATTGCCAAATGTATCCAACTCATTTCAGCATGTCCACAAGATTTCTTTATTAATTGAATTGTGCCGTATTTATTCATAGATGTTTCATTGTTGGAAATGCATGCTAAGCACAAACTCACCAACAGTGTTTTGGTGCTGAAGAACAGTAGCATAATCAAGGACTTTAAAATCAGGATCTATGAAAATTGCTCACAGGCCACTTTTGCCAAGATTCAAGTTTCCCGGTCGGTTTTGATGCTGCAAGCAATTTTGGTTTGTCCCCTGCTTCACGCTCATCTCGTGCTGGGGACACCCCCAGAACCTGTGATCTCCCGTTAGGCTCCACTCCTTCCCACCTCAACCTGTCCCTCTCCTCCCTTTCGCTGTGCCCTCCTCCATACCAAGCCCTACCTCCCTCCACCCATTCCCATTCACCTGCTTATATGACTTCCTTTCTGTCTCTTCGTCAGGCATGTGCAAACTTCGTTTTTAGTAATTTTTCAACAGGTCCGGTACGAACAATCGGACTGGAAATTGCCTACGGAGAAAGTGGACAGTCACTAAATCAAGCTATAGTTGTGGGAAGAGGAGTGTTACAAGAGTTTTCGTAAAAAAATATGCATCCTACTGGCCCTTACCTTGAAAGTGGGCAGTTTTCAATATTTGTTGTCGATACTAAAAAGAAATGGCCTACCACTCATTTGCTTCTAGTCCGAGGTTATGATATGATATGGCATTTATAACGCACCTGTACATAAGTGTTTCTAGGCTCAACAAGACAAGGAGGGAGAAACAAGGGAGGACAAAATAACGATCTTACTAGGTCTTGTGACATTCAAATTGTGCAAGTGCAGGGAACAGGGAAGGGGGAACTGCCAGGGGGAGGGAAAGGGTGAAGTGCAGTTAACTCACACGTGCAGCCAGCGGGTGGCTCTTAAGGGCAGAGCGAAGAGACTGTAGGGTTGGAGATATGGCCCGTTAAGTGCTGAGGAGCCCGGAGGAAGTGCGAGGGCAACTGAACATGCAGGAGCCTGTTCCCTAGTTTAGAGGGAGACCAGGTGACAAGTGCGTGGAGCAGCCAGGTACATAAGCAGGGGAGAGGAAGAGAGAAAGTGCAAGCAAAAAGGAAGGTCTTGAGTTGCTTCTGGAACCAGAGGTGGATCTGGTGAAGTTTGAGAGAGGCAGGGAAACTGTTACAGCGGGAGCTCCAGCCGAGGACGTAGATCTGCCCCCAACTTTCTGCTTGGAGAAGCGTCTGACCCTGAGAGAGTTGGAGGTGGATGAGCGGAGATCTCGAGAAGGACGATGTTTTGGAAGAGAAAGATGAGGTAGAGCAGTCCCAGGCCCCAGAAAACCTTGTGGACAGTGCAGAGGGTCTTGAAGTTGACCCATGCAGCCACAGGGAGCAAGTGAAGAGATTTCAGAGCTGGAGAGATACAATCCCTGGGATTGAGGCCAAGAACAAGTCTTGCAGTCCTGTTCTGGATAAGTTGTAAAGGTTGAAGAGTAGAGGCAGGAAAATTTAGAAAGAGGCGGTTGCAATGGTCCAGCCTACAGCGGACCAGAGCTCTGGAGACAGTGAGTTTCTGGGGGAAAGTGAGAAAAGGAAGAAGACCTCTGAGGAGGTGCAGCTGATAGTTGGACTTCTTCGAGATGTCAGAGATGTGAGGAGAGAAGGAGAGGGTGGAGTCGAAGATGACCCCAAGGTTCTTAGCCTCACAGGAAGGAGCAGGAAGAGGGCCCAGAGTGGATGGCCTGATTGTGAGAGATGAAATCAGGGAGTGGGTGTCACAATGAGGAGGATCTCAGTTTTACTGGCATTAAGGCAGAGATAATTGGCGGCACACCATTCCTGAATTGTGACCAGACAGTCTGGTATGATAGAAGAAGCACAGGTGGCTGAGGAGAGCCTGAAAAGGAGCTGAGTGTCATCCGAATAACATTGAAAATTGTGGCAGGATTCGATTCAGTTTGTTGTGTGCACTATATAAATAACTCAAAATTCAAAATACAAATTGAAAATTGGAGCAGAAAGTAGTGATGCAGTGGGCAAGAGGTGCCAGGTAGTGGTTGAAGAGCCAGGAAGAGGTAAAAAAAAACCTGGGGAACACCACAAGTAGAGCAAGAGATGGAAGAGAGGAAAGACTCCAGTTGGACCCAAGAGGGTTGGTTGGTGAGAAAGGAGGTCAAATAGGCCAGGGCCTGACAGTAATACCAAGGTTTGTTCCAGAGACGATTGAGCAGGATGGCATGGTTGACTGTTTCAAAAGCAGAGGATAGATCAAGGGGAATGAGGACAGAAGGGAGATTAGAGTCAAGATTGGACAGCAAGTCTTCATGGGTGTTCAGGAGAGCAGTTTCTGACAGCTCTGAAGCCAGACTGATGGTCATGGAGGCAACCAAGAGATTCAATATGTATATGAAGCTGGGAGATGGCCTGCGGGTGATATATCAGATAGAAGCTTAGGGGCTACAACCAAAAGGCTAGCTAGCCCTAGTCCTGACATTAGTGTAGTCCCAGATCTTTTCCAGACCTAGCAACACCCATGTGCCAGACCTTGGTTGTAGAATGTACTAAAGCACACACATTAAATTAAAATCCATTCGGGTCTTAATCTGCATCGAATTCAAGGTAAATAATACTGGGGAGCATTTTCAAAATATCTAAGCTGAAGATAGCAGTGTGCAGAAGCGTTTTGGGTCATTTGCAATTTATGTTAATGTTAAAGGTATTTATACCGTGCACCGTCACCAAAGCAGTTGGTCTTCAGGTGCTCTGGCGGATCTGTAACAAGGGGGCCGAGGGGTTAGGTTAGTCGGGTGAAAAGGGAATAGGAGAGTGGGAGGAGTGGTGTGCTGTTGGCGGCTTCAGTTCGGTTTCCACTGTGTGCTGAGCTTTGGTGTAAGTATCGGATCGGCACAGGACCTCGTGTGCTGTTGATGCAGTTTGTGTTGTTTGTTGTTGTTGCAGTGTGGTGAAGTGTGTGCCGTTTGCTGGGTGAGAGATGGTTGTGTGGGTTTTCGGGGTAATTAGGTAAGCAGAGATTTGAAGTTGGGTTAGTAGGTTGTATGTCCTGGTTCTAGCCAATCTTGTTCTATTTAAATATAATTCCTGTGGGTACGCTTAAGAGCTGGTTACATTTATTGGCCATCTAACCGTTATATTAGATGTTACGGTGCGTTCCTAGTTGTGTTGTATGGATCTTAGGTTGGTGGGACAGGTTATGTCTAGTCTCCCCTTTCTGGTGTTGGTGCTGTGAATTGGCCACCCCCTATTCCCTTGCTGTTTATATTGGCGGTGGTCTGCTGGGCTTGGGCCTGATTTGGGCCAAGGTACTATTGATGAATCGTCTTTGACCTTCTGTCTTGGTCTAACTATCTAGTCGGTCATTAGTGTCTTCCTGTTATGGCTAACTCTCAGTTTGTAGTTTGATACGTCGTAGAATGTCTTCCTTAGATTCTGTATGTGGTTGATATATTGTTGGGGTCCGGGATTAGTGTCTTCACTCATTGGTCGGGTATGTATGTGCCCCTGTGGGCGTTCTTCTGGTTATGCAGTGAAGAGCCACGATTTGAGCAGTTTCCTGAATAGTAGGTGGTTTCTTGTGTTGCATAACTTCTTCGGTAAATCGTTCAACATTTTTGGTTCGAGGAGAGAGAAAGTGGATCCTCCTAGTTTTCTCTTGTAGGGTTTTGGTTCTAGGCAAATGTCGTTGCTTGATCTGAGCGTTCTTGTTGGGTGATGTAGGTGTAATTTGTCTCTCAGGTATTCTGCACCTTGGTTCTGGATTGCTCTGTGCGTGATGCACATTAATTTGAATTTGATTCATTGTTTTATTGATAGCCAATATAGTGTTTTTAGCGCAAGAGTGATGTGTTTTCTTCAGGGTAGTTTGAGGAGCAGTGTGGCCTCCGCATTTTGTATGCATTGTAGTTTTTTTAGAAGTCGTTCAGGCATATCTAGGTATAGGCTATTGACGTAAACTACTCTGGACATGACGAGAGCAATGATGGTTAGTGTTTTGTTGGCAAATGATAGGAACGGTAGGATCCTTTTTGGAGCTCGCAGTAGAAAGAAGCATTTCTTGAGTATAGCGTTTACTTGTGGCTCTAGGGTAAGTTTGTTGTCCATCAGGACTCCCAGGTTTTTTACAGTTGACAATGGGGCTGGGGTTGTACCGAGTTCCCTTGGCCAGGGGATGTAGTGGTTGTCTCCTCCATTTTTTGTGATGATCATTATTTCTGTTTTGCCTGGGTTGAGTTTGAGGTAGTTAGTGTTCAATTTATGGCTAAGAAATGTATGGAGGCCCAACTACACACTGGTGGCATAATCGGCACGAGATGGGTCTATAGCGATAACTGCTGGATTCAGCAGAGAAATAGTAAAACAGTAAATATTCTCGGCATCTTGAGGGTAAAAACCCCTCTTCGCCACTGCTGCAACCTGGAGGGCCATGAACCACTTATCATCAAGAATTATTTACAGATTTCTTAATACATTGGTGGATTTCAACAGTCTCCTAATTGCCGAGCCCACATATCTGAAGGCCAGGCCTTCGATGGGGCCCCAGCCAACAAGATCTATGCCGTGGGGGGGGACTCATTTTGAGCCAGTTCTTGGACAACCAATGATAAAAGATCAACAAGCATTTTGAGAAATAATGCATCTGATCAGAGGGATTTAATTAATTCACAGCCTGTCTATTGGCATTTCATACCAAGATGCAGGCCACTGGCTTAGAAATGAATCCCACTAATACTGAGAAATTGATTATAGGCAAAGAAGGCAGGTCTTGGCCATTTAATGTATGGTCGTAGGAAGTGGAGATGTCGCCTCAAGCTGAGAAATCTGATTTATGTGTTCTAATAGTTTCCAACCGCACGCTGAACTCAGTGGGAATTCTTCATCTTGTGATCGAAGGAGAGTGTTTCCATGTCTGGACTTTCCCAGTGGCCATGGCCTTAACCTTATCTATTTCTAGTAATGTTTGGGGTTTTATAGAGTGCACAGGAGCCCACAGGCATATCGGCGCAACTGAAGCAAAACTAAATTTTTGCAAAGGAGACGAGCAACAGAACCCATAAAACGATAAAAATAAAAACATAAAAGCAATAACAAAGAAACTATATAATTTAAAAAAGAAGGCCTTCTTAATTTTTTTTCTAAAACCGAAAAGATTACCCCCAATCCTGAAGAACAATGCAAGGGCCTTCTGGAGAAGGGTTGCCTGTACAGAGAATGTTCTTCCCAAGATTTTTCTTCCCTAGATGTAGGAACAGTCAGAAGGCCTGTTGATCTATATCTAGGAGCTCCATCTGCTTGTGAATCAAAGTTAATGTTTTTAATCAAACTCTTTTTTGACAGGTTGGCAATGCGAGTACTTTAGTCTATTATTACCCGGCGAGGGACAATGAGATTGTAACATGCAACCTCATTGGCCCTCACCGGGGTGTTACCTGACCGGGAATCCATCTCCCCTTAATGTTCCTTCCTTTCTATGCCCAGTGGGGGTGGGGGGTGGCAGCCACTCAGCCTATGAGGAGGCTCGGAACGGGGTAATCCCCTCTCTCAGCCACCATGCGGCTGGAGGCTGCCGTCTTCCCCCGCTGGGAATCGGGGTAAGTGTTGTTCCCTCCCCCTGCCCCCCCAATCCAAAGAATCCCCTCCCCACCCTCCCACCCTCCCAACCCCACTTACCTTATTTTTTGTCCATTTGGGGAGCGCATGCGCTGGGAACACTTCTGTCCCCAGCGCGTCCGCTCCCGATCTGCAACACACCGTCATGGTGGCCATTTTTTTTGTTTACATTTTTCCATTCCTTTTCAATTACCACCATGTAAAGGGAAAACGGACTTCATTTTCCCTTCCCCGGCGGCCATTTAAATAAAAAAAAAAAATCTGTTCTGAAACTCTGTACAAAAAATGCTCTTAGTACCCCGGTCTTAAGGGCTGGGGTACTAATAGCAATAGGCCCCTCACAGGGGGGGAATAATCTGAAGTGGTAATGCCCTCCTGCTCAGGACTTTTGCTTAAGGAGAAACAGGATTGAATTTCTTTAGAACTAGGAAAATTCTAGCAGCTGCATTTTGAACTCTTTTCAAGAGTGTTATATGACTGTTAGTTAGGGCAAAGTATATTCTATTTCCAAAGTCTATATTGATATCATCGTCTAATGTCAGCTGTGGCCCTCTGGCTCCTCTTGATTGGCTGGATGACTCTTTTCATTCATTTTCAAATTAACTTTTCCTCTACACTTTGCCATGGTCATCCACAACCAGAATATGCGAATTCACGTAGTCCTTCTTCTCTTTCTGAACAGCAGCGGCCCAGTTTCACCTCTAATACTTACTCTCTCTAATGAACAGATGCACTGCAATGTTAAATAAATCATTAGCTGATTTGAACCTGAAGAGAAAGTCTGCTCTTGGTTAGACAACATCTAAAAGAAACGAAAGCATACAAATAAATCTACTAATGGCTAGTATTCTCAAGACCTACTTGCAAAGAAATGTCACATCCAGAAACCCGAAGAAGTCGTGGCTTTGAACCTTTCGTTCTGATTTACTGGACCAAATAAAAGTGGCTCCTAATGACCACCGGGCGATTGGCTCTCACGCTAAACATAATTTTGATCAAATTCAAAATATTAATGGTCTGAATAAATGGTATACTCTGTTCCAAATGATAACATTCTGTGTCAATCCATACTTCACATCCTCCACTTTATCTCGCTCCTGAAGTCTGTACCTCAGTCAATGTGTTCTTTAGTTAAAAATCATTCTGAAATCCAATTCGAAATTAAGTCTTAGCTAGAAGGGAATGATTACACCATTTCTTTCATGGTTCTGTCCCTTTTTTGCGTTCTTCTAATTTACTTGATTCTCCAACTATTTTGCTTTACTTAGCTCTCTAAAACGGACATCTCTGAGGATAATACTCATACTGCCAGAGATCCTGAACAGTTTTTAAAGGACTTTGACAACTCTTTTTCTTCTCATCCTCAATGCTCCTTTTTCTCAAGGTTTGTTCCCATGCACACAAGAGCATGATCTTATTAGCCCTTCTTAAGAAACTTGTCTTAATTTTGCTGACCGATTCTCCACCCATCACTGGATTCCCCTTCTTGGGGATAATGATTGAGAAATCCACAGCTCCCCAGTTACAGCCCCATGTCAAAACAAATGGTCTCATTAGACCCTAACAATCCACTTCTTGCACTGGTCATGATATGCCACAAAACTACAACTCTCTACGTGGTGGACAATATCTGCCGTCTTGTTGAGGGAGGGGTCTTGTATTTGTTGGTTCAGAAAACATTGATTCTCCACCAAGCTTCCTAATTTTTTTAGATAAATTGAACTTTTGTATGAATCTCATGTCATCAGCTATTAAAACCCAGATACAGAGCAAGCATTTTCCATTACAGCTCGCCGGATTTGTGATTCCCTCCATGTTACCCTAAAATTAGCCCCTTACCTTTTAGCTTTCAGAATAGGTCATTAAACTGTTTTATTTCCTACACCTGCAATGTAGCATTGCAGGATTTTCTTTATAGTGCCAGCCTATTATGCAGGACTTTGCAAAAAGGACGAGCATTTCTCGTCCTTGGCACTTTAGGGGTTTTTCTTTAATATTCTTTTTACTTTTTAATTGTACGTTTGCTTTAGAATAATTGGTATGTGTATTCTACTTGTTTTCATATTATCCAAGGCTACTGTATGTGTTTGACTTGCTTTCGGGTCAAGGTCTGTGCTCGCAAAACATACATTGACACAAATATACCTAGTATAACATTGGTTGCAGTAACTGAAAGAGGCTGTTGATTTTGGCCAGCTTGTACTTTCAGAAGGTTTGCATTCTTTGTTTATCAGTCTTCAGTGTGTAAACATAGCCAGAGCTACACCTTAGGCTGAGAACCATGAGAGTGTGCTTCTTTTCTTAGGCATAAAAGGGTGTGCAGTGTTACCAGGAGTGCAAGGTTTCTCCTGTTGCCAGGAAACCTATGTTTCACCTAATGCTGAGTGCATTAGTTAAAATGCAGCTGATGGGGCGTGGTTCCATGTGGGAATGTTCACACACCCAGTCACTGCTATGCTTGGGTGGGTACATCTTAGAAGGTGATGAGATACATCACACTTTGAGACATACTTTGCAGAACAGGGGATTACAACTGCTGGCTCTCCTGATGTGTTGGACTACAACTACCATGCGCCCAAGCTGGCATAGTCAGTTGTGAGGGATCATGGGATTTGTAGTCCAATACACCTGGAAAGCCGCAGGTTGCAGAACCCTGGTGCAGACAGTCGAGGCAGAATAGAGATATGCAAAATACTTATCGGATCATCAATATGAAACAGCAATCTTACACACGTCAACATTTCATAGATAATAGGATCAAAAGCCATATATATATATTTTATTTATTTATTTATTTATTTATTTAATTATTTATTTATTTATTTATATAATGTGGCGCGGAACAGAAGGTGAACTTCCAGCGATGGCTACTAGGTGGCATTGTGGAATGTGCACGGAGCTGGGGAGGAGTGGGAAGTTCTGAACACGTGATCAAAACAATAACAGGTAGTGTGACCAGCAGGAGGCAAGTCCAAGAATTAAGTGTAGAGAACGGGTGTCTAATAAGTGCGGGTAAGGGTCTGTAGGTTTGCAGATACAGAACCAAGTGCAAAGGGTTTCCAGGAGGCAGTGCGGGTATGCAGCTGGGTGGGCAGGGATCTGGGCCTGAATTCAGTTCTTTGCTTATCATGGAGTGTTTTACTTAAGTGTCCTCTATTTGCAGAGAGTTCTGTTCTTCCCCTGCTCTTATAAAGAAAACTCTGCACTGGCGTGATGGTGTACACATTTTCTCTTCGAGGAGACCATCTGATCCCACCAGTGTCCTGATGGGAAACTCCCTCTGGAGGAGGTCGCCCTAATAATATGGGCTAACATCACAGAAAAAAAGTACGGCAAAGCCAACAGTTTTGACTTTTGTGTAGTCACTTAGAAGAAGTCTCTGAAGACCACAAGGCAGACTTAACCTATGCCGAGACCCCAGATTCAGTCCATATTACTGACGGTTGCTATCTTGCCCACCAGAGACCTTCTGAGTCTGAAGCGGTCTGTGGGCTTCCTTGACAAGAGGTGTTTTCTCCCGGCACCCCCTTGGAGGCCCATCCATTAGGAGCCCCTTCAAGGTAGGCGAGTCTTCAAAGTCTTCTCTGTGCAAAGGCCTAGCCTGCTGAGCAACCCGCTTACATGTTGCTTGGGATCTTGGTGTCTCGATCACTCGCCATGGCGGTTGCCTTAAGTGTGATCTACCCACACTGGATCCTTGTGGTGATGAAACCCCTGTTTGTGGACGTTGTCTGGCAGGAGGAGACGCGGTTCTGCATAGAGCCTAGAGGCCAAACCTGTGCATCACAGCCTTCCTTGTAACTGGTGATTTACAATGCACTTAACTGTGACTGAGAACTATATTATGTCCTGTATTATGTCCTGGCGAGACCCTTTCAGCCTTAAGGACGGCCTTTCTGCTGTCTTTCCTTTTGCAAAGATTTCTTTGGGCAATTGACTGCAGTGTTTCTAACTCATAATAAAAGTTCTGCAAAAGCCCTGCGAATGTCTGCCCGTTCCACTGACTGTTTTTCTGAATCCCTTCCACTCCGGGCTGTGAGGAGTCTTTCTGAGCCAACTCACTGTAAAAGTATCCAAATCTGACCCCGGACTGCCTTGAAAATCCTTAGACTTCAGCTTTTCTGGAGACTTGTTTAATACTTGGAACTGTCTAGTGTTCTGGCGAAGCTATTCACAGCTGCTATTGCTCGAGAGGACTGCAGGAATGGGATACTCTTGTATTGGTTTTTTAAAGCCATGTTTGCTCTTGAGACCAGTATGGTAGGTCTTTATTATCCACAGTTTTGCAAAGTATATTGTCTGTTATTTTCTGTGTGTAGATGGCCATATGTATTTTCTAATCTGCTAAAAAGCCCTATTTATTGAGATTGCATCACTGTGATATGCTTTAATCTCAACCAGCCCATGCACGTTCTTCAGATTATAGCCTAATTGTTCAGTGTCGTTGCCAAATGGTAAATGAGGCATTTTAGTAAACCCCTTGTTTGTAACACGTTTGGGTTGTGCAACTAGAACATCGGGGAGTGTAGGGAGGACCACGTTTGGCTCTTCTTCAATCTCCCAAGGGTTTACAGACCAACTCCCAGTCTTAGATAGTGTAAATGTGAGAGTGCTCTGGGGTTGGATAGCCTGACTGTGTGACAGTGACATTGCTCCAGGGTTGCATATCCTGATTGCATATTGTGATGAATCCTACAGAATTCTCACTAAAACCTTAGCTAAGGTCTCCTCTCAGGTGGCCAGGGAAAGGCAGATGCTTCCTGATCCTGACCGTGGGGGCGGTGTTAGCTGGGAGGATTACCTGGGAGGAGAAGGAGCCTGCGGCAACAGGATGACTTCATGGGATGAGACGCAGTATTTGTCTTCCTTAAGGAAGGGAATAACATCAGTACCACACATGTAATGGCATGTTGCCACAGAGAACTATTATTCCCTGAAGTCAATTTTCAGGATATGAATTTAGACAATCATAACCGGTCATGTATTAGAAGTGAGAAAAATACTTGTAAAACTCCCAACACTTTTAGAAATGAGAAACCCTATAAGTCCCAGGAAAATGATGCAGAGAAGTCTTTAAAGGCCACCAGTTTACATCCAGAAAAACCTCATTATACTGTTAAGCCAAATGTATTATTTAATCCTTGTGATACTCCTTTAAGGAATATACATGGAGGAAGAAAATAACTTGGTGATGAGAACATCGTTGTGCAAAGTGATTTTAATTTCAGGAACTTCAAGTCCCAGAATACCCATAGTACTGGGATGAAGAAGAGGGCCGCAGAGGCACAGGGTTGCAAAGTACAGCTAATTAATGGTAATGATCCACACCTGAGGGTAGCTGTGAGGCATAAAAGTCCCGGGAAATTAGTAGTCATAGTGGGTGGACTCTCCACAAAGCTGCAGGGGAAGAAATCGGGTAGGAGCCGAGACACCGGGACAACAGCGGCAAAAGAAGTGAATGCCGGTCATGATAGGGTCGCTGGGCCTCATGATTTCATCTGCAGAGGTCACGCAGCAGAAAGCGCACCTTCTTTTCGCTTTTCCCATAGTGAAACGTACACAAGTGGCAGGCGAGCACCTGAACGATGGGAAGGTGAAAGACATGAGCTGCAGGAAGCCGTGCAGAGTCGCGTAGAAGCTACAGAGCAGAGGAGCTGGAAGTCGCGATGCAGTGGGATGTGCACGCTAGAACTGGTGAGTTCCCGGCAGAACTGTGACCCCAGAGCACTCCGGGGGGCCCCCTGATCATATCCAGACCTTCTGGTTTAATTTTGAATATCAGACTGACATAAAAAGAAGTTGACTGCTGATTTAAATGAATGTGTTGCAATATAACAATGTAAAGCTCCAAACCAAAGACTGTAATTGTAGCATAGTGGGTTACAGTAAAAGGCGAACACTCGAAGGGGCAATATGTTAAACGAGAATGCAAACCACTATTACCAAAGCCAATAAAGACTCATAAGAAGGTAATTGATAAACAACTAGTGTTTCCCAAGCCAAAAGAAGATCATTGAGTCTTTAGATGTTAACGGAAGAATGTTGCCCTTGTGTAAAGGCTGTTTTACTGAGAGGTGGTTTAAGCAGACATTGCCTAAGCCAAAAAGGTGTGGAAAAGAAGAATTATTATTATCAGCATTGGCAAATAATACAGAGGTGAAACAAGAGTGGCAGGAAGGATGCCCTTCTGATAAGAGGTTCAGGAGGGGGCGCGCATTGCCTGTCTTGCATCTGGCAAACACATAGGCTTAGTGAATAGCACCAGTGTGATTCTTGTTTCCCTTGAAGAAGTCCTTACATTTAATTGTGAAGCAGAAAACATTCTTAAAAGCTTGAAAGATGGCCCTTCCGACCGAAGTTCTTGAAGTTAAAAGTTTGGCCTGGCAAGGGAGTATACCAGACCGTAGAACTTTGTACCAAGTGATCCAGTTCAGGAAGGAGAGCTGCAGGAGTTTGACTTGGCTGGCAAGGAGGTATACCAGACCCAAGAACCTTTGTGGCAATTGGCTCTGTTCTGGCATTGGAGTGCACCAGAACGAAGAGTGGCAGAAGCTGTAAACCTGGTATGGGAGTAAACCAGGTGAATGTTGTTGCAAGTACCTTGGTGGGGTAAACACGTATGAAGAAAGCATTTGAAGAATCACTTGAGTGTTTTGGTGAAGTAGTACTGAAACGTATAGTGGTGCCAAAATATCCTGACAAAGGGATTTGTTTTGAAACGAATTTCATTTTGAAGTATTCCTTGTAGTTAAAATATTCTTTATTGACGTTGAGAAACTGTTTCAAGATCTTTTATTTTAAATGAAGAAGCTGTCTCAAGACTTTGACTACAAGTAGCAAGAAGAAAGTTGTGCTAAACAATCGTGAACCATCTGTGGAATCCAAATTGGTACTTTGTGTTATCAACTTGGATTAAGAGATCGAAGTTGAACTTTCTATGAGACAGGATTTCCATATCCTTTTTGAACAGTCAAACACCTCTGCTTGAATCTGGGGAGGGGGCGTTCACCCAGGTTATCAGAAGAAGCAGCTATTACAATGTGAAGTCAACTGTTATATGTGTTGTTGTTAAACTGTCATTTTCCTTATTGATTTATTGTGTATTCAGGTGTGAGGGACAGAACTCTTTTGTTAGAGTATTTCCTTGAGTTTATTTTAGGAAAGGAAATCCTCATTAGGGTAGGGATAGTGAGGCGATTAACCAAACTTTTTTAGTTAATAAAATGGCATCTTTTAAAAAATCTTTAAAAAGTTGTCCGCCTCACAATAGAAAGTGAGAGTGCTCCGGTGATGCACATCCTGACTGTCAGACAGTGACAGTGCTGCAGTCTAAGATATCCTGATTGTATACACAGTGAGAGTGCTCCAGTCTTAGATATCTTGATTGTGTACAGAGTGAAAGTGTGCCAGGGTGGGATATCCTGACTGTGTGAGAGTGCTGCTTGGTTAGATATCCTGATTTGTATACACAGAGAGAGTGCTCAGGGTTGGATATGCTGACTGCGGGACAGTGAGAGTGCTGATTTCTTAGATATCCTGATTTGTATACACAGTGCGATTGGGGTTGGATAAACTTACTCTGTGAGAGTGCTGCAGTCTTAGATATCTTGATTGTGTACAGAGTGAAAGTGCTCCAGGGTGGGATATCGTGACTGTGTGACAGTGAGAGTGCTGCAGTGTTAGATATCCTGATTGTATACACAGGGAGAGTGCTCCACGGTTGGATAGCCTGACTGTGTGAGAGTGCTACAGTGTTAGATATCCTGATTGTATACACAATGAGAGTGCTCCGGGGTTGGATAAACTGACTCTGTGAGAGTGGTGCAGTGTTAGATATCCTGATTGTATACACAGGGAGAGTGCTCCACGGTTGGATATCCTGACTGTGTGAGAGTGCTACAGTGTTAGATATCCTGATTGTGTACACAGGGAGAGTGCTCCACGGTTGGATATCCTAACTCTGTGAGAGTGCTACAGTGTTAGATATCTTGATTGTGTACAGAGTGAAAGTGCTGCAGGGTCGGATATCGTGACTGTGTGACAGTGAGAGTGCTGCAGTGTTAGATATCCCGATTGTATACACAGGGAGAGTGCTCCAAGGTTATCTATACTAAATGTGTAACGTCGAGAGTGCTGTAGTGTTATGTATTCTGTGTAATGAGTACAGAGCTCCAGTGCTGACTGAGTTCCTATGAACATTTTCAAAGGCTTAAACACTATAAATGCATTGAGAATGGACTGGTGTAAAGTTAGTTACACAGGGATTTGCTAGAGAGGTAATTTGAAAGATCATGTTCACAGCTACATTAGTTCGTCTCTAAGGGCGGATTTTTTTTTCTCCCAGCTTCTGGGGCAAGAATTAATTTTTTTCTTCAGAGTCCAGAGAAATGTCCAGTACAAAAAATATTTCTCAGAGCCTGGAATCCTGTCACTGATGAGTTAAACATGTAACCGAGCGCAGAATTCAGCAAACCAGCCAATTCACTGTTTGCTGTGTGCAAACAGTGGCTGCTACCAGGTTCCAGGGAACTCGAGCAAAGTCGTGGGAAACACCAGGTGGTGATAAGGTGAAAGCACTTGGCACGATGCTGCCAGGATATCGGTCACTAATTCCCATCGCTGCTGGCACCAGAATAGCTGCACATGTGCAGAGATGCGCCGTTTACCTGCGTAGTCCACTCTTTGTGGGCTCCTCTACCATTGGTGTATGGCCGTGTTTAGATCCATTATACACGAGAGGAAAATTCCTAAATCCTGGAAGTTGTCATATGTAATATTGATACACAAAAAGGGTAACCGCCTAAGTCCCCTGAATTACCGGCCAATCATGTTAACAGATGTAGAATCTAAGATTTTTGCAGCAATTGTTTTGGATGAGTTGAATCTATGGATAAAAAATAAGAACATATTAGATATAAAACAAATAGGTTTCAGAGAAGGGATGGGTACAGACTTGGGCGGATCAATCGTAGCAAATCTGTTGAGTATGGCTACAATAAAAGACAAGCCGTCATTATATTTAGCATCCATGGACTTATCCATGGCTTTCGACATGGTCGATAGGAAAACCCTATGGACAACCTTACTTGATCTTGGCATTGAAAAAAACCTGCTAGATGTTATAATAGCTCTTTATTCGAACACTGTGCTTAGAGTGAGACTTAACAACAGTGGCCTACTATCTGATCAAATTTCTACCCATAATGGTCTAAAACAAGGCTGCAGATTGGCAACAACACTGTTCAATCTTTACGTCTCAAAAGCAGGGAGCTTTTTAGATGATAGTGGTTTAGTCTCACCTAAATTGGGCAAAATAAGAATAAACTGGTTAGCTTATGCGGATGACTTTTTGTTGTTTGACGGGACTAAGGTGGGTTTGCAAAGGTTGATTGTAGCATTTGAGAAATTCATTCTGAATAGAAAGCTACTGATAAACCCTAATAAAACAATAATATTTTACACAGGTGTGAAAAATATAAAAGAAGACTCTTTTTCGATTATGTGTGGTGGTCTAAAATTAAAAAACAAATCAATGCTAAAATACCTGGGTTATATATACACATCTCCTTATTCGTTGGGGTTTATAAAAAGACATCTTGGCATAAAAGCCTCTGCTATTGCCAACCAGATATCAGCTGTGGAGAGAAGATATCGCAGGTTCACAATGATGCCTTGTATTCTGTTTTATCGGTCAAAAGCCATCCCTCGATTGACATACGGTCTTGAGTTTTACTCTGAAGAATTGGTAGCTCATTTGAAAACAGTTGAAGCACAAGTATGGCGAAGGGTCTTAAGATATCTACCAAAATGTTTGCCTATGGAACTCCTACGTTATGAGCTAGGTTTGTCCTCTTTAAAGTGTACAGTACACTGGAAAAAATTATCTTTACTACGAAAGTACATGATGTCTGAAGATAACACACTGTATTACTTCATGGGTGTTGACTTGCTTGGAGTTTTCATCTGCGAGTTAAAAAAAGACTGTGTGAAAATTCTAAGCGATTTAGGCCTTACATTAGAAAATCTAAAAAGGAATCCTCTTAAAGTGAAAGAATTATTAAAAGCCTCAGACTGGTTGGAGAACAATGTGATAATCTTAAACTCCCCGATATATTCACAAGCTATATCATTCTGGAAATGGAAATCTTATCCTGAGAAATATCTAGAAAAATATCCATCCAGAGCATACAGAAACCAATTCATGAGATTTCGTTTTAATGTTTTAAGCACTCATGAAATCCAGAATATAAGGTGCAGGAATGAGGCAAAGAAATCCTGCAGACATTGTGCTGGCACCAGGGTTAATGAATCATTAATGCATTTGTTGCTGGTTTGTCCTGCCTTACTGAAACAAAGAATAGAATACTTTGCAATGTTTGTCCATGATACATCGAATGTAAATAGATGCAACTTGTGGTTTGAAATGCTTCATGGTAACTCGACGATTTTAAAAATACGTATTAATGAATTTTTGAGAATTATCTGTGAATTAACATGAAGACTATTTAAGTGTTTAAATACTCAGGAAGCTTTTAAGAAACAATGAGTTGAAGTCATAGTTTACTAATAATGTCTCAGTTATCTGGTACAATTATTATGTATATTGAGAAGTACTAGGCTCTAAGTGTTTTAATATGAATTGTCTGTTTTTAGCTGTTTAATGAATTGCTGGTTCGGTATTGTATTAGACAAATGTGTTTTAAAAAGTGTAGTGTTTTGTATTTTTTTTTATGATGTATCTTTCTGTAAACTTTTTCTACTATTCGATTGTATTATGAAAAGAATTTATTTTGTAAAGGTTTGTATAAACCAAAAACAATAAAGATAATAATAATAAAAGTATGGCCGTGTAGCTCTTCGGGCAATCTGGGGGCGCCATATTGCACGTTAATCCCCAGGGAATCGTAGTTTGCCCTTGAATAATTCATGGCATTGGGTAAGACATCAATCGTGGTAATCAGTTGGCGCGCTTTGGGTATTAACATTGGATGGAAAGGCACCTAACCAATTGGCGGAATCTAGTACACTAGCCCTTTATGGCACCTGTCAGCATGGCAACGCCACGGGTGCAGTGGGCATGGTCGGCATGTGGTTGAGTAGATCAGTGCACAATATGAGTCTGGCAGCAATGTCTCCTGGCACCATGCATCGCTCGGTGGCACTGCCATTTGAATGTCTTTGAGGAGTCTCTGGTCAGATGGCAAGTGAGGCACCAGTCCATTGACTTCAAATTGCGGGACCTTGTATTCACCTTCAATTGCATCACGAGACATGGTATAACATGGGCATACCCTAATCTGGTCGAACAAGGCCTAACATGGCATAACAATGTATAATTTGACATCATAGTGTGGCTTACATATGCACCAATGTGCTTTGACATAACATAACACCACATGCAGAATGTCATAACATACCCAACAACTATGGTGGTCTCTCTATTTGCCGGCACCTGTCAGCATAGTTATAGTAGAAATGTGGTGTGGGTTTGGCACTGACGTGTACAAATGCATGGTGCTTGTCTGCCAGGGCGGCCTTGGGGGTGGGGAGGTTGTAGCCTAGGATAGAAGCTCAGGGGCTACAACCAGAAGTCTGGCTAGGCCTAAGTCCTGACAGTCCCAACATTAGTGTAGCCCCGGATCTTTTCCAGACCTAGCAACACCCCTGTCTGCCTGCATAGTAGTGTGGCCCTTTCTAAGGCTGGGTGTCGGTTTCAGGGTCCCGGTTCCTGAACTTTGACTTGTCACGTACTTCGGGCCACATTCGCCAGTGCTAAGCACAAGCACAAGCCAGTACTAAGCCAGAGTTAACGATCACATCTTTGCCCCACCTTTCACCGTTTGATCGAAGGCACGCACCTGTGGGAGAGAGCGTGGCGTGGTCAGGTGACCCCACGTCAATGGGAGTCTGTCTTTCCAGTCCTCGGGTCGGGTGCTTTAGTAGTCCAATATTTGCAGTTGAATGTAACTTTCAGAATGAATTTCGTTGTTATTACAAGAACGTGACCTGACGTTTTCTGCGTGATGTAGTATTAGCTTACCTTTGTGTCATTGTCGGGCAGTGGCAGCTGTTGGGGGCCTACCCTGGACCACCCGGCAGGCCCCATCTGCACGCCGGGAACACCCAACATAGTCCTGCTGGGCGGTGATCACGCCGCAAACAATGGAGTGGGGGTCACCCCACTCGCTCCAGATCACTGGAGCAGACCACGTGGCTGAGATCACCCAGCACACTGGGGCACCCAGGCCGGGGTCGCATCACCAGCCATGGTCACATGGCAGTATGATTCCCATGGGACTGTGTTGCCCAGAAGGGGCGCCGTCCTCGTGCTGGGCCCCATCCCTGGGCCGAGGTCACGAGGTGTGGCACCAGCATGGTGTGAAACGAGAACGACACCGGAGCCTCGGATGGAGTGACTCCCGAGCCAGAAGCGGCTCGTATCTTTTATTAAGTTGGTCACGTAGCTGCTGCCACGTGACCCATTACAACATCCTGGGAGCTACCATGCTCCCAGGAGGGGTGCCATGCAACAGCAGCCATTCGTGAGGCCCCGTGCTATCCAACCTAAGGCATGATGGATTTCACCACCTGCCCTGAAAGGTTCTTTAGAGATTGGTCGGTGGTAGAAAAAACGGTGATTTCTTAACGGATTACAGCAAGAGTGACAAAACACTAAACAAAATGAAAACTTGAAAAATAATAAGAACAAATATAAAAGCAACACGTGCCAAGGTATTCCAAATGGAAAGAGTGCGTCTTGCAGCGGTTCCGGAACAGCGCTAAGTGCCTGGGCCAGGGCGTTGTAAACACCAGGAAAGCAGGATCGACCACCTAAAGCGGACCCCTATGAAGCGTGGGATGGCACCAGGCATCTGTTGCGTGAGGATTAAGCCTTGGCATCATTCACTGGTTGTCAGCGTTTAACCCTAACACCATGCCTGAGAGCAGGAAGGGGTACCAGTGCCTAGTAAGTGATGTAGTTAGCTAGTTAGCTTACTACAGCAGGGAGTGCTCTGCACCAACACACCCCATCCACAGGACTGCAGGAGAAAACAATGAAGGGCCCGGCAGGTCCAGTGCAACTACCAGGACACAGAGAACCAACCATGAGCGAATTTAGATTTCTCCTCAAAAGGGAAACTTCGATCTGAGAGTTATTGATCCTCTCTAGATCAGCTCTAAAGTGTCACAAGCTGTGACTCACACAGAAAACTGCACGCCCCTCCGACGTCCCACTCAGTCATAACACACAAAATCTCCAACAGTACACCACAGACACACAAAACAATCCTATGCAGACTCGCACACCAAAACAACACCAAACCCTTGCCACCTAGAAGCAAAGCAACACACAGAGAGCGGTCTTTCTGGACTGAAGCTACCAACAGCCCAGCAACAGATCTCTCCTCTATGTCCTACTAACTAGCCCGCCACTAACCTTCCTTCCTCTGCAGATGCCCCTGGGCGCCTGGAGACCATGAAAATGGCAGAGGTGCATGGTATGAGTCTCAATAATGTGGCATTGCTTCGATCTGTCAGGTTGGCGTATCTATTAGGGCCCTTTGATTCTCTGAGCAATACCTTGCTTTCCGTAGAGTCTGTGCCGTGCCAGGCTGCACCTGTGAATCGTGGGTGAGCCCTGAGCACATTTCTGACACTTATCCACCATCTGTCACTGGCTGCCACGGGCACCTGAACAAACCAACAAGACTGCATCTCGGACACCAATTGAGTACCATGCATAGAACAGTGGTTTAGACAGCAAGTACCACCGCCACTTCTCTTCACCCTCCTCCTCCGGTTACTCCTACTCGAAAGGGAGGCACTGTGCCCACCCTTCTACAATGGCTACCTGCAATGCACAGCAGCTTGAGACAATCTTCAAAGACCCCAGGGCCATGTAGTTCAGGTGGTTACACACACCCAGCAGACCAAGTCAGTGATAACTGTAAGTGCTGGCCCGCGTCCTGCAGGACATACTCAAAATGGCCCCTGAACCAGGTGCAGCCTCCGCCTCAGGGAGGCAAAGCCAGTCATTCCTATTTTTAGAATAGGAAGAAGCACATAGCTTGGTATCCCGTGTCCGTGCCCGTGCCCGTGTCCTTCTTGGAAAAACCAGGAAAGCCCCCTAATAACCAGGTGATTGGCATTGGCCAGACGCCATTATTTGTATGTAGGTAGGTTTGTAAGTTTCTTCATGTCATCAGGATGCTTAAAAGCGAGAGATAAAGGAATGAAGGTGGACTAGTGTCGGTGTTGAGGTTGCACAAGAAACAGAGGTGAGTGGTGGAGGGTGTGACAGTAAAAAGAAACCGGCCCTGACCGCGAGTTAAAGCTTAGGGTTCGTACAGAGAAGGAAACTAGGACAGAGGGGTACCATGATGCAGTTCTCTCCCTCTTCCCCCAACAGTGTCTGCTGACTGGTCCTGCCTGTTTCCTAGTTCTCTGCCTGACGGAGACCCTTACCTGGGACCCCCAAGCCACAGTGAGAAAAAAGGGAAGAAGCGATGTGTGCACTACACCGTGCACACCCATTTATGGCCTCTTGAAGCAGGACACCCGGTAGGGCAAGGAGGACATTGTCGTTAGAGCATGTCCGCACTGCCCGGGACACTTAAGTACAGACTGTGACATTCTCTTAACCGAGGACCGTCAAGCTTAGGCTCGAGACCCCGAGGCCTCCCCTTCCTAGGCTGCTTGGGAGACTGCACTTGGAGGTTCCATTGGAGAGAAGGTTCCTTTGAGAGTGTTAAGTAAGCAGGATGCAGGACAGTTACACTCCTGGATTCCTTTCTGGCTAGATGAGGGAAGGGCAGAAAAGCGAGTGTTACTGAGTCTGGAACTTGTGTCTTGAGGCCAGGACACCACAGTATCTGTGTTCTTCATAGATGGGCCTGCAGCAAAGTGGAATGAGCCCGGCAGTGGCACAAATGTCAATGACCCGGACTGCACCCACCCGTTGCAGGGTAATGTACAAGACGAATTGTGATTTTACAGGCAGTATGCACACAACATTAGCTGTTACAGCAGTGTTGATTTATTCGCAAAGTCACCGCTGGCAATTTGGATGGCGGTACAGTTCCCCATTTCAGGGGCTAATTGTTAGTTACAAGACGACAACCTCTTTCGACGCGTCTTTAAAGTTACCTGGAGCAACTTTCGTAGCGGTGTTGTTCCGCGGTGTGACGACCACCCGAGGACGTTATCCTTTTGAGGAGTACTTGAAGTTGCCCGGAGCAACCCCTTTGGTCTGGCGACCTTTTGTCTGTCATAGAATGACATTCTGTGATTTTTCTGAAACTCGTGAGATTGGCTCAATGTGATTAGAGACAGTTTTGTCAGTGGTGGAGTCAGTTTTGACTGCAGTGGCAAGCAGATTGTTGAGACTTTTCCTTTAATTAATTCCTGGCACATTTTTAGGATGATCTACAGGATTCTTCCTTTCATTTAACCTGTGGTTTTGGTCCTCCATTAAGTTGTTACTTCCCTGATGAAGACGTTAAAATTATATAGAACGTCGAAACCGGTCGGAGGTATTTTTTTAATTGGCCAGAAGATGGTAGTTGGAATGGCGGTGTATCTCAATCGTTTTGCCCATTTGGAATGTATTTTAATTTTATTTTTTTCCTCACATTTTTTCTTATTTTTACATATTTTCAGTTTTGCATTCCAATTGTTTGCTGGTTGTTTGTGTTGATTTGGTTGAGTTTTTTTTTGTTTAGGTGTGCAGTGTGTGATTGTTGTGTTTTATGTTCCTTGTGGTTTCTTTAGATTTGTGTCAGGCTTACTTAAATGTGTGCGCTATCCTTTTTGCCTCGCTTTCAATGTCTATTAAAAGTATGTAATTTTTTAAAATAATATTTCTCAGACTATTTTCTGTACATAGTAATTATTGTTCCCCGAGTCTGGGGGGGGTATAGACCCCTGCCGTTCTGATCATTTTTTTTACAGGCAGGATAGACATTTATACAGGAAGCAAACAGAGGTTGTGCGAGGTGGGATCTGGTGTAAGTCACTGCAGTGGCCGTTTCACCGCATTTTTTGCAACACTTTTTATGGGGGAAATTCCCCATACCTTTCTTTCTACACCCCCTACCGCTCCCCAGGGACGTCATTTAGGGGTCACCAAGTTGCGACCCAGATGGTGGTCATCCTTGCTACCCCGAAAAAAAAAAAATTGAGGCTCCTGGGCTGTGGCTAGCAGCATGTTGTTCTTTCTTTCTGAAGTGGCTTGTTTTCTGATAGCTATAGTCAGTAGGATAGCTCAGTAGGTTGATGGCTTGCTGCTGCAATGTGTGTCTTCTGCAAGTTGGAGGTTGGAATCCCTGCAAGGTCAACTCAGCCATTCATCCTGCTATGGTTGATAAATGAGTACAAACACAGGTTGGGTGATAGTGGATGTATATTTGTTCTATATGAAGAGTTTAAGCGTAAGTGCTATATAATAATACATCATTATCGTTTGGCCTTGGACGTCTGCTTGCATTCACAGTAATTTGGTAATATGGGCCTATACGCGCTGATATTAACTATACATATGGTGAACCATTCTTGTATGGAATGGATATCACTTTACAGTGATATCATAACCATATTTTTCGTAGTGTACTTTGAAACAATGCTATGTGATGCCACTTCCTGTTTTGTCAAGGGGTGAAAGGTCGTGTTCCATCGCTTCCTGTGATGTCACTTCAGGGTTGAGTCAAATTACATCACTTCCTGTGATGTCATCAGAGGTTTAGGGTCATATGATGTCACTTCCGCTACCCCTGGCATTTTGGTGAAATGACGTCCCTCCCTCTCCCCCGCCCATCCACTACACTAAAATGTGTTTAAAACTATACCCTTCCCCTGTGCCCCCTAAAACATACAGTCAACAAATGCGGTAGAACGGCCGTTCACCAATTGCAGTGAATCACCCGCGTTGAGCAGGTACCACGATGGATGCGTAGCCACCTCAGGAAGAGAACACGTGACATCACATGTAGGTTCTGATAGGCCGGGGGCCAGCTCCAGATGTTGCAGCTCTCCCAGAATTCAGCACTAGTGGTCAATTTAGACGAGCATTGCAGAATTCATAAACTCTGCAGTAAAATGAAAATTCCAGGGGCTCTTTTTGAAAAGTATGGCAGAAAATTCCCAGATTATTGTAATATTAGCAGTACAAATGCAAAATTGTAATCTGCTATACAGTTTAGGATTCTTGCAGAATCAGTTTTGAAAACATGCTTCACCCCTACAATGTTACTGTTGCCACCTGGTACCCTGGAGAGGGTACATTCTGAAATGGGCAGTGCCCAGGGATCTGACGAGGACGTTGCCCTTCACTTCCCTTCACGGTATGTTGATGCGTGTGGGGTCGGAAAGCTTCTTGGCAGACACAGAAGCGTGAAGGACTGAGAGTGTGGTTTCTGTGGTGAGGGTGTATGTCCATGCCTGCTGTCAGCCGCAGAGGCCCCTAGGGTCCGGGGAAGTGCAATGGCATGTGGTTATTGTGGTGTGGTAATGGCTGTTGCAGGAAAGTGGCGGGGATTGCACAGACGTCTTATAGCTTGGAGTGGCGTGTAACTGTGTGGTGGCATGTGTTTCATGTATTGTGTTTTTGTCTGGTGTGGGATTGTCCTCGGGGCTTTGTAGATGTCCATTTGCTTGCAGTGTGGTAAGTCTGATAAGTGGGGTCTTGCTGCTTGGTGTCAGCCAGCTCAGCATTTACAGAAGTATTTATTTATTTATATTTATATAGCACGCAAGAAGCCCAGGGGCATTGAGGCGCTGTTACTTGAAATAACTTAGTTACATGGTACAGGCATGAAAGCGATTGTTAACACATTATGAATACTACAAGATATCGTACTGTTGTTACAGATATTGCATTGGGACATATATTACAACATATATGATAAGTATTCGTGCTGGTGTGTCGGGTCTTATGTGAAGAGGGTAGTTTTCAGAGTTTTGCAGAAGGTGGTGAGGGAGGCCTCCCCTCGGATAGTGGGAGGTAGGGCATTCCAGTGAGTGGGCGCGAGATAGGGGAAGCTGGATCCGCCCGCTTTTACTCTTTTTACTAGTGGCACCGAGAGCATGTTGGTGTACGGTGATCTGGTTGGCCTGGTAGTGGAGGCGGGGTGGATCCTTTGAGAGAGGTATGCTGGAGCAGTGAGGTGAATGCACTTGTGGGTCAGTATCAGGGCTTTGAATACGATCCTTTCCTTTATTGGGAGCCAGTGGGCTAGTTTTCTCTGCTTCAGAGATGTGTTCTCTTTTAGCAATGCCTTGGGCTGCCCAGAGAGCATTGTTCTGTATTACTTGTAGTCTCTCTAAGTTTTTGTTGGAGGTTCCTAGAAAGAGTATGTTGCAGTAGTCTAGCCTAGAGCCGGTGATGGCTCTGGCTTTGTTGGTGCAGTTCTCTTTGGAGAGAAAGGGTCTGACTGCGTTGCTAAATTTGGCATGATATGCAGCTGCTGAGGCTATTGCGCTGACTTGTCTATCCATGGATAGGCTGGAGTCCAGGTAGACTCCCAGAGTTTTGACAGAGCCGGAGACCGGAATTTTAATGGAGTCAATGGTGAAGTGGCTGAATTGGGCATCTAGATTTGTTAGTGTGTCGGGGGAACCTACCAGGAGGAGTTCCGTCTTGTCAGAGTTGAGGCATAGACCGCTGTCTGACATCCAGGCTTGGATGGTGTTGTAGAGGTTGTTGAGGGTCAGGGAGTTAGTGTCATAGTTCCCTCTGAGAGTGAGGAGGATCTGTGTGTCGTCGGCGTAGTTGGTGTAGGATATGCCCATAGCGTCGAGGATGAGGAAGAGGGGTCGTGTGAAGATGTTGTATAGGGTGGGGGAGAGACAGGAGCCTTGGGGTACACCACAAAGTATAATGGTTGGTGATGCGGCGGCTAGGTCAGAGAATACTTGCATGGTTCTGTCTTGTAAGAAAGAGGTGATCCAGGCTGTGGCCTCTGGGGAGAATTTGGCAGTGGAGGAAAGGTGGTGGCATAAGACACTATGATCCACTAGGTCGAAGGCTGCGGATAGGTCAAGGAGTAGGAGAAGTGCTGGTTTACCCAAGTCTCTAGCATCGTCCATCTGGTTTTTCAGGTCAAGTAGGGCGGTTTCGGATCCGTGTCTGGGGCGGAAGCCAGATTGGCGGAGTCCAAGGAGTTTGTTCTCTTCAATGAAGTGCTGGGCCTGCAGGTAGGCTGCTTTGTCCAATATTTTGAGGAGGAATGGGACAGTGGTGATGGGTCTGTAGTTGTTGGGGGAGGTGGGATCGAGAGTTGGCTTTTTCAAAAGAGGGCGTACCCAAGCTTCCTTGAGGGAGGCGGGGACTTTCCCTGTGGTATATCAGGCTTACAATGTGTTTCATGTATTGTGTTTTTGTCTGGTGTGGGATTGTCCTCGGGGCATTGTAGATGTCCATTTGGTTGCAGTGTGGTAAGTCTGATAAGTGGGGTCTTGCTGCTTGGTGTCAGCCAGCTCAGCATTTACAGAAGTATATCGGGCTTACAATGTGTTTCATGTATTGTGTTTTTGTCTGGTGTGGAATTGTCCTCGGGGCATTGTAGATGTCCATTTGGTTGCAGTGTGGTAAGTCTGATAAGTGGTGTCTTGCTGCTTGGTGTCAGCCAGCTCAGCATTTACAGAAGTATATCAGGCTTAGTGTGTGGTCGTATATTGTGTTAGTGTCTGGTGTCGGACGGCCCTTCATTGCATTGCAGAAGCCTATTTATCTGAAGTGTGGTATGTTTGATGTGTGGTGTCTTGCTGTAGTGGTTTCTTTCACAATAATCCGGGAACCCGGATCCCTACTCCCACACCCCCATTGGGATTCCTACACACTCTGAGTGGATACAACATTTCTATTACTTTGTTTAGTTTATTTGGGCTGTAAGAGGATTCAATTCAACACTACAGCTAAGTCAATGCCTAGTCTGGGATACTGAATGGAAACCCTTATTAATATATCTTTATGTCCAGTTCATGCGTTCTGGATGACTACCCCTATATAACACCCCTCTCTTGGAATCCCCCTGACCCCACTGAGCCAAGAAGTAGTTCTGTTTTGCAAGTTAAAAGGTTTATTTGAGAATTTAAACAATATATATATATATCACACTTTATAATAAATTAATAATTGAATATCACACTTATCTGAGCAGTAATCAATAATGGATAGTCTGGCACTAGCACACTTGTGAATAGGAACAGAAGAATAAGGTGGTAGAGAATGCTTTATATAAGTTCAGATGGATGCAATGTTGAATGAAAATGCAATACAGAAAATACTCAATATGATTTCAACAAAACAATGTAATCACTTTTCTCTGGCAATCCACTCCCCCCCTTTATGCAATGCAAGGAAATGGAAGGAAAGCACACAGGTAAATAGGGACAGAAGAATAATGTGGTAGAGAATGCTTTATAGGGTTCAAGGAAATGCAAGGTTGAATGAATGAAATGCAGGATAGAAGATAAACTGATATGGTTTCACAAAAGACAAGGTAATCACTTTCCCTTTGTGGCAATTCACCCCCCCTATACAATGTAAGGAGATGGAAGGAAGAGCACACAGTTCAGGTATACAATCACAATGTAATACAGAGTTCCAGTTTCCCAGCAAGCTTAGAGGAGAATAGATATGAGTTTTACACAGGCTCAAAATGCTTTAAAATGTGATAGCAATATATTGGAAAATGTGCTAAAATGATTTTAATTCCCTCTGGAGGTTCAGGTTGAGGATTAGTTGGTTTAAATTAGTTCAGGCTTACTTTAGCAATGTTCTAGGAATGATTGGCAGGTTAAACAAATTTTTGGCAAATGAAAGCAAGGAAGCTGCTGTTTTCACACGTGGAGAAATTTGCAAATCGCGGCAAATTCGCGAGTGCGTTTTTCGCGATTGCGGCAAAAGTATGGGGAGTAGGAATGCGGTTCTAGGTTCGTTGAAAAGCCAAGATTCCCAGCTTTCAGGGGAATTTCACATTTGAAATTTTAAAAGTTCAAAGTGACAAGTTACAGCTAGCAACTAGAAATGACAGGTGACAGCTTTGCAAATGACAGGTGACAGTTAGGAGACAGTTCTGGTTAGATTAAAATAGATTGAATTATATTATTTTAACTAAGAGATTGGTTCTGCACAGTTCTGCTAGGTACTCACAATATATTTAGAAATAGAATGGGCCTCGCCACGGATCTGGTCAGGTTTTCTTCACTCGCCACGGACGGTCTCTGCGCACAGCGTCTGGGTCAGCTCTCTAGTTCTGCGAACAGCGGTCTGGGTCAGCTCTGCTCTGCCTCTGGTTCTGGATACTGCTCTGCTTTCTCTGGGTACAGCACTGCTTCTGGATCTTTCTGCACAGCTTTCTCTGGACCCAGCGCTGATCTGCACGGCTCCTGGATGCTGCTATCGCTGTTAGGTTTGCTGGATGCTGAGGCCCACTGAGAAGAGTTATCAGTTTGTGGGTTTAGGCCCTTGCTTTGAGTTCTGAATCAAGTTCTTTGGAGTTTTCAAGTCTAAGTGTTGAATCTAGTATCTTCTGGATGTTGTGTGGTCCGGCAGAGCGCGTTGCAGCAAATGGAATTGAATGTCCCTATCTGTCCTGACTGTCTGCTTTTATGTGTTTTGAAAGTGGGTGGAGAGGCTAGCTTCCTAGGCCCTACCCCTCTCCACTTGTCATTGGCCACTTCCTCCTCTTCCCCTTGATTGGGGGAATGAAATGAAGTGTCATCATGATGAGGTCTGTTTATGATACAGAGAACCCACCCCTGTCAACTTGACACCCAAATCTATATCTGATCCAAATACATATTTACACAGGTACACATCTGTTTAAAATTACACGCACCCATCACATATCACATGAGGTATACTCTGTCCAAATCTGCTCTTCCTGAGAGCTTGCATTCAAAAATGGCAACATATTTCACTTTTTGGTCAGGTTACCAATATTGGATTTGTCCCCGCATTTACACAGATGTGCCCATGGTGTGTGGGCATTAGGTGGTGGAGTGTCAGATTTTTAACATACATACATTTAGAGTAATATCCTCTTTTCCGCTAAAACCCCCCTGAACATACCACCGGGTCCTACCACGTCTTCAAATGTGCACAGAAAAATCACAAGAATTATGGTATCATTTAAATAATTATGACAAGTCCGTACTATGAGTTATTCATCTTTTTCTAAAACCATATTCTGGCTACAGGGGTGTGTCTTTTCAGGTCACATGGTACAGAAACCAGTCTTTCCACTTCCTTCAAGCTCAGCCTCTGTCTCCAGTTTCTCCCCCTCTCCGTTTCTGCCAAGAGGAAGCCATTTTTATGGCCCCTGCAATAAACCATCTGCCTGGGTGAAGGGGGTTGCATTGTTCAGAGGAAGCCATTTTTACGACACCCCCAATAAAACATTTGCCTGAGTCAGGACAGGGCTTTGTTCAATTTCCTGCAGAGCCCAGGTAATTCAATCAGAGAAGTGTCATATCCCTTTTGGTGGGAACAGCAAAAGGCAGCTAAGCCTGGGAACACAGCTGTTGTGCAAGTCTCAACTCCTGTCGGGGGTAGCTGGTGGGCAGAATTCAGTTCCTTAAGCCAGGCCCCAGCTAATGTCACTTCTAGTTACCCAGTTTTCTGCATTCAAATAAACTAACAATTTTTACACATGCAGCTAGAATGCTGATTCTAAGTTTAAAACTATGACATTTAAACAATTGCAACCTATGTGACACTCAAAAGTAGGTCACTCATTTCTTTTAAAGATTTAGATTTTTAGTGTCTTTCAGTCCAAATTTACTTAAACTGCTGAAATCCACAGCTCAGCCAGTCTTGTTATAAACCTTCAAGTCACTTCAGAATATAACTTTACATTGTATCCACCTCTCAGTAAGTCTTTCTTTGGCCTGCTTTGGGTTCATCTATTCAGTTTTACACAAAGTCTGGTGGTTTTAAAACGCCGGCTTTCTGATAGTGGTGAGTACTGGTAATGCAACCATTTTGGGGATTTTTCTTGGATTAATGCATTCCAAACGGGAATGGTTCTTACATGGTAGTAAATCCTTGCTTAACATTGTTTTGATGGGGCTCCTTCCAGTAAAATGGTTATGTGGAACCCCACAAAAGGGTTGAATCTTTAAAGTGGTCTGGTGAGCCACAATTTCAGCAACTTTTTGACATCAGTGACAGTGGATTTTGTCAACAAAGATCTTTCTTTACACTGGTGGGTGGCAAGTTAGGTAACCATTTTGGTGTGCGCACAAACTGCGTGGTTCTCCTGGATTCTGGCGCACTTGTGGGCTTTTTGGCCATCTTGGATTTTCTAAGCCCACAGCACCAAATGTTGCAGCATGATAGCTCAAACGTGGGTCAGGACACCCAAAAAATCCCCCCACGTGACTGCCCTTTGAATTTGAGTCGATGGGGAGTCGGGTGCACAAGGGTTTTGACCCACGCACTGGTCTGTCCGCATAATCTTCTTCCCATTCTGCAAGTGGCACAGTTCAGCATCTTTTCCTCCATCCGGTACTGATCGATCGGTTCTCCTCGCCGGTCCTGATGAGAATATTGGGCGGTACACTGGGCCCCTTGCGTCTCTGCTCCCGGTCTCCGGATCGTCCTCCTTGGCCAGCCTGCAGGTTTTCCTTCTCCTAGGACGACAAAGGAAGAGCGGCAATACCTATTCATGGACATTTCTCCCCCACCATTGATATAGTGGGGTGGCATATAAATTTATAGTCAAAACATATGAACATGCACATTTCTTTTTGCATTCCAAAACGAAAACACCCACATTGAGAAACTCAGAATTTGATAGGCGATATGTAGGATATTTTAAGTTAGAACTGAATTAATCTGAGACAGTACCCTCTAGGATTCCAGAGGATTTCTCCAGTTGTTGCAGAGTGTGCCTGGGATGGCAACACTTCAACTGGTTTATGTGGACCCACTTGTCTTCCCCCTCTGCCAAACCGCCTTTGGGGATGCGGATCTTGTAGGCCACAGGGGAGATTTTGTCTATAATCTCAAAGGGTCCCTTCCATGTAGGCAAACATTTTCGCTGTTTGGCCTGGTTCCTTTGGAAATTGTATAGATAGACCCGGTCCCCCACCTGATATTCCTTCCTGGAAGTCTTCAGGTCATAGTGGGTCTTCATGCTATCAGCTGATCTTTCTAGATTCCGCTGAGCATAAGCAAAAGCATGCTGAAGGTGTTTCCTTAAATTCTCCACATACTCATGAGTTGTGGAGGCATTTATCAGTGTCTGCTCTTGGGTCCTGTAGAGCAAATGCTGAGGAAGCACCATCTTGCGCCCAGTCATCAACTCAAATGGTGACATTTTGGTTGCAGATGAAGGGGTAGATCTGATGGCCATTAGGACCAGAGGTAATCGGATATCCCAACTTGGCCCAGAATCTGCCACAAACTTTTTTAAGATGCTCACAATGGTTCGGTTATATCTCTCTACTGCTCCAGAAGAAGCTGGCCGGTAAGCAATATGCAACTTCCTTTTGACCCCCAGTATCTCCCACATCTTTGTCATTACTTCACTGGTGAAGTGGCTACCCCTGTCTGACTCAATCCTTTGAGGTAGACCGAAACGGGAAAAGATGTGGTTAATCATCAGGGCAGCTGCAGTTTCTGCCTTGCAATTTGGGGCTGGGAGACATTCCACCCACTTGGTAAACAAGCATGTCACAGTCAACATGTACTTATTCCCCCTAGCAGAGCGAATCACGGGGCCTACGAAGTAGATTTGTAAATCTGACCATGGCAGTGTCATCCCCCTCTTTTGGAGGGGTGCACGGTGTGTGAGAGATGTTGGCTGAAATTGTGCACACACAAGACAACCCTTCAAGTATTGGTTGAGGTCCTGGCCCATGTGTGGCCAGTATGCAACCTCTCTTAAGATTTCCAGTGTTGTGTGAAACCCCCTATGACCGGCGGTGGCCGCATCATGGGCGTGACTTAACATCAGGCTTCGGAATGAGGTAGGAACCACCCACTGATCGTGGCCAGCTTTGGATTTCCTTACCAACAAACCGTCTTGGATCCGGAACATTTTTGGACATTTCATCAACACTCTAAGGTCCTCTTTCCCAATGTAATCGGTATCCGTTAGGGGAAAGTTCTCAGGGTCCTCAAGGTGCTGGTAAAATTTACCAATTATTGGATCCCCCTTCTGAGCGGTAATCAAATCAGCATCAGGGGTCTGCTTACTCCATTGTGCAATTGAAAGGTCATTGTGAGCATTTGTCTGAGACCTAGTGATAGCAGTGACCTGGATTTCCCCCAACAGGGACTCTATTTCGATTAGATCCCCTTGGATGGCCCCGGTTTTGGCCAGCTGATCAGCTAAGTCATTTCCAGTTTTGTCTGCTCCCTCTACTTTGGAATGACCCTTGATCTTTTTCCAATAGATGGTCATCTCATTCGAGGTGACCAGATCATCAATGTTTTGGATCAACTTCCCATGTTTCAAGGGTTTGTTATTAGCACATAACATGCCTCTGGTTTTCCAATTAACCAGGTGCTCCACGAACCCGTTCCGTACATAATCCGAATCTGTGATTATGACCAGTTCGTGGAGTTGATGCTGGACAGCAGTGAGGATGGCCTGATGCACAGCCATCAATTCTGCCACCTGACTACTTCGGGGACCAATTTTGTATCCAGCGTAGGGTTCTGGGAACTCCTTCACCCATGCATTCCCTACGCCAGCCACCAGTTCTTTCTCCCCGTCGTTGTCAACATGGTACGAGCATCCATCCACATAGACAGTGGGCATTCCCTCACACTTGTCCTCTTCAAAGACTTTGTGTGGGGAATTAAGGTATGCCTCCGTGTTGTCCTTGATTTTTAGACTTTCGTCCTCGAGACAGTTTTCTCTGGCACAATCAAGCAAGTCAGCCAGACCTTGCGCGAGGGGACTCTTCTTGTTTTGGCCATATCTGACCTCCACAGGAAAGCCTTGCATTGATAGAATCCAGGAAGTAATTCGGGAATTACTCACATTTCCAGCCCGGATTCTGTCACTTTGGAGATATTGCAGAGGCTGGTGTGGAGTCTCCACTATGATGTGTTCCCCATGGATAAACGGGCGGTAATTCTTCAATGCCCACACCGTTGCCAGGAGTGCCTTCTCAGAATCGTTGAATTTTTCCTCCACAGAGGATAAAGTTTTGCTCGCATAGGAGATTACTTTATTGACCTTGTCATGCTTTTGGTATAATACTGCCATCAAGCACGTATTAGAGAACCCCGTCTCCAGGAAGAACTCCTTGTTTCTGACAGGGTAAGCTAGGCAGGGCGCTTGTGAGAGGCTTCTTTTGAGTTGTCTTACTGCCTCTGCTTGTTTTGGACCCCATTCCCACTTGACCCCCCCCTTCAGGAGATGAATCAGGGGTCTGGTGATTTCTGAGTAGCCCTCAATGAACTTTCTGCTGTAATTAGTCAGTCCAAGGAGGCTCCTTAGTTCCCGCAGAGTTGTGGGGTCTTTCAGTTTTTGGAGTGCTTCCACCTTCTTTTCCTGGGGACAGAGACCCTGAGGAGTAATCTCATGCCACAAGAAATTAACACGGGTTCTACACCACTGTGCTTTCTGAAAGGAAAGTTTTGCTCCGGCGGCCCTCAACTGGGTCAGAACATAACGGATCTCCGCTATGTGTTCCTCCACAGATGAACTTTTGATGAGGACATCATCTACATAAGCCAGGTTACCCCTTGCACCCAGGTCGGGCATGGCCTTGTGTAGGAAAATGTTGAATTCATTGCCGGAGTTGAGGTATCCGAAGGGAGTCCGGGTCCATGTGTATTGCTGGCCCCCAAAGGTAAAAGCCAGCTTGTATTGGTCCTCCCTACTGACCGGCACGGTCCAGTATCCATTGGTCAGGTCTATTGCAGTGAATACCTGTGACCCCTGAATCTGGGCCAGCCCTTGGTCAATGTAGGGAAGAGGCCATCGGGAAGTATGGACCCGTTTGTTGAGCTCCCTGAGGTCGGCGCAGAGTCTCCACTGGCCGTTTGGCTTCAATATTCCCAGCACCGGATTATTGAAGGTGCTGTGAACTGGACGGATTATTCCCCGGGACTCAAGGTTCTTAATTATTTCAGTAAGGGACTCCATGGATGCGAGAGGCAAACGATATTGCTTCACAAACACTGGAGTCATGCCAGGGTCCGTGGGGATTGTTGTTGTGTGGATGTCGGTGCGGCCACAGTCATATGAGTCTACTGCAAAGAGATCTTGGAAATCCAAGAAAACTTGTTTCAACTTTTGCTTTTGTTCCAGAGTCACACAGGCATCAGCTAGGTTGACTCTCTCTTCCACCATCTGCCTGAAGCCTACTGGGTGGAGAAGTCCCTGGTCAGAGTGCTGATTTGGACTGGAGGCTTCAGGTGGGAAAGGCAGCCCTCATGGACCTGGATAATCACCTCATCCCTTCTGAAGTCACAAGTCACATCTTCCTTACCATAAGGGCAAGAAGTGTACACCAGGAAGTTCCCCCCATGCCGGGTAAAAATCTTGTCTGGTGTTGTATTGTCCTCACTGTCACTGTCAAAACAGTCCTTGGGGATTGGTCCTAATAGTTCATTACCTAAATCAATGGAAAAATGTCGGACATCAACCGCCATTCCAATAATGGTGCCTGCAGCTAGAGTAATACTCTTTAAGTCGCTGTTATCCACCTCTATTAGAATGGTGTCATGTTCTATGTTGACTAATGGAGTTGGGTTTACCCCCAACCCTTGCTGTTGGAGAGAAGCGTTTAGATGTATGCAAGCATCAGGGTTTTTCAAATGTTGTCCTCTTTTAGCTTTCACTTCCAGGGAGAATTGTCGGGTCCTTTCTGGGATGGTGACTTCCTCTTTGATCTGAATTTCAACTGCATAAGGTAGTAATTGAGCTGACCTAAATGCTTTTTCTGGATCATCAAAGCCCATGGGATTATCCGCTAATCGGGACCAAGCTTTGAGGTTTATTAGGTCCAAACTAATGGCAAAGCGATTGAGAATGTCACTGCCTAAGTAAAAAGCGGCAGTGACGTCTCGCACGACCCAACAATTGTGGACTATGCTCTTGTTGCCAATGGAGATTTTGAGCATACACCTGCTTGGCAGGAGATGTTTGGAATTGGGTGCTTCCAGGTCCATTTCCCATTTGTCTATCAGTTTGAATGTGGGAATGGCTGGATCTTTTGGGAGTTGGCGAAACATGGCTTCGCTGATGAAGCTCTTACCGTTGTTCACACACACTCGAGCGAGAACAGAGTCCTTCCCATCATTTAACTGAACAGGGATGAACAACTGCTCTCCAATTTGCTGAATATCAGCCAGGTTCTGAGCTGATTTCACATCTTTCTGGACTATAGGAGTGGGAGTTTCTGGTTGTGGATTAGTAAAGAATTTCAGGGTGTTTCCTTCCAGTGTGGAATACCACCTTAAACTGGAAGGAAGGTTGATTTTCAGAAATAGAGAGGACCCCCCATCACCAGTCTGTTGTCCTACTGCTATTACTGTCACGTCTGGAATTTGGTTGTTCTGGAAGTGAAATTCTACTTGGTCAGATTTTTGTTCAACCATGTGGCAGGTGCCGTTTAAACTAACATGGTTGACACTCTGTTTTAATTTTATTGGTCGGCTAGTCTGGGTCCAGAGGACCTTGTTTACGCAATCTATTAAGGGTGACAACCTCCTCAGGAGGTCATTCCCCAGTAAACAAGGGGTGCCCTCTGGAGTCACTACTATGACCGGGTGTTTCACCTTGTGTCGCCCGATCTTAATGTCCAAGTCTGCAGTCCCCTCAACGGGAATTTCCTTCCCGTCAAAGTTCTGCAGTTGTCCAGGAAGAGAGGTGAGAGGAATTTGGTAATTCTCTCCCCTTCCTGCATTCAGTTCGTCAAAGGCCCTTCTGGACAGAAGGGTAGCTTGAGTTCCAGTGTCCACCAGTGCCAAAATTGTACCCTGCCCCTGTACTTGTACCGGGGCATAGTATCTTCCCTCCTTCTCCTCAAGGGGGCACAGATAATGCACATTTTTGGACAACTGGTGGGCTAACTTTCTGGTTTTGGACATCGCTAGCGAAGAGATTTGGGCAGAATTCTGTGGAGAGCCTTGGGGATCTGAAAGAAAAAGTTGGCAACTGGAGATCAGAGCCATTGTGGGTTCGCCTGGCTCCGGTTCTGGGCCGCCCCCCCTTTTTGGAGGCAGTCATCAGGATGGGTTTGAACCAGGGGATTTTCTTGCTGTTGGTTCTGGGATGAGATGGTGGGCGGCGGTAGCTCAGTCTCCACATCTCCCCAGTCTGGATTTGCATCCCTAGGGACCCATTTTTCTTTGGGAGGAGTTCCCCCCTCTCTGAAGGAGAAGATCCTTTTCCCAGGATCCTCTGAGGATCCCTCTCCCTCAAATTGGAAGATCTGTACCTCCTCCTCAAACTGAGTCTGTTTGGGTCTTTTGTTTCTCCTACCCCCCCTCTGCTCCTTGGGAGGCAGGCTTTCAGGGGCAGGAGATTTTGTTTCCGGTTCCTGGTTTTCCAGGGGCTGTTTACAAGTTGGGAAGGAAGCTTCCTCCAAGGCTTTACACCCCCCTTCCCCTTGTGCCTCCTCCCTGGGAACCGGTGTGTTATCGGGGTGCTGCCCCCGTCATTGCTCTGGAGCACCAGGTCCAGAGTTGGGTGCGTTCTGCGCCGGCATGCCGATCTGAGGGTTCTGCTGAGCCCTCAGTATGTGACCCAGATCCCGCGCCATGTTTTGAACCTGGCGCTCTAACTGGGAAACCCGCTCAGGCTGATACGGGGCCCTGTTTTCTCCCCTGGGCTGATCCCGGGAAGGGTAGCTATCCCTTCTTTGGTAGTACCCCTGGTTGGGAAGATTTGGATACCCCTCCACCCTTGGCCTCCCCTCTCCCGGATTCGGTTGTCTGGGCTCAGGGAATTGGGGAAAGAAGGGTGGAGGATTTTGGGGCTGGAAGTTGGGTGGATACCTGGGGAAGAAGTTCTGCCCAGGGTTTGGTGAGTTTCTGCCCTCCTGTGGGAAGTTAGGAGGGAAGTTCCCTGGGTTAGGTGCTTGGCCGGATCCCGCCCTTGGGCTGGATTGGTCGGTTTCCCTTGTAGCGGGGACTTACATAGTCAGGGGAGCGGGGGACCCCATTTGTGGGACTACCTCCTCGACTCCCTGTCTGTGACTGGCCCGAGGGATTTCTGGGATTTCTGGGATGTGAATTATTAGATGCAGGTAGGCCCCCCATCTCCAAATCCAAAACGGGGGTGACCTTTACCTCTGCCACTTTGGCAGCAGCAGGGGTGCTGTTGGTTTTGGGATTTTTCTGGGTATTGCTTTTATTTTCTATGGGCTTCTGCACCTCATAGATCCGGGTAGCCTGTTCAATGACCCAGTCTAAAGATCTTTTCTCATGGAAATCTCTCACGAGCTGGGTCATTATATATTTGGGCAAGGCATGGAAAAATGTATTGACAAATTCTCTGCTGTCTGTGCGCACCCTTCTGGTGGTCTGCGCAAAGGCACGTTTCAGTTCTTGCACGAATTCTTGTGGGGCCTGATCCTCCCCACATTGCAAATTGTAGGCTGCCTTGCGAGCTTCTTGAGGATTTCTGTGAACAGAAAAATGTTTCAAGATGGCCGCCTTATAGGTGGACCATCTTAAATGATTTTGGTCCTCCAGCCCCGCAAAGAAACTGGAGTATTCTGGGGAGAATGTCCATTTGACGTACTGGATGCAGCTACTGCTGTCCTTCAAATGGAAAGTCTCCATCATTTGCTCGTAAATCTCCAAGTGTTCCCAAACAGAATACTTGGCGTTCTTGTGATAAGGCGTGATGACACTCCTTATTGCCTTTATTTGCTTCAATGGGTCCTTAAGCAAGGCCCTTTTTGCCTTATTGGCCTTTTTGGTTCGGGTAACCCTGGTCCATTCATCCTCCGACTCAGAAGCGCTGCTCCCAGAGGTTCCTGTCTGATCTTCCAGGTTTTCCCGGATTCTGCGAGCCTGGGAATGGCTGGCAGAATGTGGGGACCTGGTCTCCTGCGTCCTGCGCCGTTCAGAGGAGTCTTCAGATTCCTCCTTGCTGCCAGGATTTGATGGGTACCCCCCCCCCACTGACCTAACTGGGCAGAGGTTTTCAGGATGCCCTTAATGGGCCTACTCTCCTGGGGTTCCCCACTAAATTGCACTGTGCTTGGGTGCCCATACCCGGATGCCCGCCCATCCATTCCTGGGAGGTACTGGCCTATGAGCCCCATGCTTCTGGCTGGATAGTAATCTGCCATCCCTGTGGCCCGGTGCTCATGTGCGCCAGGGGACAGGGAGTGGCAGAATCCAGGGACTGAGAGAGATAAAGGCCTCTGCTACTAGGGCTCCTGAGGTTATGCTCAGGAGTTTCCCTTTCCCAGCGCACCTGGTCTCTATCCGCCCCTGCTACCTGTTGCAATGCAAGAGCCTGCGCCTTCAGTTCCTCAGTTAAGGCCTTACTAGACTCTATCAGTCTCTCCTGCATCGCTACCTGTTGTTGGAGCCTATCGTTGTGCTGGCAGAGAGCCTCATTCTCTCTCTGCGTTTCCTGATTGGTCCTGGAGCACTGGGCCAGTCTTTGCTGCAGGAGGGTTACCTCCTGAGCTGTGTCCCTATTGGCCTGCTCCTGTCTTGCCAGAGCCTCCTCCACCCTCCTGGTGTGCTCTAGCAAGTCCTGGTGTTCTTTTTGGAGGTCACCCAGTCCCTGGTAAGCCAGGTGATTGACTTCCATTTTTCTTCTTAAGTGGCAGACTTCCTGGCCTAAGGTGTCCCTTTCCTGACCAAGAGCTTGAATTTGTGACACCAGGTCGTCCCTTTGCCTTTGGAAGGCACCAGCTTTCTGGCGCTCCTGATCAAACTCTGCCTGGGTATCCAGGTCTTTCAGGATCAGTTTATTGCTCTCCTCTTTCTCTCTGTCTAGTTGGATTTGCAGGTTGGCTACCTGCTCTGTGCATGCCCTGTTGAAATTGATCTGTTGCTCCAGCTTTTTCTGGCTCTGCAGTAGGGAGTCCAAACTGTCTTGGTGTTCCTTCTGCAAAGCCAGAATTCTGGTATCCTGGTCTGTCTTTTCCTGTTGCAGTATATCCATATCCTCTTTTATTTTAATGATATACTGCCTACTATCATTTTCTGACTCCTGGCTCCCCTGCAGCCTCTGCTCAGAAGAGACCAGGTCAGATTGGACCTTCTCTAACGCCATCTGTCGCTTATTCGCCAGATCTTGGCTTTCAGTACATTTATCCTGCATGTCTCCCATATATAGGTACAGGTATGCCGCTATCCTAACCATCTTGTCTTGTTCATCCTTAGCTTTAGGAGCCATGTATAGTTCACTCAGGGCCACATGTAAGGGACCCTGATCTCTCCATATATCTGACCCTGTTTCAGTGACCTGTTGCGTGATGGCCTGCAACCAGACCATGCGGTCCTGGTGAGTCCACTCACCTCTCACAAATAACTTATGTAAGAAGTGCTCTCTGGCTATTTTCATGTCTACTAAGGTCATCATTCTAGAGATTGGTCTCTGTCCTGACTTACAGAAGTTTATATTTTATTTTTGCAAAACAGACCTTTTCCTTAGAGCGTTCCTTTGAGGTGTGCTTTACAGCGTAACACAGCATGGTGATCCGACCGGATATGTATCTGGTCAGCTGGCACACTGTATTAATCTGCACAAGTGATAGATCTAATCCAAACATCCTGGACGAGCCCCCAATTTGTAAGAGGATTCAATTCAACACTACAGCTAAGTCAATGCCTAGTCTGGGATACTGAATGGAAACCCTTATTAATATATCTTTATGTCCAGTTCATGCGTTCTGGATGACTACCCCTATATAACACCCCTCTCTTGGAATCCCCCTGACCCCACTGAGCCAACAAGTAGTTCTGTTTTGCAAGTTAAAAGGTTTATTTGAGAATTTAAACAATATATATATATATATCACACTTTATAATAAATTAATAATTGAATATCACACTTAATCTGAGCAGTAATCAATAATGGATAGTGTGGCACTAGCACACTTGTGAATAGGAACAGAAGAATAAGGTGGTAGAGAATGCTTTACATAAGTTCAGATGGATGCAATGTTCAATGAAAATGCAATACAGAAAATACTCAATATGATTTCAACAAAACAATGTAATCACTTTTCTCTGGCAATCCACTCCCCCCCTTTATGCAATGCAAGGAAATGGAAGGACAGCACACAGGTAAATAGGGACAGAAGAATAATGTAGTAGAGAATGCTTTATAGGGTTCAAGGAAATGCAAGGTTGAATGAATGAAATGCAGGATAGAAGATAAACTGATATGGTTTCACAAAAGACAAGGTAATCACTTTCCCTTTGTGGCAATTCACCCCCCCTATACAATGTAAGGAGATGGAAGGAAGAGCACACAGTTCAGGTATACAATCACAATGTAATACAGAGTTCCAGTTTCCCAGCAAGCTTAGAGGAGAATAGATATGAGTTTTACACAGGCTCAAAATGCTTTAAAATGTGATAGCAATATATTGGAAAATGTGCTAAAATGATTTTAATTCCCTCTGGAGGTTCAGGTTGAGGATTAGTTGGTTTAAATTAGTTCAGGCTTACTTTAGCAATGTTCTAGGAATGATTGGCAGGTTAAACAAATTTTTGGCAAATGAAAGCAAGGAAGCTGCTGTTTTCACACGTGGAGAAATTTGCAAATCGCGGCAAATTCGCGAGTGCGTTTTTCGCGATTGCGGCAAAAGTATGGGGAGTAGGAATGCGGTTCTAGGTTCGTTGAAAAGCCAAGATTCCCAGCTTTCAGGGGAATTTCACATTTGAAATTTTAAAAGTTCAAAGTGACAAGTTACAGCTAGCAACTAGAAATGACAGGTGACAGCTTTGCAAATGACAGGTGACAGGAGACAGTTCTGGTTAGATTAAAATAGATTGAATTATATTATTTTAACTAAGAGATTGGTTCTGCACAGTTCTGCTAGGTACTCACAATATATTTAGAAATAGAATGGGCCTCGCCACGGATCTGGTCAGGTTTTCTTCACTCGCCACGGACGGTCTCTGCGCACAGCGTCTGGGTCAGCTCTCTAGTTCTGCGAACAGCGGTCTGGGTCAGCTCTGCTCTGCCTCTGGTTCTGGATACTGCTCTGCTTTCTCTGGCTACAGCACTGCTTCTGGATCTTTCTGCACAGCTTTCTCTGGACCCAGCGCTGATCTGCACGGCTCCTGGATGCTGCTATCGCTGTTAGGTTTGCTGGATGCTGAGGCCCACTGAGAAGAGTTCTCAGTTTGTGGGTTTAGGCCCTTGTTTTGAGTTCAGAATCAAGTTCTTTGGAGTTTTAAAGTCTAAGTGTTGAATTTAGTATCTTCTGGATGTTGTGTGGTCCGGCAGAGCGCGTTGCAGCAAATGGAATTGAATGTCCCTATCTGTCCTGACTGTCTGCTTTTATGTGTTTTGAAAGTGGGTGGAGAGCCTAGCTTCCTAGGCCCTACCCCTCTCTACTTGTCATTGGCCACTTCCTCCTCTTCCCCTTGATTGGGGGAATGAAATGAAGTGTCATCATGATGAGGTCTGTTTATGATACAGAGAACCCACCCCTGTCAACTTGACACCCAAATCTATATCTGATCCAAATACATATTTACACAGGTACACATCTGTTTAAAATTACACGCACCCATCACATATCACATGAGGTATACTCTGTCCAAATCTGCTCTTCCTGAGAGCTTGCATTCAAAAATGGCAACATATTTCACTTTTTGGTCAGGTTACCAATATTGGATTTGTCCCCGCATTTACACAGATGTGCCCATGGTGTGTGGGCATTAGGTGGTGGAGTGTCAGATTTTTAACATACATACATTTAGAGTAATATCCTCTTTTCCGCTAAAACCCCCCTGAACATACCACCGGGTCCTACCACGTCTTCAAATGTGCACAGAAAAATCACAAGAATTATGGTATCATTTAAATAATTATGACAAGTCCGTACTATGAGTTATTCATCTTTTTCTAAAACCATATTCTAGCTACAAGGGTGTGTCTTTTCAGGTCACATGGTACAGAAACCAGTCTTTCCACTTCCTTCAAGCTCAGCCTCTGTCTCCAGTTTCTCCCCCTCCCCGTTTCTGCCAAGAGGAAGCCATTTTTATGGCCCCTGCAATAAACCATCTGCCTGGGTGAAGGGGGTTGCATTGTTCAGAGGAAGCCATTTTTACGACACCCCCAATAAAACATTTGCCTGAGTCAGGACAGGGCTTTGTTCAATTTCCTGCAGAGCCCAGGTAATTCAATCAGAGAAGTGTCATATCCCTTTTGGTGGGAACAGCAAAAGGCAGCTAAGCCTGGGAACACAGCTGTTGTGCAAGTCTCAACTCCTGTCGGGGGTAGCTGGTGGGCAGAATTCAGTTCCTTAAGCCAGGCCCCAGCTAATGTCACTTCTAGTTACCCAGTTTTCTGCATTCAAATAAACTAACAATTTTTACACATGCAGCTAGAATGCTGATTCTAAGTTTAAAACTATGACATTTAAACAATTGCAACCTATGTGACACTCAAAAGTAGGTCACTCATTTCTTTTAAACATTTAGATTTTTAGTGTCTTTCAGTCCAAATTTACTTAAACTGCTGAAATCCACAGCTCAGCCAGTCTTGTTATAAACCTTCAAGTCACTTCAGAATATAACTTTACATTGTATCCACCTCTCAGTAAGTCTTTCTTTGGCCTGCTTTGGGTTCATCTATTCAGTTTTACACAAAGTCTGGTGGTTTTAAAACGCCGGCTTTCTGATAGTGGTGAGTACTGGTAATGCAACCATTTTGGGGATTTTTCTTGGATTAATGCATTCCAAACGGGAATGGTAGCAAATCCTTGCTTAACATTGTTTTGATGGGGCTCCTTACAGTAAAATGGTTATGTGGAACCCCACAAAAGGGTTGAATCTTTAAAGTGGTCTGGTGAGCCACGATTTCAGCAACTTTTTGACATCAGTGACAGTGGATTTTGTCAGCAAAGATCTTTCTTTACGCTGGTGGGTGGCAAGTTAGGTAACCATTTTGGTGTGTGCACAAACTGCGTGGTTCTCCTGGATTCTGGCGCACTTGTGGGCTTTTTGGCCATCTTGGATTTTCTAAGCCCACAGCACCAAATGTTGCAGCATGATAGCTCAAACGTGGGTCAAGACACCCAACAGGGCTCTGTATAAAGTGCAAAAATAATTATGAGAGCAACTGAGTGCTGTACAGAAAGGGCAAGGGCAAGTGGACTGCAACTGCCCATTTACATAGAGATGAGTACCAAATGGGTCCAAATAGGAATGGGGAAACAAATTGCCTATGGACAGGATGGGCAGTAGACAGCGCAGCGGTGGAAGAGAATGAAGTGGATGGAGATTCTGGTTGTTGGGAGCAGACGTGAACCAGGAACAAACTCCTACAAAGAACTAAAAGAAACAACAAAACACATACAATCTGAATTGGTGACCCAGCACTTTCACAGGCACTTGCCAATGCGGAGGATAGCGGGTTAATATTCCTGTTGTATTTTGGTTTGGTTTGGTTGCAGCCAATGAAGCTTAATGGCCGCTGTGCTGGGCCATCTTCTTTCCCCTGTGTGGTGGCCCTGACACAAATCGTGTGGCTCTTACTACCTAATCCTAAATCCTTAGATAAAATGTTCACTCTTGAATAAGAAACTCTAGATTCTGTGAAATGCTTTCTATGGTTACAGAATCCAGACTGTTTCCGAGAGAACAACGCGTCCTCGAAGTCCAACGAAATTGAACTGGCACACGATAGATTTAAAGCTACTCCTGGTGGTGGTGCTGGCCTTGCTCCGGCAGAAGACTTAGGTATAAGAACTCAAACAGCACCGCCCGGCCCCGCAGGTCGAAGTGAAGTTCAGACCAATTCCTGCTCTGATGGTGGATCCACGGGAACACCAGCAGCAAGTGGCCCTGATGTCCATCACAGAACCACTGAGTCCTTTTCTGCTTGGGGCTAAATCTTCCTTTGTGCTGTTAACTCGTGGGCTTTCACTCTGACTACTGCAACATTGTCTCCTGGGTTGCCTTCCCAATGACAAAACCAGTCACAACCACCAATCCAACGCAAGGCTGTCTTCATCAGACCTGACTCTCTAAAGATACTTTGATGCACGTTACGGGATGAAGTAGTGCACTCCGTTCCCAAAGGGTGTCTGAATGTGTGCCTTTTAGATGTGTTGGCACAAATAGTACTTGCGGAGTACATCTCCAATGTGCTACCACTTGTGTGTGTTCTCGTAGTTTTCTGTTGACTCCCACCTTGCTGCTGCTTCCTTCCACCTGGTTCTTCTGAAGAGCGCTGTGTGTGGCGCCCGGGAGTGACCTGTGAGGGGCATGTGTTGCTAGGTAAGGACCTTATGCCGTAACATCACCTGTGGGCAGTGCTAAGCCAGAAGTCCATGCAAATCCTCTGCTTCAACAAGCCCACTCCTCACTGCTAAGGTCTAATGTTGAGGTACGCTGCAGACATATCTGTGTTTCTAATCCTATGGATAAACAGGGCACGGGATCAGCCCGTAACCCTCTGCACCGCGCGGCGTGACACACTACAGTTAGATATGTAGATCATGTTACAGCCGTGGCCAATTTCTCCCTAGTCGATGAAACTAATGCAAACAAAACTGCAACGAACGGCTGACCGCACATTTCAAACGATTCATTAGATCCAGTCAGTTAATTCCCTCCCCCTAATTTTTTTCCGCCAATCAATCAGTCCACTTTGTTCTCCCAGCAGTGTGCAATTCTTTTGAATAAAGGAAACCTATGATTACTCAATGCAATTAGCTGCCTTTCTTAGTAAAGCATCGCCGAGAGCAGCTGGTAAAAACCCCAGAGCCACAGACAAAACTAAAGTTAACAATTTGAAAGGGAAAAAGCCTCGGCTTTAAGACTGGCTACAACATATAGTTACTAATATTTCAATTTCTTAATGCCGGTTACCAAATATTATGCTACAGTAACATGCTGTTGTAATCGAAATGTTCCTTTTTGAAAAGCATATACTTTCCATGCTACTGTAAACCAAACCTAAGCACTTGATCAATAAAGTGACACGTTCTTTTGAATTTCAATCCAGCAATGTAATCTCGGGTTTCTGGAGACTTGAATAAACCAATCCAGCGTTTGTCTCCTGATAGCAGACGATTGAGTTTGAGTAGGTATTCAGATTCCCTTTCCCACCAACTTGTGCATTTGCACAAATAAAGGGGTATGGAGGGGGTTTCTACGCATTTCAATGCGCATCCCACATTCACAATTGCGAAGCGCTTTGAAGTGCACAGAAATGAGCCACAGTCCCCTGTGCCTGCTGGAAGCAACCGCTGTGTGATGAATGAATAATGACAGGGTCATTTCGGATCTTGTCATGCGTTTTCTCTCTCTCTCTCTCTCTCTCTTTCTTTCTCTATCTTTCTCTCTTTCTCTCTCTCTCTCTCTTTCTTTCTCTTTCTCTCTCTTTCTCTCTCTCTTTCTCTCTCTCTTTCTCTCTCTGCCTTTCTCTCTCTCTCTCTCTTTCTCTCTCTCTCTTTGACTTTCTCTATTTCTCGGTTTCTCTATTTCTCTCTCTCTCTCTTTCTCTCTTTCTCTCTCTCTCTCTTTCTCTTTCTCTCTCTTTCTCTCGTTCTCTTTTTCTCTCTCTCTTTCTCTCTCTTTCTCTATTTCTCTTTCTCTCTTTCTCTCTCCTTGTCTCTCTCTTTCTCTCTTTCTCTCTCTTTCTCTTTCTCTCTCTCTCTTTCTCTCTCTCTCTCTCTCTCTCTCTCTCTTTTTTTTTCAAGGTTTGAATGGTACACTGCTAAGTGGGGCAAGAGTCGGTAGAACAGAGAAAATGCAGAGTCCACTATGCAGGAGTGCTGCCTGGAAGGCAGGAGGGGGAAGGGATGGTGTCAGTCATGGCAGGTGCAATGCTGTTGTAACTCAGTACATGTCAGGCCAGTCCTGGTGCAAGTTCAGTGGTGGTACAATCATCATGTCAGTATTGTGCCTCTAGAAAGCTGGTAGGTACGAGGCACAGCCACTCGTTGATCTTGGTGTGTTAAGTGTGTGTGACATACCATATTGGGAGTGTGTTTCATCACAATCACAAGGAAAAGGTAGGGTCTAACTTGAGACAGGGGCCCTCAAACGCCTCTGGTAATCTTGGTATGTATGAGGCCAAATAGGACTGGTCTAGAGCGATTCTGGCAATGAGTCATTGCCTTGAAGAGGCTGGCGTAGCTGGCGTTATTCAGATGCCAGTGAAGGGCTTTGGAAACATTGATAGTGTCGGTCTGAATGTTGTGATCCCAGCCTCGCTATGGGTGGAAGGTGTGAGAGCCCGTTATTGACTTGGTTTGCTTTGGACAGTGCTCACCAACTGAGCTGTCCTTGGTACATCGCTTGATGCTCTGAAGGTGGAGGGTCATGCACTTATGTAGTTGTTGACGAGTTCCCCCTAAATAGTAGCTCTGTGTGTAAAAGACAAGATTGAAGTTGAAGAGCCCAATATCTGAACTATACAACTTGATAAAAGTAGTTACCAAGTATTGCCTACAAATACTTTACTAAAGTGAACTTGCAGAGAAACCAGCCCATAGGTGAAGGGAGCCATTCTCCTGTGACTTACTTGTTTTTGTAGTAGGAGGGTCAGGTTAGATTAGTTTGGACAGTGGACCTATCTTCCTTTTGGTCTCACTGACGACTGACGGACACCCTAGTTCGTTTTTGTTAGGTAGGGAAAATGTATACTTTAGGGCAAGTTAGAAATTCTAACTTTTCTTTAAATAAAGTATTTACCTAAAATAGAAGACCATAGTCTGTGTCCTTCATCTGACCTGCCACACCAGCCAATGGTGTTGGGATCACTCCCAGGGCAGTTTTCACAGTTCACCATAGAAATATTCTTGACCATTCACCAAAGCAAACTCCTTAGATCTTTCTTTAGGCTCCTCATAAAAAGTTGCAAGTTTCTGTACACACCAAATGTCTCGTGTACTTTAAGGGGAGAGAGGACCCCCTTTCTCCTTGTCCACCAAGTTGGCCCTTTTCTTTCCTCCCCTAGGCCAGAGTCTTGACCAAACTCATTGAACCCTCCAGGTTCTCTTCTCTTTATCAGTTGTATAACATTCCTTGTTTCCACAGGGCCCTTCGGGCCCCTCTGGGTTTTTGGATGTGTTCATTTTTGTAGTGAGATTGTTGGCCCCTGCCACTGTTCATAGCTCGGATTTCTCAGGCCTCTGTAACCCTCTTAATTCAGCTTCTTCTTTGGGTTGTGTCCTGCTCTCCACTCTCCTCTCTGGGCAACACTGGTACCCTCTTTGTTGTCGGGTGTGCTCCAAAGCGATGTCGTTGCGTCGTGGACATTGCTGCTTGTTTCTCTCTTCGCTGTCTCTGCTATAGAGGTGTTTGCTTCTCAGATTATGCCCATCTCGGCAGCTTCGTCAGCCCTCATAATCTAAATGCAGGATTTGTTCCTCTGCTCTGTTCCTCTGTTCGCAGTCTCCACTAATGAAGCCTTTGCTTCTGGGATTCTGACCATCTCGGCAGCTTTGTCGGCCCTCGTACTTTGAACGGAGGATTTGTTCCTCTGCTCTTTTCCTCTCTTCACTGTCTCTGCAAGCAAAGCATTTGCTTTTCACATTCTGCCCGTCTCAGCGGCTTCGT